>NC_061509.1:176691781-177023137 GCF_022539505.1 Lolium rigidum
TCATCATCAAATTCTACATAATCTTCATCAAGATCATCACTAGAGTATTCATCATCAAGAAACCCTCTAGAGTCGATGATGAAGTGGACACCACCGAAAGTTGTATCCATGTTGCCTCGCGACTCCGTGGAGATCGGATGCCATACCTCAGTGCGCGGTGTGTACTCAAAGGATCCACAGCGAACCGAATTTCTTGGACTTGGTGGCGTTGGTGATTCCAGCACGAACGCTGCAGACGTAACTGGAACTGCCGATGACATGCCTTGTGCCGACAGGGTTCGCACAGACGGCGCCAATTGTCGAGGGTACTCCTCGGCAATACCCTCCGTATGGGGCTTAGGGTAGATGGAATCCTGTAGGCTGACACGAGACATCGGTTATCAAACAAGCGGTGAGAGCGATTTACCCGGAGTTCGGGGCCCTCGATGAGGTAAAACCCTTACGTCCTACCTGTCTGATCTTCTCTATCTCTACTATATAAAAAGGAGGAACTGGTTCTGTTTCCTCCGGTTGGAGGTTTCGTCCTACATATTTTTCACATGACCATTTTGCCCTTCCACTGCTACATCAAGGAATAGAATCACCGCACCGCTAGAAAGGAAAGTAAAGGAAATCAAATCAGAAAGGAATCACTGCACACCATCAGAACCGATTACCATTAGAAAGGAAACTCCACCAATTACACAACTAATTATCTCTACTACCTAAAAAGAATGTGAGTGTGATGACCCACAAGTATAGGGGATCGCAACAGTCTCCGAGGGAAGTAAAACCTAATTTATTGATTCGACACAAGGGGAGCCAAAGAATATTTGTAAGCCTTAACAGCGGAGTTGTCAATTCAGCTGCACCTGGAAACAGACTTGCTCGCAAGAGTTTATCGATAGTGACAGTTTCATAGCAGTAGCAGTAGTGAAATATCAGCAGCAGTGTAACAAAGACAGGAGTAGTGATTATAGTAAACAGCAGGATTAAAATACTGTAGGCACATGGATGGATGAACGGGCGTTGCATGGATGAGAGAAACTCATGTAACAATCAAGGTAGGGCATTTGCAGATAGTAATAAAACTGTATCCAAGTACTAATCAATCAATAGGCATGTGTTCCATATATAGTCGTACGTGCTCGCAATGAGAAACTTGCACAACATCTTTTGTCCTACCAGCCGGTGGCAGCCGGGCCTCTAGGGAATCTACTGGAAATTAAGGTACTCCTTTTAATAGAGCATCGGAGCAAAGCATTAACACTCCGTGAACACATGTGATCCTCATATCACCGCCTTCCCCTCCGGTTGTCCCAATTTCTGTCACTTTGGGGCCTCGGGTTCCGGACAGCAATATGTGTATACAACTTGCAGGTAAGATCATAAATCAATGAATATCATCATGAATTGATAACATGTTCAGATCTTAGATCATGGCACTCGGGCCCTAGTGACAAGCATTAAGCATAAAAAGTTGCAACAATATCATAAAAGTACCAATTACGGATACTATGCACTATGCCCTAACAATCTTATGCTATTAAATGACCAATCTCATCCAATCCCTACCATCCCCTTCAGCCTACAGCGGGGGAATCACTCACACATGGATGGGGGAAACATGGCTGGTCGATGGAGAGGCGTCGGTGGTGATGATGGCGATGATCTCCTCCAATTCCCCATCCCGGCGGAGTGCCAGAACGGAGTTTCTGGTCCCGAGACGGAGTTTCGCGATGGCGGCGGTGTTCTGGATGTCTTCTGGCGATTTCGTCCTAACCCCGTGCGTTTTTAGGTCGAAGACGTTAAGTAGTCCGAGAGGGGGCACCCAGGGCTGCCCGAGGCGCCGCCACCACAGGCCGGCGCGGCCCGGGGCCTGCCGCGCCGCCTGGTGGGGTGGCTGCCTCGTGGCCCCCTCCTTCTGGTCTTCTGGCTCCGTTACTCTTCCGTGAAAATAGGCCCATTGGAATTAATCCCGGGGATTTTCCCGAAAGTTGAGTTTCGCACAAAAACGAGACACCAGGGCAATTCTGCTGAAAACAGCGTTTGTCCGTGTTAGTTGTATCCAAAATACACAAATTAGAGGCAAAACAATAGCAAAAGTGTTCGGAAAAGTAGATACGTTTTGGACGTATCAGAGTGTTCCGTCGTCAACCCATCCGTCGTACGTATGCCGTATGGTTTCCTCGATCGATTCCGTCGTCCCGCACGTGGCCAGCTGGGCCAAGCCCAACGATCTCGTGTGACAGGAACGGGAGCCCAGCACCTGAAACCGTAGCCCCCGAACTCGACATCCTCCTTCCCTACGCGGATTCCACAGCCAGGTCGTGACTCTGCTGCCGCCGCTGACCCTCCCGACGATCTCGTGGTGATCCATGGGGAGGATGTCAACAACCTGCGGTGCGTCACATGTCGCTGAAGAACGGGGAGAGGGTGCACGATGGCGATATCCCAGTCTGACATAGGAACCCACCCCAGCTGGATCTTCACCGTGGTCGTCGCTACTTCCACACAGGGCAAGGTCGGTGGCCGCTGCCTGGTCTTCACTACGGTCGCCGGCCGCTCCTGTTAGAGTTCCATTGGTCATTTATTGATATCTCCCAACGTCTGCCGTTGATGTTGTGGACTATCTAGGTAAGCACTAATGAGTATATGTTTGTTCTGGTTCTGTGACTGCAGGAGGTGGTTTGGATTTAAATCTAGGAGTTCATTGTCATCTATGTTGAATCAAGATGGCGCTGCACTTTACGTCCGCAACGCTGGTCGTCCGTCAGTCCTTGGCTAACACAGGAACGTTGCACATTAGTTATCAGATTACATCCCTGCTCTTTTGGATTGATGATTGATCCGTAAATCTGATGATTTGATCACAAAAATTTGGTGCACACATCAACCTATTGGTACTTCTCATGACCAGATTATGCACTATAGTGAGCGGATTTATTCATTTATTTTGACGCAATTTTACTCATTAATTAAAATTATTGATGGGCCAACATCTGTCTCTTTGCTCAATTTGATCACTGCATCAATGCAAAATTAAGTTCATATGTTTATATTTTTCCCAATGTTTCTGAAACATAATGTAACCCTGCAATTTTATTTTACAGACAACGTGCCGACAACAGTCTTAAGCAAAACCGCTAAACAGAGAAATTGATAGTGCAGCAATATATTTGAAGCATGCCGCTACGATTAATTCGGGAAACGTGAGCTCAAAAGTTCAGATGTTGATGACTGATTGGCAGTTCCACAAAGAACCTAGGCATCTTATGAAGCGACCAATGGCTAATGTTGTTGCAATTGCGGAGGTTCTCGATGTGAGACTGAGTGATGACCAAGGTGTGTCTCATGGAAGAAAATCTGAATGCACTTGCATGTCTTATGTTGTTACTTGGCCATGGTGTGTTGATGCCATAATGTTCATGCCTTTGAATATTTAATGGCAGAGGAGGCCATCCGATTTTGTATCAAGGACCTCTGAAAGCAAGAGAATCTTGCCCTACAACTGCATGCGATGCTGCCACATATGCCTACCGCCGCCCGTGACATGGTAGTCCTCGACACAGCATGCCATGCCCCGTAACACTTCCTTAAGGTTTGCACAGGCAGTTCTTCGTTTTCTTTGGTACTTCGATTCGGTTCAGTTACAAATTGTATCTCCTGTAACATTTGTAATCCCAAGTGTATATTTAAATTGCTTGAACCATGTAATTGATTGGAGTTGAAGTGGATATTTGGTTCAGTAGTATTAGTTTTGAAAAAAACTATAGTGAATATTTCATATGCTACAAAAGATAGTTAATATTTATAATGTTGTCACAGTTCATTCTGTTCGAGTGTTTGATATGATTTTTTTTAATGTTGGTCTGATAATTAAGGTAACCAAGATATGTATAATTTATTTCAGGAGAGATGGTGCTTTAGTTTGCTAATTGGTTCATGAAAGTCATTTGTTGTCCAGACATGGCCTAATTGATGTTTTTCATTTGATACTGTTGTATTATGTATCAGCACATGTGGATCCATTAGTGTTGTATCTCATTAGTGAATAGTAATGTTTCTTGGTTCCTGATACTGTGGCTGAACGGGACCTATGTTTTCTCTTGAGATGTAGTTAATGGACGATTGTCGGATGTGGTATGAAGAGACATTGCATTGACTGCGCATGTTTGTTTGAGCTTAATAGTGCAGGTTAGCCAGGCCTTCAAGCTTGTGTAAACTATCTCTGCTGACTAAATTTTCAGGTTGTCTCTTCTGGTAACATCTATCTATCTTTAAATTGGTCTTCCATATTCAGTGCTTATGGAATTAATGTTGCTTTTTGGGGTGGCCATCCTAAAAAATTCAGTGGGGATGGTGGCTACTCTTGCAGTTTTCCTACTCCATCTTTGTCTTCTCGTGAAAGGGCATAGGAGTGTAGCCTTCTTTACAATACCCAGAATGGTTGTTTTGCAGTTTGTATTTTTGTAATTTTCTTTACTACTTATTTGACTAATATTTTTCTTTACTATACTTGAGAATAGACAAGTTTATCGAGTGAAGATTTGAAAGGACACATGCATAGTGACGAGCAGAGAAGGAGCTGTTATCGTGCATTTGATTGAGGTTAGTTTCGCCTGAAATAAGTCTGTTTTTTTTTTGTTATTGGTTCTCAAAGATGTGGTTGTATTGTTGCTACCTTTCAAGTCCTTTGAACGGATGCCAGTTGCTGTTTTCTTTTTGCTCTTCTAGCAAGTTTGCAATGAGTGTATGGACTAAATTTGATTTGTATATGAACTGAATTCAGATTTCAGCGTATTATGCCACCTGCAGGCTTTAAGTCATTTGCAACTTTGCTTTTATAGTTATTAACTATTTGTTTAGTGTGACATATAGCATTGTATATGAATTGAATTCAGAATTCAGTGTATGCTGCCTCCTGTAGGCTTTCATGTTAATTTAGCAAGTGATGATCAAGAAAGAAAATCACAAATGTGCAAAGCATCAATGATAATACTCCAACTCTTTCAGTTATGTACCTCTATCTTGTCTGGTTTTCCCCTTTGCGGGACCATGTGCTGCTCTTTTGTGTGGTAATGCTTTACGCATCGTGTTACACAGCCGAACCTATCTTACTAATATTTATTTGAAGGTGAGATTCATTGCTAGGATTTTGATGTATTGTTGTAGTACTTCCTAATATAAAGTGTTATTTCGAACTAATAATTTGTATCTGATATGATCTGCTTTTAGCTGGGAATATTCAAGGAAATGCCTATATCGTATAGATCACAAAAAGGAATGATATAATCCTATGTTGCTTTTCTCCGTAAAGTCAAATTTTGACCGGACAAGCTATTCACTGTTTTTTGTTATACACATGAGTCTCACACTTTATCTCATGAAAAACAATAACTTGATAAGCAAGCAATATTTTATGTTTATTCGTGTATTTTCTTACCGCATCAGTGATCATTCCATACTTGAGCATGTGCATACAAAAATGGCCATGTTGGTAAGAACAAATGAGTACTGGACCGCTCTCTCACGTAAATGGTCAATCAGTCTGCAAATATGAATATAACAACGTCTATTGCAGAGATATTATTAAGGTGATAACTGGTATTCATAATATTGTTGTATTCCAGTGACATGAAGCCACTTCGTCCTTTGCAATTAGAGAAATGATATTAGAGTAGTTTTGTATTATTAGTCAATCCTCAACTTACAGTCAGGTCGTAAAAGTTGATTATCTTTTGGTTTTGGCTTATGTTGTATATCCAAATAAGCAATTAGATTTATGGTTTATGATAAAGGTGAAGATTGGTGTCAAGATATTTTTTATATTTAGAATAACTTTTAGTCAAAGAAAAAACATGCAAAACGATGGCGCCTGATTCATCAGAATGGAGGGGGTATTCTTTTATTAAAAAATATTGTCAGTGTATGAAAAAAAGACGGTATATATTTCCTTATCGTTCCTTCACATTCTGTATTTTGTTGCATTTTTTTGGAATCTATTTAGACGTGGATTTAGGATCAACAAAGTTGTTCTTGTTATTGACAGACTAGCACAATAAAAGTGCCGCTAATTGTTTTATGCAAAAATGGCTAGCATGACGGACAATCTCTAGATTGTGCGCTATAGAAGAATTACAGCATGAAAATTGTAAGAATAGCAAACAGAAAACATATATGTTGGTCGTCAGAGGTTTAGTAAGAGGGATAAAACTACAAAACTGTTACTGGGATGGGGCATTCAAAAACTATGATAAAAGAGAACAAACAATCATCTCAGGTTTAGTAGGCTGATTAATTGATGGTAGAGTAACTCAGTACCTAGGTCACCTCCTTTCTTTTTATCTCCTTGTTTTTCGGTTCTTATTTTTAACATCTTCTATTCTATTGTATCCATATCTCAAACGATTCTTGCTGATGTTTGTTCTGGTATAAGCTACTTGCATTGAAACTGTATTTGAATTTAGGTAGCCAAGTAAATACATGTCATCTGAATTTGTCATTTTGGAACAGATGTTTGTCGATCGCATGCGAATGCAGTCGTTTTTGCTTGTCTGGCAGATAGTGAGGGTGAAATGCATCTAGATCTAATGTGTGAGTTGTATTGTTCTGTTTCTTGTCCTGTGAGGAAAGTTGGTTTCTTTCTCATGTATTGATTGAGTGCCGATTGTGGATAGCGCAGCCAGCAGGCTTCCACCATGGTGCGCCAAACTCCTCAACTGTGGGGGTAGGATCATTCTTGTCCAGAGCACGCTTTTGGCGATCCCAGTGCATACCATGATGTCGCTCGACATCCCACCGAAGGTTGTTGAGGCGCTGCGCAAGATATGTCGGGCCTTCCTTTGGAAAGGGCGGCAGGAGGTCAAGGGCGATCCATCGCTTGGTCGCTTGGGACAAGGTGACCTCCCCGAAGGACCTCGGCGGGCTAGGTATTCCGAACCTCCGCTTGTTTAATCTTGCTCTCCGCTGCCGGTGGGCCTGGCTACAGAAGGTGGACCCCTCTAAGGCCTGGGCGGAGTTTAACATTCAGCTCCCCAGCCTCTGCACCGCTATCTTTGATGCGGCCACCTGTTATGTTCTGGGCAATGGCGAGCAAGCTCGGTTCTAGTCCGATCGGTGGCTGGACGGTTCGAGTGTTGCGGAGATTGCACCAAATGTGGCCAAGATGGTCTCGCGTAGGAGGATCATCGCTTGCTCGGTGAGAGAGGGCCTGGCCGGCCAATGGCTGAGGGACTGTGGGCCGGACATGGATGAGGCAGCCCTCCCGGAGTTCTTCATGTTGTGGCAGAGGCTGGCGAACGTCCAGCTGGTCCCGGAGCGGGAGGACGTGTTGCTGTGGAGGTGGTCGACGGATGGCATCTACTCTGCCAAGTCGGCGTACAGAGCATTCTTTGCGGGCCAGGTGAGGGCCCCCATATCAGAGGAGATCTGGCGGTCTAGGGCGCCGTACAATTGCAAGTTCTTCGCATGGCTGGCCTCGAAAAACCGTTGTTGGACGGTAGATAGGCTTCGACGTCGGGGCTTGCCGTGTCCGTCGGCCTGCCCGCTTTGCGATCAGGAGCCGGAGACCTTGCAACACTTGCTGCTGGGTTGCGTGGTGGCGCGGGAGACCTGAGCATGGGCTCTTAGGTGTTGGGGCAGGGAGGAGTGGCTCCCGGACCCAGACACCGATCTGCTGGAGTGGTGGACGTCCCGGGCTTGTCCGACAGCTCACAGACGGGACATGTGGACTGCCATCATACTTGTCTTCTGATGCATTTGGAGGCATAGGAACGACGTGGTCTTCAATGGAGCGGTGGCTTCGCATGGCGCCATTAGGGACAAAGTACGGGAGGAGTTCGAGCAGTGGCGCCTAGCCAAGCTTTTCCGTGGCACTCTCTTTGTTTTTCTTGATCCGACCGTTGTACCGTGGCAGTACGGAGAGTAGGCGTGTGTTTGGGGAGCTGCCCCCCTTGTGGTAGCGCAATCTTTGCCATCTTGGCACTCTTCTATATGATTGATACACCTTTCCAGGGTGTATTCTCGAAAAAGAAGGTGGGGTGTGTCCATTATTTTCTTACTGTACTCCTGAAAAAATTGACTACCTACGGTGTAAGTTTCCAATATTTTATCTCGCCTTAGTTGCCAAAATATATTTGTTTTTCCCTGATTGAAATAAAGAGGTGGGTACGATTTGTATCTCTTGATTAGCTGCTTTGTTCCTTTCTATAAGTAGTTAAATATTGTGTTACAACACATTGTTGCGTTAGATCTTGACAAAGATAATACCAACAGAGAGAAAATGGTGGCTGGTACAGATCTACATGAACACGAGTAACTTTGTGATTTTGATGCTACATTGTGGCTCTGTTGTGATGTAGTTTATCGAAATGAATGCACACCAGAGTTATTCTCCACACGCAATGAGTGACTATCAATTTTCTATACTTGCAGAGGGGTGACAATGTTGCACAGTGGTGTGGTAGCAAAACGGGGAAAGAGGTGAAGCTAAGCTGATGGCGGGAAAGGAGAAGGGTGACAGATGCAACCTTGACATGCCTTGGAAGTTTGGAGCACTATGTTTTATGCGAGAGATTGAGGGGGAGAGGGAGGGAGAGTTATGGAAAGTCTCTTTGTCTTAGGAAAAAGTGTAATACACTGAGTTTAATCCGGTCGATCGACACTTAAACATGGACAGTTTGCCCCAACTCTCGATGTCGTGTTGCCCATATGAATTGTTACTCCATTTATAAATAGGTATAAAATATAATCAACATGAAAAAGTTATGAAACATATCAAAAGTAACCTTTGAAAGAAGTTATGTTGATGTTGAAATGATGATTAATAAGTTATGTTCCTTCATATACCACTGTAAACTTTCTGCGCATTATTTTACACATGTTGGTTGAGAAAAATTTCGAGAACCCGTAGCAACGCATGCACATTTAATTATACATCCAAAACAAGAGGTTGTTGAGTTGACAGTTATGACGACTTAGAACACTATACATCTAAAACGAGAGGTTGTTGAATTGACAGTTATGACGGCTCAGAACACAGGTGTGGAACTTATAACGCGGAAGAGTAATAAGAAGAACTAAATCCGGAGCTACATAGATGCACAACAATGCTATCTTGATATTGTGTTCGATATTATCATGTTGTGTTACATTATGATATCCCTGATTTTTTTTTTGAATTTTTGTAATGAGTTGTGAATTATATATGTGCATTGAGAAATGAAATTTTAGGGCCCGTGGCAACGCACGGGCATTTGTACTAGTGATTATGAAAGTATCTAATTACAATGGGATGTCGAAGATTTCGGCTGTGATCTCGTCGAGAGACTAAGTTCTGTAATGACCTAGCCCTAGACTTGCGGTGGCTATGATTACTATGATTGCGCGTGTTCCTCGACAGCCCCTCTCCTGGCCCTTATATTGGGAGCCAGGTCTCGAGAGATATGTCCGGGTACGACTAGGTTACAGAGAGCCCTAGATCTAAACTTTCCTTGTATTCTTCGTGTTCTTGCCTTGTACTTCAAGAATCCTTCTTCGGAACCGACGCTACGGCCCACCTGGTCGTCGAGTATCTTCATGGGCCCCTAGCTGGGCCGTAGAAGGTACTACAATAATAGTTACCCGAAGGGTAATGCCCACATCAATCGCCCCTAGAATCCCACCACTAGCCTGTCGTCAGCACAGCCGCCGACCCCGTGGAGAGCACTGTCACCGGCCTCATGGGCCTGCTTTGCCCCTACATCCCCATCCTCCCGTCTTCCTCTCCATTGCCCCCCCTGCAAGATCCGTCATGCCCTCCATCAAGCTCTGCCGGTGTGGGAACGAGAGGCGGCGTTCTCCTCTGGGGGACGGGAGACGGGCGTTCCAGCAGCGTTCCTCATGTCGCGCCTTCTCCACGATCTCACTCGTTGTAGACTACGGGGGCGGCCGGTGTTTAGGATGATGTGGATCAACCTGCGTGCTACGGGGCAGATATGGAGGTCAGCCGAGTCCCACGCTCCCGTGTACGCTGGGGCTGCACCCTTGGTTATCTCCGGCGCTAGTGGCGAAGGATGGAAAAAAGTTGAGATAGGGCAAACTAAAAAAAATGATGCAAATACCAAAATAGTAGTAAGACATGAACGTCATATATGATTCTAACAAAATTAGTACGATAAAAATAAAGACATATTTGATATACATAGAACCCAAAACATAACAATAATACCACCTCAATGCAAAAGCTTTACTTTTATTTGTAAAAAAGAATAATTTTATCGATCAGACTTTTAAATATCCATCGTGAGCAACTAGGTCTTAATGATCTTTGTCGCTAAGAAACCCTTCCAACTCA
This sequence comes from Lolium rigidum, assembly GCF_022539505.1. Taxonomy (NCBI): domain Eukaryota; kingdom Viridiplantae; phylum Streptophyta; class Magnoliopsida; order Poales; family Poaceae; genus Lolium; species Lolium rigidum. Next base: position 176,702,097 of record NC_061509.1, read on the forward strand.
CCATCTCAATGAGATGATAATGTCTTTGATGAAATCATATGTGTCTTCCATATACTAAGATTCATGATAAATATCTATAATAGAAATATAGAGTCATTGTTATTTACATTGAACCTAGAATATGAGTCTATGTTTCCAGTTCAAAGTCGATTATACACAAAGTTCACTAAAACAAGCATAACTTTCTCATATGAAGTCTGTTTTCGATGCACGACCACTTAAAATATTCAGAAAAACACGTACATCTAAATGTATGCACCAAAAATCAAGATAGGGCGGCTGCCCTGCCTTTCCCTAAGGGAGCTTCGCCCCTGTCCGACACGATCTAGGGGGCCTCCATTTTTTCCTTTTATTACTGTGATACTACATACAGAATGTGGTGCTGCTATAGTTGGTCGACAACAATGCTACTATAGGACGATGATGACGTTGCTACCATATGTGATGAAGGGAATGCAAATGGGATACGGGGATGCTACGAACGGCGGTGAGGGCTGCTACAAACTATGCTCGCTGTTGCTACCAGCGGGATCACATTTTTAGGATTTTTGGGTGATTTTCTACATTCCTATATTTTCCTTCCTACAATCATTCTATGATTTTACTACAATAATACAAAATTATTACTGCAAAATGTCTTCGATGGGAGTATCCGACAAAGTCGGTTTGCTATAGTAACACTTTTTCTTTCCCTGATGAGGTCTCTAGCGATGTTTCTGACAAAGTAAAATTTTGCTACAATGTTTTTGGTACCAGGTTTCCGCACGAGGTCTCCGGTGAAGTCTATGTGTTTTATGGTGAACCATTGTTTGCTACAATCGGATCGATTTTGCTACGGTGGTGCTTTTATGGAAGAAAATGTGAGATTTTACATTGGAATAGATTTTGTTACACTGGTGTTGCGCGGAAATTAATTTGTGTTAGCCAGAGGTATGCAACGGATGCACTACAACCCTATGTGGCTGATGAGGCTAACCTGCCACTCACGACGCGGGTTTTCGTTTCGGCCCGCGCCCCACAACGTCCCCTATGTAGCGGGATAACCTCAGGAGGCCGAACACCGTATTGGACCGTGCCATATGGAAAAGGAGACATGTGTCGGCGTAGCGCCTGCCCAGGCCGTCCCTACTCATGCCACGCGTCCACCTATGCCAAGGGCCTGACCATCGGCGTAGCGACGACGTCTGTTAACGAACGGGGCCTGCACCGAGGGCCCGTACACCGAGGGTCGGACGGGCTACACCGAGGACCGTGTCTATGCCGAAAGCCTATGTGGCTCCAATGAGGAGGACCTACACGAGGGTTCCCTGCCGTCGGCGCAGCGCTCGATGCGCTCCCTGGACCGACCAGGGATCAAAGGGGAAAGTTCAGGCGTATATAGGTTACTTTCTATATATCGGCCATGGTTGGTTTGACGAACAACAAGGTCAATTGTCTTTGCTATAACTGACACTTATTGGCCGCCGTACCCGTTTACAAAACAAGCTAAAACGAAAATCTACATAACACGATCATCCGAGCTTCCTAAGCCAAACGCCGTGTAGCCGCCTCCGGTCAGTTTCGTCATCTGCGCGGAGCAGCGATTACGGCCTTTTCCGGCGAGAAGATCCTCGACGACTAGGTGCCTTCTCTCTCTCTCTCTCTCTCTCTCTCTCTCTCTCTCTCTCTCTCTCTCTCTCTCTCTCTCCCTCCTTGTATAACCCTAACCCTAGCTTTTGTCAAGTTCTCAAAGAAGATGATGTCCCTTATGGTCAAATTCTTCTTCTTCCAATCTGATTCGGAGTGTTATTTTTCTTGCATCGCCACTTTCATATGATTTGTACAATAATTGTTAGTTGTGTCTGAACTCTGAAGTCCATGTTCTGTTCCTGTGACGTTCTGGTCCGACCAATAGTAGGATAAGGCAAATCAGAAGTTCAGAACTATATTTCAAGTTGCTTTCTGAAAGATTCCTTTACGATTGTGTTCACAGTGTTCAACCGAACACCAGCATGTCATCGGCGAGGAGCAGGCTGCATATAAACGTGAGGCTGTACGTAGCTGACATGGCACCAGGCACCGGGAACGCGGACCTTCGCCGCCACTTCGAGCGCTATGGGGACGTGGCCGACATATTCATTCCCACGTGCCGCCTCACCGGTGGACCCCGTTGCTGCGCCTTTGTCCAGTTCTCTAGCCCTCGTGACGCTGGCCGTGCCCTCGCTGACCCTCGGCATGTCATCAATGACCAGCAGGTACCTATGTCAACCTCATTGACAGTTCCTTCTTTTTCCGAATATAATGATAACTGGCCCTGTCATAGTTTTCAGATTTCGTGAGATTTCGAGGAAATTCTATATCATTAGACAATGAAATATTGACCTTTCCCCCAAAATATTTCAGTAGTACATGGAAATTCAAATACTTTAACTACCTGGTTCAATTCAAGTGAAACTGAATGTGAAAACCATGCTGCTGCTGAATATTACTAGTGAGATGCAGAGTCAATTTTTCAAAAGATAGTGGACTGGGATTTAATCTCCTTTTGTTCAAACTTTGTCTTTCCATTAATGCCTGCTTTGGAATTTTAAATCCCGTATATATGGTTTGGTGAGGCTATAGATTGGAAATGTCATTTCCTGTGCAGGTGTACATTGCAAGGGCACGACCAAGATACTTGGAAGAATCAAGTTTGTAAGCCTCTCTTTCTCCAGTTCTCTCATGCACACCCACATACAATGAAATCATCTTTTTTAATCCTGGCCCTAGCAAGTTCTCCAAGAACATGATGTTCCCTATGATCATTCCTCTTCTTCCAATCTGATTCCGCGATTCGGTTGCGTCGCCACTTTTATATGATTTGTATTATAATTTTGAATTATCTCTGAAGTTCATGCTCTGTTGCCTTTCTTTCTGAACGGGGTTCGTTCTACAATTGTGTTTTCAGTCTCCAACCAAAGACAACCGTGCCACCAGCGATGAGCAAGCTGCATAGCAACGGGAGGCTATACTTAGATGACATGGCCCCAGGCACTGGCGACGTGGAACTCCGCAACTACTTCGGCCGCTACGGGGACGTGGCCGACATCTTCATTCCCACGTACCGCCTCACTGGCCAGCCCCGCTGCTCCGCCTTTGTCCACTTCTCTAACCCCGATGATGCTGCCCGCGCCCTCGCCGACCCGCTCCATGTTATCAACGGACAGGAGGTACGCATGTCAATCTCGTTCACACTTTCTTCTTTTTTCTTGCATAATCAATGACTGGATCGAACAAGTGGTGCTAGTGAGGCTATAAGTCAAGTGTCATATCATTCATAACCAATTTAGAGCCAACATCATGAAGGGAGTACATCATGTACACAAATTTGCTTTCAGATTCTACAAAACATTAAATATGAAGGAACTATGATACTTCGTTCATACCGGTTTATAGGGTAATTACGTATTCTGAGAAAAAACTTTGACTACTAATTTGATCAACACAGTATAAGATATATATCACAGAAGGTATACTATTGGAAATTTCTTTTAAATATGAATCCAATGGTATAATTTTTGTGGCATATATCTTATATTTTGTTGCCCAAATTTGTAGTAAAACTTCTTTTTAAAATGCGTAATTGGCCTGTAAACCGGTATGGAGGGAGTACCACATCATGAGACAATGCATTATAGGGATATATCATAAACTAGTCTTATATGCATGATACTAGTGTATGATACTTCCACTACGAGAGGTTGTCTTTTAAGCATTTATTTTTACCTATGATATCGTGCTAAGAAGCACTCCATTGTGATTCAACCAACAATTACTCCATTAATATGTTGCTTATGTTATACTCCTACTGCAGCGTCATAATTATAGGCAAATACTTATGCATATGAATCCGGTAACATTAGTTGTGTGTCACAAGAATTATGTATATAGTAAATAGGGTAACTACTCCCTCTGTCCACAATTACCCAACATTCTAGGTTTTGTGAAAGTCAAATTTTGTATACTTTGATATATAGATAAAACATTTTAATACCAAATATATGTAATATGAAAATATATTTCATGATGATCCTAACAATTAATATTTTTCATGATAGATATTGATATATATTTTCCCTACATGCTTACTCAAAGTTTATAAATTTTAATTTTAATTAAACCTAGCATGCATGTAATGACGGAACAGAAGGATTATCTGTCGAAGGAAACAAAATACACCCAGCTTATATATTAGGACTGCTAGCGAATAGTAATACCAGAGAATGTAATACATAGCATGATAGTTTTAATCTTCTTTTGTCCAAATTTTGGCTTTCCATGCGTTCATGCCTAAAGGGGAATTTTAAATTCCATAGACTCCCTCCATCCCAGCAAAAGTATCTCAATTTTATGAAAATTTAGATGCATCTAGACACTATCTATCTAGTAGGTAATAAATCTAAATTTTGATAAGATTGAGACGTTTTTGGTGGGACGGAGGGAGTAAATGGTTTGATGTGGTCTTAGGCCCATAGATTGAAAATGTATTTTCCTTTTCAGGTGTACATTGCAAGGGCACGACCAAAACATTTGGAACAATCAAGTGTGTACCAGTACAAGCCTCTCTGCGAGCGGCGAATCCGGGAAGGTCCATGGCGTGGATATCGGGTTGGTGACACGGGCAAGACATCCTTGGGTCCGCTAGTGTCTGACTGCATCATTATATATATCTCGGAGGACGGTGTTCAAAGTTGGGGCAGACCGGTAGGAATGCAGGCTTTCAGCAAGACTACCTACTGGCCAAGACAACATTGATACGAGCTGGCGTGGAAGACCGTAGTACTCAGTTTCATCAATTGGCGAGCCTTCTGCAAACTTTGGCCAACTCTGGCCGAGAGCTGGTATTTGGCTATATAGTAGGATTTTGCTAGAGCTTCAAAAACGCGCAATCCAATCAAAAATTGCCACGTGGCAGGCAATGTCAGCGTTTTGAAAATCACACCGTTTGTTGTGAGACTTTATGGTTTTGATTCTGTAGCGCCAGCAGATCGACTAGAAACGGAACGTTAGCTAATCATATTTTTCTTGCTTTATGAACGATATAGATATGGTTCATACTATTTCCTCCGATCGGTTTTTAATCGACACGGAGTAGTTCACTGTCATGCGTGTGATTAGAGTGTGCCTGCGTCAATTATTACCGACCAGATGTAGTACTTGCCAAACTACTAGCATGCTAAAAGTTCATAAAAAAGTATTGTAATGCTCTATATAAAATATGAGGTTCCAAACTCTCAGCGAGAAAAGATAGTCAAATGGAAAATATTGTTGGTAGATTAAGTTTGAGATGCGTGCACCATTTAACTTGAGCTAGACACTGATGAAATAAATAAAACCTACAAAGTGGAGATGATGTGTGGATGTGTCTCATACGATGAAGGGGTTTAGAGAGTGCTTGATGGACTTCGATTTGCTTTCCAAGAACATGTAAAATTGCATGTCATGTCACTGAGGTAGAATAAGAAATATTTTACAGCATTACAGCCAACGTTGCGCGCTCTGCTTAAGAATTTACGGCTACTCCTCACGCCTATGTGCTGGCTGCCTAGCTAAACACCATAAATGAAACTCTTCTAGGATTTTGCGAATCACAACTTTTTCAGCAGCTTGTTGTTGCTCAAAGTTGCGGTTGTTTCCCTACAGTCAGATACGGTGATAGCAAGCAATGCTGAGAGTGGATGGACTGTGATTTGCATGATATGGGGTTCTTGGTGAGAAGTTTTCGTGGAGAAGATCGTATTCTTTCTTGTTTGCGCTGGTGTGGGGTTTTGATCCCGACCGACGTAAGTTGTTCTAAGTTTTCCAGGTGAAAATTTAAGCTTCATCTGGAGCGGGCGTCACTACCTTGGAGGCGATGCCTTAAAGTTCTTGGCCCTTGCGGATGCGTCACTACCTTCAAGGCAGTTAGGAAGATGGCTATGTGGTCGATGGTAGCGGACGTGGGGGCCTTAGACGGTGGTTGGGCGTCGAGGCAGCAGCCTCAAACCCTATGCAGCGATAGTCCTATGGGGCTTGGCCGTGGCCCAGCATGGGGTTTGAGTGGCAACTTAGAGATCTGTGTGGAGTCGACCCGACTAGTTCGTACACAAGTTTATGTTGTAGGCAGGGACATCGAGGAGATTCGGAGGCAGAAGGGCCCATCTGTGAGAGATCGCGCCGCTCCCGGTCCTAACACGGCACCAACGACATGGGCAGTTGGGAGTTCATATCAGAAAACAAAAAAAAATTCTAACTAACACAATTCGGTTGCCAAGATCTATCTAGGAGTAATGCAGTAACGGAGAAGGTTTCAGTGACATGACTTCGTAGACCGAAAGTGTTTAACGTTCCGCTAGAACGTGGTTGATGTAGTTGTCGGTGTAGTGGAACCGGAGGTACCACGATCCACCTGCTGCTGGGCCCTCACGGCGGCCCATCTACGAAGACAAGGCTTCTCCCTCCGCGAAGGGGGAGGTACCTCGCGAGGGGTCCAGGACTAAGCCATTTCGGGTGACATGAGGACCTCGCGGAGCCTCCCTCCGCGAGGGGTGCACCAGGAGATGCTGCACGAGGCCCCTCCGTAAGGGAGTTGCGTAGGGATGAAGCTAAGAGGCATGACACAAGCCATGACACACCCCAGAAGATAAGAGAAACTTCAAGTTTGCCCGCATAAAGCAGGATAGCCGTTGCCCCTTTCCCTAAAGATTCGGGTGGATGGCACAGTACGGTGATGACGGCTACTAGCAACGCCAAAAATATCTTGATACGTTGGAACTCCAAGTGCAGAGTGTTGTATCAAGGAAGTATCTTTCCTAGCTACAAGGGTGACTAGAGGGTTTATATCGAACTCTCCGGGAACAGGATGGAAAAGTATTTATCTTCTCTCTTTTCAAGCAATCCTGCAAGTAAGTAAATGCCTTGTGTCCCCAACTCCACCGTGTGGTTTTCAAGCACAAGGTTTCGCGTAAGTAAATAACACAAGTAGTAAACTAAACTAGATAAAATAACTAAATAATTATAAAGAGATTGATTGTTTTGGATGCAAATAAGAAAAGTATATATTTTTGTATTTTCCAAATAAAATAATGTAGCTAATAGAAAACAGTGTAAATGCAAGATAAAGGTGTTTGTTATGATAAAAAGTGGACCGGGGTTCATGGATTCACTTGACTATTCTCTCGTAAAGTTGTGGTGGAAAAAAAAGCAGTTCACCGATGAGATATGAAGGTACAAATCATATTATATGTAAGATCAGAATTAATATGGGCATCACGTCCTAATATAGAGATGATGCAACACACCTCTCTTATGCTCCACAAGAATGAAACTTCATCAATCTTGTATTAAGAATTAACAGAGCATAGCAGTAAGTACTTTCACATGAAGTTCGCATATTAAATATGCTAACTTGAACAAACAAGATCACCATTACTATCACATGATGAACATATCACATGCATTCAAATTATCCCTAGTGAGGTAGCAAAACAAAGAAAAAACCATAATAGCTCTTGAATATATTATCACTATCCAATTACTAAAACCTTCCTACTCCATCTAACACACACATCACTCCACACACGCTCTTGTATAAATGTTGGATCAGAACATAAACTTAAGAACGGGGTGCATAATATGCATCTATCAAAACATCTCACAAATATAATACGATCAGATCTCATATAACAATATCATAGAACCAGGATCCACCACATAGATATTACAAATATGACCATAATCATGATAGGCAGCTCATATGGCACTAAGTACTATGAAAAACATGAGAGAAATAGATCAAGCTCTGCCACAAACCCGTATTCCAGAGTTGGACTATGATACGTCTCCGACGTATCGATAATTTCTTATGATCCATGCCATATTATTGATGATACCTACATGTTTTATGCACACTTTATGTCATATTCGTGCATTTTCTGGAACTAACCTATTAACAAGATGCCGAAGAGCCGCTTGTCGTTTTCTGCTGTTTTTGGTTTCGTAAATCCTAGTAACGAAATATTCTCGGAATTGGACGAAATCAAGACCCGGGGTCCTATTTTGCCACGAACCTTCCGGAAGACCGAAAGGGATACGAAGTGGGGCGACGAGGCGCCGCCACCATAGGGCCGCGCGGCCGAGGGGGCCCGCGCCGCCCTATGGTGTGGGCCCCTCGTCAGCCCTCCGACTCGCCCTTCCGCCTACTTAAAGCCTCCGTCGCGAAACCCCCGATGCGAAAAACCACGATATGGAAAACCTTCCGGAGACGCCGCCGCCGCCAATCCCATCTCGGGGGATTCCGGAGATCTCCTCCGGCACCTCGTCGGAGAGGGGATTCATCTCCCGGAGGACTCTACACCGCCATGGTCGCCTCCGGAGTGATGAGTGAGTAGTTCACCCCTGGACTATGGGTCCATAGCAGTAGCTAGATGGTTGTCTTCTCCTCATTGTGCTTCATTGTTGGATCTTCTGAGCTGCCTAACATGATCAAGATCATCTATCCGTAATACTCTATGTTGTGTTTGTCGGGATCCGATGGATAGAGAATACCATGTTATGTTAATTATCAAGTTATTACATATGTGTTGTTTATGATCTTGCATGCTCTCCGTTATTAGTAGAGGCTCCGGCCAAGTTTTTGCTCTTAACTCCAAGAGGGAGTATTTATGCTCGATAGTGGGTTCATGCCCGCATTGACACCTGGGACGATGGACGAAAGTTCTAAGGTTATGTTGTGCTCGTTGCCACTAGGGATAAAACATTGGCGCTATGTCCGAGGATGTAGTTGTTGATTACATTACGCACCATACTTAATGCAATTGTCTCGTTGCTTTGCAACTTAATACCGGAAGGGGTTCGGACGATAACCTCGAATGTGGACTTTTTAGGCATAGATGCAGTTGGATGGCGGTCTATGTACTTTGTCGTAATGCCCAATTAAATTTCACCGTACTTATCATGACCTGTATGTGCATTGTTATGCCCTCTCTATTTGTCAATTGCCTGACCGTAATTTGTTCACCCAACATGCTTTTATCTTATGGGAGAGACACCTCTAGTGAACTGTGGACCCCGGTCCATTCTTTAATACCGAAATACAAATCTGTCGCAATACTTGTTTTTACTGTTTTCTCTCGCAAACAATCATCTTCCACACAATACGGTTAATCCTTTGTTACAGCAAGCCGGTGAGATTGACAACCTCACTGTTTCGTTGGGGCAAAGTACTTTGGTTGTGTTGTGCAGGTTCCACGTTGGCGCCGGAATCCCTGGTGTTGCGCCGCACTACATCCCGCCGCCATCAACCTTCAACGTGCTTCTTGGCTTCTCCTGGTTCGATAAACCTTGGTTTCTTTCTGAGGGAAAACTTGCTGCTGTGCGCATCATACCTTCCTCTTGGGGTTCCCAACGAACGTGTGAAATACACGCCATCAAGCATATTTTCTGGCGCCGTTGCCGGGGAGATCAAGACACGCTGCAAGGGGAGTCTCCACTTCTCAATCTCTTTACTTTGTTTTTGTCTTGCTTTATTTTATTTACTACTTTGTTTGCTGCACTTATATCAAAACACAAAAAAATTAGTTGCTAGCTTTACTTTATTTACTGTCTTGTTTGCTATATCAAAAACACAAAAAAATTAGTTTACTTGCATTTACTTTATCTAGTTTTATTTACTACTGCTAAAATGGCCACCCCTGAAAATACTAAGTTGTGTGACTTAACTAGCACAAATAATAATGATTTCTTATGCACACCTATTGCTCCACCTGCTACTACAGCAGAATTCTTTGAAATTAAACCTGCTTTATTAAATCTTGTAATGCGAGAGCAATTTTCTGGTGTTAGTTCTAATGATGCTGCTGCCCATCTCAATAATTTTGTTGAATTGTGTGAAATGCAAAAATATAAAGATGTAGATGGTGACATTATAAAATTAAAATTGTTTCCTTTCTCATTAAGAGGAAGAGCTAAAAATTGGTTGCTATCTCTCGCCTAAGAATAGTATTGATTCATGGACTAAATGCAAGGATGCTTTTATTGGTAGATATTATCCCCCTGCTAAAATTATATCTTTGAGGAGTAGCATAATGAATTTTAAACAATTGGATAATGAACATGTTGCTCAAGCTTGGGAAAGAATGAAATCTTTGGTTAAAAATTGCCCAACCCATGGACTCGACTACTTGGATGATCATCCAAACCTTCTATGCAGGACTAAATTTTTCTTCGCGGAATTTATTGGATTCAGCTGTTGGAGGTACCTTTATGTCCATCACTCTTGGTGAAGCAACAAAGCTTCTTGATAATATGATGATTAATTACTCTGAATGGCACACGGAAAGAGCTCCACAAGGTAAGAATGTAAATTCTGTTGAAAAATCCTCTTCCTTGAATGATAAGGTTGATGCTATTATGTCTATGCTTGCGAATGATAGGACTAATGTTGATACTAATAATGTTCCATTAGCTTCATTGGTTGCCCAAGAAGAACATGTTGATGTAAACTTCATTAAAAATAATAATTTCAACAACAATGCTTATCTGAACAATTCTAGTAATAACTATAGGCCATATCCTTATAATAATGGTAACGGTTATGCTAATTCTTATGGGAATTCTTACAACAATAATAGGAATACACCCCTGGACTTGAAGCCATGCTTAAAGAATTTATTAGTACACAAACTGCCTTTAACAAATCTGTTGAGGAAAAGCTCAATAAAATTGATATTCTCGCTTCTAAGGTTGATAGTCTTGCCTCTGATGTTGATCTTTTGAAATCGAAAGTTATGCCTAGTAGGGATATTGAAAATAAAATTATTACTACAGCAAATGCCATCCAAGTTAGAATTAATGAGAATATAAGATTAATGGCTGAACTGCGTGCTAGGTGGGATAGAGAAGAAAATGAAAAACTAGCTAAAGAGAAAAATGTAGCTAAAGTTTGGACTATTACCACCACTAGCAATGCTAATGATTCACATGTTGCTGCACCTCCTACTATTAATGGTAAAATAATTGGTGTTGGCAATGTTTCTACTCCTAGTGCAAAGCGCGCAAAATTTCCCGAAATCGCTAAAACCGCATAAACTGCCCGTGATAAAACTGCTGAAATTTTTTCCAACCTTGGGGATGATAATCCCATTGCTTTAGATTGTAATGATTTAGATTTTGATGATTGCCACATCTCTGAAGTTATAAAGTTCTTACAAAAACTTGCTAAGAGTCCCAATGCTAGCGCTGTAAACTTGGCTTTCACAAAACATATTACAAATGCTCTCATAAAAGCTAGAGAAGAGAAACTAAAACTTGAAACTTCTATTCCTAGAAAGCTAGAGGATGGTTGGGAGCCCATCATTAAAATGAGAGTCAAAGATTTTTATTGTAATGCTTTATGTAATCTTGGTGCAAGTATTTCTGTTATGCCTAAGAAAGTCTATGATATGCTTGACTTGCCACCATTGAAAAACTCGTTATCCGGATGTTAATCTCGCCGATAATGCTAAAAAGAAACCTTTGGGGAAAGTTGATAATGTTCATATTATGGTTAACAATAACCTTGTCCCCGTTGATTTTGTTGTCTTGGATATTGAATGCAATGCATCTTGCCCCATTATATTGGGAAGACCTTTTCTTCGAACCGTTGGTGCTACTATTGATATGAAGGAAGGTAATATTAAATATCAATTTCCTCTCAAGAAAGGTATGGCACACTTCCCTAGAAAGAGAATGAAGTTACCTTATGATTCTATTATTAGAACAAATTATGATGTTGATGCTTCGTCTCTTGATGTTACTTGATATACACTTTCTGCGCCTAGCTGAAAGGCGTTAAAGAAAAGCGCTTATGGGAGACAACCCATGTTTTTACTACAGTATTTTTGTTTTATATTTGAGTCTGGGAAGTTGTTTACTACTGTAGCAACCTCTCCTTATCTTAGTTTTGAGTTTTGTTGTGCCAAGTAAAGTCTTTGATAGTAAAGTAAGTACTAGATTTGGATTACTGCGCAGTTCCAGATTTCTTTGCTGTCACGAATCTGGGTCTACCTCCCTGTAGGTAGCTCAGAAAATTAAGCCAATTTACGTAAATGATCCTCAGATATGTACGCAACTTTCATTGAATTTGGGAATTTTCATTTGAGTAAGTCTGGTGGCCTAATAAAATCCATCTTTACGGACTGTTCTGTTTTGACAGATTCTGCCTTTTTATTTCGCATTGCCTCTTTTGCTATGTTGGATGAATTTATTTGATCCATTAATGTCCAAGTAGCTTTATGCAATGTCCAGAAGTGTTAAGAATGATTGTGTCACCTCTGAACATGTGAATTTTTATTGTGCACTAACCCTCTAATGAGTTGTTTCGAGTTTGGTGTGGAGGAAGTTTTCAAGGATCAAGAGAGGAGTATGATGCAATATGATCAAGGAGAGTGAAAGCTCTAAGCTTGGGGATGCCCCGGTGGTTCACCCCTGCATATTCTAAGAAGACTCAAGCGTCTAAGCTTGGGGATGCCCAAGGCATCCCCTTCTTCATCGACAACATTATCAGGTTCCTCCCCTGAAACTATATTTTTATTCCGTCACATCTTATGCACTTTGCTTGGAGCGTCGGTTTGTTTTTGTTTTTTGTTTTGTTTGAATAAAATGGATCCTAGCATTCACTTTATGGGAGAGAGACACGCTCCGCTGTAGCATATGGACAAGTATGTCCTTAGGCTCTACTCATAGTATTCATGGCGAAGTTTCTTCTTCGTTAAATTGTTATATGGTTGGAATTGGAAAATGCTACATGTAGTAACTCTAAAATGTCTTGGATAATTTGATACTTGGCAATTGTTGTGCTCATGTTTAAGCTCTTGCATCATATACTTTGCACCCATTAATGAAGAAACATTTAGAGCTTGCTAATTTGGTTTGCATATTTGGTTTCTCTAGAGTCTAGATAACATCTAGTATTGAGTTTTGAACAACAAGGAAGACGGTGTAGAGTCTTATAATGTTTACAATATGTCTTTTATGTGAGTTTTGCTGCACCGTTCATCCTTGTGTTTGTTTCAAATAGCCTTGCTAGCCTAAACCTTGTATCGAGAGGGAATACTTCTCATGCATCCAAAATCCTTGAGCCAACCACTATGCCATTTGTGTCCACCATACCTACCTACTACATGGTATTTATCCGCCATTCCAAAGTAAATTGCTTGAGTGCTACCTTTAAAATTCCATCATTCACCTTTGCAATATATAGCTCATGGGACAAATAGCCTTAAAAACTATTGTGGTATTGAATATGTACTTATGCACTTTATCTCTTATTAAGTTGCTTATTGTGCGATAACCATGCTTCTGGGGACGCCATCAACTATTCTTTGTTGAATATCATGTGAGTTGCTATGCATGTCCGTCTTGTCTGAAGTAAGAGAGATCTACCACCTTAATGGTTGGAGCATGCATATTGTTAGAGAAGAACATTGGGACGCTAACTAAAGCCATGATTCATGGTGGAAGTTTCAGTTTTGGACATATATCCTCAATCTAATATGAGAATAATAATTGTTGCCACATGCTTATGCATTAAAGAGGAGTCCATTATCTGTTGTCCATGTTGTCCCGGTATGGATGTCTAAGTTGAGAATAATCAAAAGCGAGAAATCCAAAATGCGAGCTTTCTCCTTAGACCTTTGTACAGGGCGGCATGGAGGTACCCCATTGTGACACTTGGTTAAAACATGTGCATTGCAATGATCCGGTAGTCCAAGCTAATTAGGACAAGGTGCGGGCACTATTAGTATACTATGCATGCGACTTGCAACTTGTAAGATATAATTTACATAACTCATATGCCTTATTACTACCGTTGACAAAATTGTTTCATGTTTTCAAAATAAAAGCTCTAGCACAAATATAGCAATCGATGCTTTCCTCTTTGAAGGACCACTCTTTTTTACTTTTATGTTGAGTCAGTTCACCTATCTCTCTCCACCTCAAGAAGCAAACACTTGTGTGAACTGTGCATTGATTCCTACATACTTGCATATTGCACTTGTTATATTACTCTATGTTGACAATTATCCATGAGATATACATGTTACAAGTTGAAAGCAACCGCTGAAACTTAATCTTCCTTTGTGTTACTTCAATACCTTTACTTTGATTTATTGCTTTATGAGTTAACTCTTATGCAAGACTTATTGATGCTTGTCTTGAAGTACTATTCATGAAAAGTCTTTGCTTTATGATTCACTTGTTTACTCATGTCATTACCATTGTTTTGATCGCTGCATCCACTACATATGTTTACAAATAGTATGATCAAGGTTATGATGGCATGTCACTTCAGAAATTATCTTTGTTATCGTTTTACCTCGCTCGGGACGAGCAGTAACTAAGCTTGGGGATGCTGATACGTCTCCGACGTATCGATAATTTCTTATGATCCATGCCATATTATTGATGATACCTACATGTTTTATGCACACTTTATGTCATATTCGTGCATTTTCCGGAACTAACCTATTAACAAGATGCCGAAGAGCCGATTCGTTGTTTCTCGCTGTTTTTGGTTTCGAAATCCTAGTAACGAAATATTCTCGGAATTGGACGAAATCAAGACCCGGGGTCCTATTTTGCCACGAACCTTCCGTAAGACCGAAAGGGATACGAAGTGGGGCGACGAGGCGCCGCCACCATAGGGCCGCGCGGCCGAGGGGGCCCGCGCCGCCCTATGGTGTGGGCCCCTCGTCGGCCCTCCGACTCTGCCCTTCCGCCTACTTAAAGCCTCCGTCGTGAAACCCCCGATGCGAAAAACCACGATACGGAAAACCTTCCGCAGACGCCGCCGCCGCCAATCCCATCTCGGGGGATTCTCGGAGATCTCCTCCGGCACCCTCGCCGGAGAGGGGATTCATCTCCCGGAGGACTCTACACCGCCATGGTCGCCTCCGGAGTGATGAGTGAGTAGTTCACCCCGGACTATGGGTCCATAGCGAGTAGCTAGATGGTTGTCTTCTCCTCATTGTGCTTCATTGTTGGATCTTGTGAGATGCCTAACATGATCAAGATCATCTATCCGTAATACTCTATGTTGTGTTTGTCGGGATCCGATGGATAGAGAATACCATGTTATGTTAATTATCAAGTTATTACATATGTGTTGTTTATGATCTTGCATGCTCTCCGTTATTAGTAGAGGCTCGGCCAAGTTTTTGCTAGTAACTCCAAGAGGGAGTATTTATGCTCGATAGTGGGTTCATGCCTGCATTGACACCTGGGACAATGATGAGAAAGTTCTAAGGTTGTGTTGTGTCTGTTGCCACTAGGGATAAAACATTGGCGCTATGTCCGAGGATGTAGTTGTTGATTACATTACGCACCATACTTAATGCAATTGTCTGTTGCTTTGCAACTTAATACTGGAAGGGGTTCGGACGATAACCTGAAGGTGGACTTTCTAGGCATAGATGCAGTTGGATGGCGGTATATGTACTTTGTCGTAATGCCCAATTAAATTTCACTGTACTTATCATGACATGTATGTGCATTGTTATGCCCTCTCTATTTGTCAATTGCCCGACTGTAATTTGTTCACCCAACATGCTTTTATCTTATGGGAGAGACACCTCTAGTGAACTGTGGACACCGGTCCATTCTTTAATACTGAAATACAAATCTGCTGCAATACTTGTTTTTACTGTTTTCTCTACAAACAATCATCTTCCACACAATACGGTTAATCCTTTGTTACGAGCAAGCCGGTGAGATTGACAACCCGATACGTCTCCGACGTATCGATAATTTCTTATGTTCTATGCCATATTATTGATGATACCTACATGTTTTATGCACACTTTATGTCATATTCGTGCATTTTCCGGAACTAACCTATTAACAAGATGCCGAAGTGCCGCTTGTCTGTTTTCTGCTGTTTTTGGTTTCGTAAATCCTAGTAACGAAATATTCTCGGAATTGGACGAAATAAAGACCCGTGGGCCTATTTTGCCACGAACCTTCCAGAAGACCGAAGAGCATACGAAGTGGGGCCACGAGGTGGCGACACCACAAGGCGGCGCGGCCAAGGAGGGGCCCGCGCCGCCCTATGGTGTGGGCCCCTCGTCAGCCCTCCGACTCTTCCCTTCCGCCTACTTAAAGCCTCCGTCACGAAACCCCTGAGGCGAAAAACCACGATACGGAAAACCTTCCAGAGATGCCGCCGCCGCCAATCCCATCTCGGGGGATTCTGGAGATCTCCTCCGGCACCCTGCCGGAGAGGGGATTCATCTCCCGGAGGACTCTACACCGCCATGGTCGCCTCCGGAGTGATGAGTGAGTAGTTCACCCCCGGACTATGGGTCCATAGCAGTAGCTAGATGGTTGTCTTCTCCTCATTGTGCTTCATTGTTGGATCTTGTGAGCTGCCTAACATGATCAAGATCATCTATCTGTAATACTCTATGTTGTGTTTGTCGGGATCCGATGGATAGGGAATACCATGTTATGTTAATTATCAAGTTATTGCATATGTGTTGTTTATGATCTTGCATGCTCTCCGTTATTAGTAGAGGCTCGGCCAAGTTGATGCTAGTAACTCCAAGAGGGAGTATTTATGCTCGATAGTGGGTTCATGCCTCGCATTGACACCTGGGACAAGTGACGAAAGTTCTAAGGTTGTGTTGTGCTCGTTGCCACTAGGGATAAAACATTGATGCTATGTCCGAGGATGTAGTTATTGATTACATTACGCACCATACTTAATGCAAGTGTCCGTTGCTTTGCAACTTAATACCGGAAGGGGTTCGGACGATAACCCGAAGGTGGACTTTTTAGGCATAGATGCAGCTTGGATGGCGGTCTATGTACTTTGTCGTAATGCCCAATTAAATCTCACTATACTTATCATGACATGTATGTGCATTGTTATGCTCTCTCTATTTGTCAATTGCCCGATCGTAATTTGTTCACCCAACATGCTTTTATCTTATGGGAGAGACACCTCTAGTGAACCGTGGACCCCGGTCCATTCTTTTAATACTGAAATACAAATCTGCTCGCAATACTTGTTTTACTATTTTCTCTCGCAAACAATCATCTTCCACACAATACGGTTAATCCTTTGTTACAGCAAGCCGGTGAGATTGACAACCTCACTCGTTTCGTTGGGGCAAAGTACTTTGGTTGTGTTGTGCAGGTTCCACGTTGGCGCCGGAATCCCCGGTGTTGCGCCGCACTACATCCCGCCGCCATCAACCTTCAACGTGCTTCTTGGCTCCTCCTGGTTCGATAAACCTTGGTTTCTTTCTGAGGGAAAACTTGCTGTTGTGCGCATCATACCTTCCTCTTGGGGTTCCCCAACGAACGTGTGAAATACACACCATCAAGCTCTTTTTCTGGCACCGTTGCCGGGGAGATCAAGACACGCTGCAAGGGGAGTCTCCACTTCTCAATCTCTTTACTTTGTTTTTGTCTTGCTTTATTTTATTTACTACTTTGTTTGCTGCATTATATCAAAACACAAAAAAATTAGTTGCTAGCTTTACTTTATTTACTGTCTTGTTTGCTATATCGAAAACACAAAAAAATTAGTTTACTTGCATTTACTTTATCTAGTTTGCTTTATTTACTACTGCTAAAATGGCTACCCCTGAAAATACTAAGTTGTGTGATTTCACTAGCACAAATAATAATGATTTCTTATGCACACCTATTGCTCCACCTGCTACTACAGCAGAATTCTTTGAAATTAAACCTGCTTTACTTAATCTTGTTATGCGAGAGCAATTTTCTGGTGTTAGTTTTGATGATGCTGCTGCCCATCTCAATAATTTTGTTGAACTATGTAAAATGCAAAAATATAAAGATGTAGATGGTGACATTATAAAATTAAAATTGTTTCCTTTCTCATTAAGAGGAAGAGCTAAAGATTGGTTGCTATCTCTGCCTAAGAATAGTATTGATTCCTGGACTAAATGCAAGGATGCTTTTATTGGTAGATATTATCCCCCGCTAAAATTATATCTTTGAGGAGTAGCATAATGAATTTTAAACAATTGGATAATGAACATGTTGCTCAAGCTTGGGAAAGAATGAAATCTTTGGTTAAAAATTGCCCAACCCATGGACCGACTACTTGGATGATCATCCAAACCTTCTATGCAGGACTAAATTTTTCTTCGCGGAATTTATTGGATTCAGCTGCTGGAGGTACCTTTATGTCCATCACTCTTGGTGAAGCAACAAAGCTCCTTGATAATATGATGGTTAATTACTCTGAATGGCACACGGAAAGAGCTCCACAAGGTAAGAAGGTAAATTCTGTTGAAGAATCCTCTTCCTTGAATTATAAGATTGATGCTATTATGTCTATGCTTGTGAATGGTAGGACTAATGTTGATCCTAATAATGTTCCGTTAGCTTCATTGGTTGCTCAAAATTCTAGGCCATATCCTGTTAATGGTAATTCTTATGGTAGATATGTTTCACCTAATGAGGAAAAGATGTTAGAAATTGAAAGATCCACCAAGAGCTTTATGCAATCACAATATGAGCAAAATAAATTGTTTACTAAAACTATGAATGAACAATCTACCTTGTTGAAGAATAAAGGAAATCAACTTGAAAATCTGAATATGGAGATTTACGGGTTGCAAACTAAACTTGCAAATGCTCGAAACCCGAATCTCATACATGTCTCAAGGTCACAATCTTCTTTAATTAATAAAATGGCTGCTAAACCTGAGGATATTGAAAATAAAATTGTTACTACAGCAAATGCCATCCAAGTTAGAATTAATGAGAATATAAGATTAATGGCTGAACTGCGTGCTAGGTGGGATAGAGAAGAAAATGAGAAACTAGCTAAAGAGAAAAATGTAGCTAAAGTTTGGACTATTACCACCACTAGCAATGCTAATGATTCACATGTTGCTGCACCTCCTACTATCAATGGTAAAATAATTAGTGTTGGCAATGCTTCTACTCCTAGTGCAAAGCGCGCAAAATTACCTGAAACTGCTAAAACTGCTGAAACTGCTTGTGATAAAACTCGCTGAAATTTTTTCCAACCTTGGGGATGATAATCCCATTGCTTTAGATTGTAATGATTTAGATTTTTATGATTGCCACATCTCTGAAGTTATAAAGTTCTTGCAAAAACTTGCTAAAAGTCCTAATGCTAGCGCTGTAAACTTGGCTTTCACAAAACATATTACAAATGCTCTCATAAAAGCTAGAGAAGAGAAACTAAAACTTGAAACTTCTATTCCTAGAAAGCTAGAGGATGGTTGGGAGCCCATCATTAAAATGAGAGTCAAAGATTTTGATTGTAATGCTTTATGTGATCTTGGTGCAAGTATTTCGTTATGCCTAAAAAAGTCTATGATATGCTTGACTTGCCACCATTGAAAAATTGTTATTTGGATGTTAATCTCGCTGATAATGCTAAAAAGAAACCTTTGGGGAGAGTTGATAATGTTCATATTATGGTTAACAATAACCTTGTCCCCGTTGATTTTGTTGTCTTGGATATTGAATGCAATGCATCTTGCCCCATTATATTTGGAAGACCTTTTCTTCGAACCGTTGGTGCTACTATTGATATGAAGGAAGGTAATATTAAATATCAATTTCCTCTCAAGAAAGGTATGGAACACTTCCCTAGAAAGAGAATGAAATTACCTTATGATTCTATTATTAGAACAAATTATGATGTTGATGCTTCAACTCTTGATGTTAATTGAGTTACACTTTCTGCGCCTAGCTGAAAGGCGTTAAAGAAAAGCGCTTATGGGAGACAACCCATGTTTTTACTACAGTATTTTTGTTTTATATTTGAGTCTTGGAAGTTGTTTACTACTGTAGCAACCTCTCCTTATCTTAGTTTTGAGTTTTGTTGTGCCAAGTAAAGTCTTTGATAGTAAAGTAAGTACTAGATTTGGATTACTGCGCAGTTCCAGATTTCTTTGCTGTCACGAATCTGGGTCTACCTCCCTGTAGGTAGCTCAGAAAATTAAGCCAATTTACTTGCATGATCCTCAGATATGTACGCAACTTTCATTCAATTTGGGCATTTTCATTTGAGCAAGTCTGGTGTCCTAATAAAATCCATCTTTACGGACTGTTCTGTTTTGACAGATTCTGCCTTTTATTTCGCATTGCCTCTTTTGCTATGTTGGATGAATTTTTTTGATCCATTAATGTCCAGTAGCTTTATGCAATGTCCAGAAGTGTTAAGAATGATTGTGTCACCTCTGAACATGTGAATTTTTATTGTGCACTAACCCTCTAATGAGTTGTTTCGAGTTTGGTGTGGAGGAAGTTTTCAAGGATCGGGAGAGGAGTATGATGCAATATGATCAAGGAGAGTGAAAGCTCTAAGCTTGGGGATGCCCCGGTGGTTCACCCCTGCATATTCTAAGAAGACTCAAGCGTCTAAGCTTGGGGATGCCCAAGGCATCCCCTTCTTCATCAACAACATTATCAGGTTCCTCCCTGAAACTATATTTTTATTCCGTCACATCTTATGCACTTTGCTTGGAGCGTCGGTTTGTTTTTGTTTTTTGTTTTGTTTGAATAAAATGGATCCTAGCATTTACTTTGTGGGAGAGAGACACGCTCCGCTGTATCATATGGACAAGTATGTCCTTAGGCTCTACTCATAGTATTCATGGCGAAGTTTCTTCTTCGTTAAATTGTTATATGGTTGGAATTGGAAAATACTACATGTAGTAATTCTAAAATGTCTTGGATAATTTGATACTTGGCAATTGTTGTGCTCATGTTTAAGCTCTTGCATCATATACTTTGCACCCATTAATGAAGAAACACTTAGAGCTTGCTAATTTGGTTTGCATATTTGGTTTCTCTAGAGTCTAGATAATATCTAGTATTGAGTTTTGAACAACAAGGAAGACGGTGTAGAGTCTTATAATGTTTACAATATGTCTTTTATGTGAGTTTTGCTGCACCGTTCATCCTTGTGTTTGTTTCAAATAACCTTGCTAGCCTAAACCTTGTATCGAGAGGGAATACTTCTCATGCATCCAAAATCCTTGAGCCAACCACTATGCCATTTGTGTCCACCATACCTACCTACTACATGGTATTTATCCGCCATTCCAAAGTAAATTGCTTGAGTGCTACCTTTAAAATTCCATCATTCACCTTTGCAATATATAGCTCATGGGACAAATAGCCTTAAAAACTATTGGGGTATTGAATATGTACTTATGCACTTTATCTCTTATTAAGTTGCTTGTTGTGCGATAACCATGCTTCTGGGGACGCCATCAACTATTCTTTGTTGAATATCATGTGAGTTGCTATGCATGTCCGTCTTGTCCGAAGTAAGAGAGATCTACCACCTTAATGGTTGGAGCATGCATATTGTTAGAGAAGAACATTGGGCCGCTAACTAAAGCCATGATTCATGGTGGAAGTTTCAGCTTTGGACATATATCCTCAATCTCATATGAGAATAATAATTGTTGCCACATGCTTATGCATTTAAGAGGAGTCCATTATCTGTTGTCCATGTTGTCCCGGTATGGATGTCTAAGTTGAGAATAATCAAAAGCGAGAAATCCAAAATGCGAGCTTTCTCCTTAGACCTTTGTACAGGCGGCATGGAGGTACCCCATTGTGACACTTGGTTAAAACATGTGCATTGCAAAGATCCGGTAGTCCAAGCTAATTAGGACAAGGTGCGGGCACTATTAGTATACTATGCATGAGGCTTGCAACTTGTAAGATATAATTTACATAACTCATATGCTTTATTACTACCGTTGACAAAATTGTTTCATGTTTTCAAAATAAAAGCTCTAGCACAAATATAGCAATCGATGCTTTCCTCTTTGAGGGACCATTCTTTTTACTTTTATGTTGAGTCAGTTCACCTATCTCTCTCCCTCTCAAGAAGCAAACACTTGTGTGAACTGTGCATTGATTCCTACGTACTTGCATATTGCACTTGTTATATTACTCTATGTTGACAATTATCCATGAGATATACATGTTACAAGTTGAAAGCAACCGCTAAAACTTAATCTTCCTTTGTGTTGCTTCAATACCTTTACTTTGATTTATTGCTTTATGAGTTAACTCTTATGCAAGACTTATTGATGCTTATCTTGAAGTACTATTCATGAAAAGTCTTTGCTTTATGATTCACTTATTTACTCATGTCATTACCATTGTTTTGATCGCTGCATTCACTACATATGTTTACAAATAGTATGATCAAGGTTATGATGGCATGTCACTTCGAAATTATCTTTGTTATCGTTTTACTCGCTCGGGACGAGCAGAACTAAGCTTAGGGATGCTTGATACGTCTCCGACGTATCGATAATTTCTTATGTTCTATGCCATATTATTGATGATACCTACATGTTTTATGCACACTTTATGTCATATTCGTGCATTTTCCGGAACTAACCTATTAACAAGATGCCGAAGTGCCGCTTGTCTGTTTTTCGCTGTTTTTGGTTTCAGAAATCCTAGTAACGAAATAAAGACCCAGGGGCCTATTTTGCCACGAACCTTCCAGAAGACCGAAGAGCATACGAAGTGGGGCCACGAGGTGGCGACACCACAAGGCGGCGCGGCCAAGGAGGGGCCCGCGCCGCCCTATGGTGTGGGCCCTCGTCGGCCCTCCGACTCGCCCTTCCGCCTACTTAAAGCCTCCGTCGCGAAACCCCCGAGGCGAAAAACCACGATACGGAAAACCTTCCGGAGACGCCGCCGCCGCCAATCCCATCTCGGGGGATTCGGAGATCTCCTCCGGCACCCTGCCGGAGAGGGGATTCATCTCCCGGAGGACTCTACACCGCCATGGTCGCCTCCGGAGTGATGAGTGAGTAGTTCACCCCTGGACTATGGGTCCATAGCAGTAGCTAGATGGTTGTCTTCTCCTCATTGTGCTTCATTGTTGGATCTTGTGAGCTGCCTAACATGATCAAGATCATCTATCTGTAATACTCTATGTTGTGTTTGTCGGGATCCGATGGATAGGGAATACCATGTTATGTTAATTATCAAGTTATTGCATATGTGTTGTTTATGATCTTGCATGCTCTCCGTTATTAGTAGAGGCTCTGGCCAAGTTGATGCTAGTAACTCCAAGAGGGAGTATTTATGCTCGATAGTGGGTTCATGCCCGCATTGACACCTGGGACAAGTGACGGAAAGTTCTAAGGTTGTGTTGTGTTGTTGCCACTAGGGATAAAACATTGATGCTATGTCCGAGGATGTAGTTATTGATTACATTACGCACCATACTTAATGCAATTGTCCGTTGCTTTGCAACTTAATACTGGAAGGGGTTCGGACGATAACCCGAAGGTGGACTTTTTAGGCATAGATGCAGCTTGGATGGCGGTCTATGTACTTTGTCGTAATGCCCAATTAAATCTCACTATACTTATCATGACATGTATGTGCATTGTTATGCTCTCTCTATTTGTCAATTGCCCGACTCGTAATTTGTTCACCCAACATGCTTTTATCTTATGGGAGAGACACCTCTAGTGAACTCGTGGACCCCGGTCCATTCTTTTAATACTCGAAATACAAATCTGCTCGCAATACTTGTTTTACTATTTTCTCTCGCAAACAATCATCTTCCACACAATACGGTTAATCCTTTGTTACAGCAAGCCGGTGAGATTGACAACCTCACTGTTTCGTTGGGGCAAAGTACTTTGGTTGTGTTGTGCAGGTTCCACGTTGGCGCCGGAATCCCTGGTGTTGCGCCACACTACATCCCGCCGCCATCAACCTTCAACGTGCTTTTTGGCTCCTCCTTGTTCGATAAACCTTGGTTTCTTTCTGAGGGAAAACTTGCTGCTGTGCGCATCATACCTTCCTCTTGGGGTTCCCCAATGAACGTGTGAAATACACGCCATCACAACCTCACTGTTTCGTTGGGGCAAAGTACTTTGGTTGTGTTGTGCAGGTTCCACGTTGGCGCCGGAATCTCTGGTGTTGCGCCGCACTACATCCCGCCGCCATCAACCTTCAACGTGCTTCTTGGCTCCTCCTGGTTCGATAAACCTTGGTTTCTTTCTGAGGGAAAACTTGCTGCTGTGCGCATCATACCTTCCTATTGGGGTTCCCGACGAACGTGTGAAATACACGCCATCAGACTACTCCCTCTTGGTCATGGTGATGATGATGAAGATGTTGGAGCAGGTGGAGATCCTTCCGGCGGTGATCCCGATGGAGTTTCCCCCTCCAATCTTCTCTGCTGCAGCCTCCATTTTGGTGTTTCTGCCTTTCTACGGTGCTCTCCTCCCGAGAACTCTTCGGGTTCATATATATATAGTCGTTTTTAGGGAAAAATAAGTCGGTGGGCGAAAGAATCAGGGCAATCGGATGATCGAGGTGCGAACGGAGGTGGGTGGCGCGGCCAGGAACTTGGGTCGCGCCACCTGGCCTCGTTTGCTCCTCGGGCCTCTCCAGGTGTGCTCCAAAAGTCCATTATGTACGTCCCGGTGAAAAATGATGCTCTGAAAATCCCAGGTCAATTTGACTCCGTATAGGTCTCTTAAAGTGAAAAATACGCGAAACAGGTTTTTCCTATTCTACAGGGTTATAAACCAAATAAAGGGGATCATTGGTAAATCCCCATAAATCAATGTAAAATATGGTATTATCATCATATATTTTTCAAATATGTGGGAATTCAATGTGATAAAGGACAAAGTTCATGTATGCATTTTACATGTATCAACATCCCCAAGCTTAACATATGCTCTTTCCGAGCATGAAGGTGATAAAACTAATATGAACTTTAGATTTTTATAATATATAGCTTCTAAATCATGCAAACTATCACAAGGTTCAATCAATAGAGTATAATAACAAGTAATATGAACTCATAAAGTAATAACTCTTACATTCTACATAGCATGCATAAACGTAAATAGCATTGTAAGTAACATGAATGATAAGTATTATGAATCATAAAGCATGCTTACGAATATCCTATGGAATTGTTGGAAGACTTTGTGTCTTCTATTTTCAGGAATATTTCTTTTGACTCTTGAACACAAGAAAATAAGCAGGAAATGCATGTGCTAAACCTCCAACAAAATAAAAAGTATAGAGCATAAAACATGGTTTTGAGCTATGCAATTCAAGTCAACAATAATGATAAGGATGGGGTACCAAGTATATCATGTATAAAGATATCTATGTGTTATGAGTTTGACCTCTTATGAGTAACTGTTGTCTCACTTTCTTGAATGCTAAGGACTACACCTCTTATTACTCAACTCCGGGTTACCAAGACCTTTCAATATACATGTTTTAACCAAGTGTCGTAATGGGGTACCTTCATGTCACCTGTACAAAGGAACGAAGGAGATGTGCATCTCAACTATAGGTCATCCATACCGGGACCACATGAAAAGCATACGTTGAGCATCCTCTGTAACTCTCTCTCACTTTTTATCATACTCTTTTTGTTTATTTTCTCATACTCTTTTTTCACACAACTATTTTTTCACACAACTCTTTTTCACTCTTCCTATTGAGAATACTTGTTGCTTAAACTTCTACCATGATTAAGCATGGCTTCGGTTAGCGGCTCATTACTCTTCTCTAACAATGCATGCTTACTTGCTTAAATATCCTCTACTTATTTCACAAGATATAGCCATCAACAAAATAAAATAAATGATGATCAACGAAAGTTGCAATACCCCAAAAGTGCAATGTTGAAAGACTTTCCCATTAAACATGGTTACGGTCTAGCTCATTACTCATAATCAGTCAAACCAACAACATACATAGTGGTATTTCCTGCCAAACCTTACTTTGTTATGAGCTTTAAATTACACAAAAAGGAAATTTTGAAAATGTTGGAGGCAAATACACACATTATACTTGGAATAGCAAGTGCTATGTAGGTATGTATGATAGACATTGTATTTGAGTAGAGCTTGAAAACATGTCTATGCTTGTGTAAGAATTCAAATCTTTTGGCTAGCAAGAGGTCTAAAAGCATGCAATAGTATCCATAGACTATTCATTCATAATCAAACAATGATAATTAAAGTTAAACATCTATATATAATAGCAAGAAGTAGTACCGAATGAGGCACATAACAAATCATCACTCAATAGAGCATGTGAAACTAGAGATAAATACACAGAATTGATTTCAGCTTGTAGGCATTCCTTCTTTTCTGTAAGAGTATGAAACTTATTTTACTATGAACATTCAGAGATAAATATTTTGGTACAAGAGCTCATGCATATGCATCATAAACACTCAATATGATGGTCCTCTCACAAAACAAAACAAATCTAGACACAAATAAAACAAGGACGCTTCAAATTTTTGCGAAAATTCTATATTGCTCAAAAAACAGTGCTTAGAGGTGCTCAAACCAGGGATTTTAAAATGAGTCCAGTGGGGTTGCATGGGCATCCCCAAGTATATGATCTTAATCATACTTGAATCATCTTAGTGTGATATTCCTCCATTCCCTGTGAAAAAACTTCAACACAAACTTTTCTGCCCATTCTTTTCTATGGGTGATATTAGAGGTACAAATAAATCATGCATGCTTCTATTTTACTGAAGAATAAAATTTCCATGAAATAGAGAGAACATAATTTTCTACCCAATCTATCATATCAAATATCCAAGTAAAAAATCACTTTGATACACATAAAAATGCATCTAACAAAATAAGGCAGAAACTATCCATGATTTTTGTTGCAGAAAAACTGAATTTTTTTGCTCGACTTAGACACCTTAGAAAATTAAGCCAATTTATGTGAATATAGAGGATGAAAATTTCCAGATACAGTATTAATTACAAATGTTTCGGAGCTACCAGTAAAAATAGAAAATTCATGCACTAAAAAGTGCAGCACAGGAATCAGCAACTCCATTTTAGCATTCAAATGGGTAAAAACTTGATACTTTATTTAAAAACCAGAGAGTAAACTAAAATAAAACTAACATGCTACAGCAAGCATGCAAAAATAAAAAGAACAAATAAAAACAACTCGGGTTGCCTCCCATAAAGCACTTTCTTTATAGCCATATAGTTAGGCTTATTTACTTGATTCAAGTGACATGGAATTTTTGTGGTAGCATATATATAAATGTTGCCTTCATATTCCTTGGAAAGTGTTTCATACACTTCTTATGAGGGAACTGAAACTTAACATTTCCTTTCTTTTAATAAATCATAGCCCATGTTGTTCTCAGAAAAGATCTTCCAAGGATAATAGGACTAGAGGAATTTCTTCCCATGTCCATAACAATTAAAGCAAAATGGACATATGTCATATGTTATTCAACCATAAAATCTTTTACTTTACCTAATGCCTTTGTGGTTGAATCATCAGCAACTAATAAATTAATAGAGCAATTTTCCATATTTTTAAGGTTGAGTAAATCATATAGCTCTTTAGAGATAAAAGAAACACTAGATCCTAGATCAAGAATAGCATGGTGTGTTTCTTTGTCAGTAGATATTAAAATCTTGGGAATTCACACATCCCCAAGCTTAGGTGGTATCATGGCCTTATTATTATACCTCTAAATCTTTTCTTTAATAAGATAGTTGGCAATATAAGAACCAAAACCAGCTTGATTAATATTGATAGTAGGATATGTAGCAAAATTTTCTAGTATAGCAATCAATTCATTCATCCAATACTGGTTTTCTAGCTTCACTAAGAATTTTAACTTCTTCAACATGTTTATCTGGGCTCCCCTCGCCAGGGTTCCGAGGGCGCCCAAGCGCGGTCGTGTCCCTCCGCGCGGTCGCGGATCTGCTCCACGACGGATCCCTAGCGTCAACCGCGGCGATTGGCTGACGTAGACCTATGAGCCATATAGGTGAAGTTATATGCAGTCGACGTTCGCATAAAACCATCATAGAACCACATAAAAGATAAAAATTGACCAAATACTTACTGCATACTATATGGAAATCATAGCCGATTCATCCTATGCCCTCAGGAACATGGAGATCTACTCACAAGTGACAAATATAATATCTCCACCAAATAAA
This sequence comes from Lolium rigidum, assembly GCF_022539505.1. NCBI lineage: Eukaryota > Viridiplantae > Streptophyta > Magnoliopsida > Poales > Poaceae > Lolium > Lolium rigidum. The sequence continues at coordinate 176,730,119 of NC_061509.1, forward strand.
GAAAGTTGCCAATCACAAACATTCAAATGGCACTTAAACAATATCCGGAGTTCAATCAATCACAAACTGTGAGGGGAACGAGTTGGATCTTAGAGATGGAGATGTTGATGATGATGGTGTTGATGGAGATGTTGATGGAGAGGCCTCCCCCTACACCAAGGAGGAGTGGTGATGATGATGGTGTCGATATGACCCTCACCGGAGGCTCTGGTGTTGCAGGATCTGCCCTCTCCCGAAGTAGGCGATAACTTTCGGCTCCGCTGCCGCCTATGTAAATATTGGAAAAATATGGCGTATGATTTATGGCGAGACGGAGGCATCTGTAAAAACGAGGAGCCGAGACGACGTCTAAGGACGAAAGGGGTGGCTCGCTGCCTCAACTCTTGCACCGTCATTGATGTCGATGGTGCCCGAACCTACGTGTAGCACCCTACCTTTTAAATAAAGGCAAGATACCTGTGTATGGTGCTATTCCCGGGATCACTGATAGCACACACATTTCAAATGTAACAATCATAGCAATAGTATCAAATTTACTACAACGTAGATCCTCAGGAGAATAAAATAATGTCTTACAAATTGCATAGTCAAATAGACTAGCTCAAATATAAATGTTCAAAGCAAACACAACGGAAATAACTTCAATGAGCCTCCATCATCTTCATGCGCCACAGGCAGACATGTTGGAATGTAGACTCGAGATCCTACCTAGTAATCCTCCTCAGACGAACCTGCATGTTTGAATATGCAGCCCCACGAATGGAGGTCAGTATAATGATGTACTGGCAAATGATACTTATATGGTGGATGTTTTTAGACATGACTATCTACATGATATTTGGCTAGTGGAGTTCAGGCAAATTTGCATAAAGCCAATTTTATCCTATATTTTATTTAAAACAAAACAATTTATAACTCTTGAAAAGATTTTTTAAAAAAGGGGCACAAAGTCAAGATGACTCCCAGGTCACCACCACATACCATGGTTTTCACTGCCAGGTATGTAGCCCTAGGGCCACTCAACTAGGATAAACCTCAGGTCACCACCACATACCATGGATTTCACTGCCATGTATGTAGCCCTGGGAAAATCCAGTCCTGAGATTGTTTCTAAACAAATTTTTAGTCATTCAGAAAAGGTGATGAGATTATTCCGTACTTCCTTGTCTAGAGACTCAAAATGTCCATAACCGGGGACACGGCTAAGATCTTAGTTTTTAACTCTGCAGAGGTTGTGCACTTTCACCTTACGACTCGTTCTACCCAGAGAGAAGAATGAGACGAGACCTTTCAGAAGGAGAGAGCAACCATACCAGCAAGACCCGTTCCCACCTATAATTCTGCTACCAGCCAATGTCTTGCAACAAGTTGAACCCTCACATCTTACTAAATCAAGACAGAGCCCATAATATCATAAGGCTGCACTGGAAGTACACTAAACACGGAAGACATAGCAATCTCTTTGTTCCTGGGTGGCAAACCACAAGTGCACTCACCCCCCCCCCAGGTCACCACCACATACTATGGTTCACTCCCATGTATGTAGCCCCAGGTAGCCACTCAACATAATCCAAAGCCACACCAATTCCACCCAGGTGTTTCATTAAGGTTATTAACTTTAAATTTTTCAAACAACACTTTAACCAACAAATGAAACGAAGCATTGGCATCATTTAAAACCTCTTCTGACCATCCTAGCAAGTTGTGTTTAAGGGGTGGCTACACACTACTAGGATCTAAGTATAGCATAATACTTTTCTTTTGAAAACAAAATCCTACCATGCATACTAGTTTCAAAACACTAATGCATAATATAAAATAGGTAGGATTTGAGTGTCACTTGCCTTTTTGGTAGTCGAAGCGCGTTCACTTCTCTTAATCAAAATACGTGCCTCTCCGTACGACTATAATATAAAATATAGCACAATATAAACACACCATTCAACAACAACATCATAATCAAACAAGACAACAATGGAAAATCGCTCTATGGTACTAAGGTGTGGCATGAGGTTTGGCTTGCAGGATATAGATGTAAGGTTCTGGATGGCAAGTCACATTTGAAAGTAATGGACTATCCAAGATATATTTGAAGAATCTTTATGCTTTGCGAAAGCATGAAAAGAATTTGGAACATCTCATGTGAATTGAATCACATAAGTGATAAATAGTGCAAAAACAATACTATTGAATAAGTGTGACAACAATTACTCAAAATAGTATGAACTACACATAGTCTTGGGTATAAACAAATGATATATAGAATTACTCAATTTACTCATTTGTAAGTTGAATAATTTTAAACTAAGTCAAAGGAGTGAATGAAAATGAATTTGGATAGACACGATATTGGTTCAAGGTAAAGTGTCTAGTGGTATTGGTGTATGAATGTGATCAAGAGTTTCACCTTCACAAAAGAATCATGTTGAGGAAGAAATATAGAAAACAATAATGGATATATACTCAAATTCTCATATTTGAATTTGAATATTTGCAAGGTGATTCAAATATTTTGGACAGTGGTGCTATTGGATGGAGTACTGTATAACAAGGCTTATGCAACTGATATAGTGTGACAACACTTATCAGAGTAGCACAAGATCACACATAACATTGGGTATGAACTACTGCTATATTGAACTACTCAAATAACTCATTTGAAAATTGAATAGTTCGAACTAAGTGGAAGGGTTGAATGGCATGAATGATATCGGGATTTAGTTCGCGGAGCCTAATGGATAACAAAGGTTCATCACATGTGATATGGGGTAGAGTATCTCCACCCTAGTAGAGCAAGGTAAAAATCTAAACAAGGACATGTCACACTTTACTCAAATAACTCAATTGTTATTTGAATAACATGAACTAGACAACCAAAGGTAAGCTATGCATTATCCGGGAACATGATAATGAATTATAACTGGTCCTGAAAGATGGGTATGATCATAAGGATCATTTTGGATAAAGGAACTATGTTGAAGCCAGTCATAGGACTGCACTTTTCGCGAAAAGTTATTAGAAAAAGTTCTTCGGGTGGAAGACCTTTCTACACGGAAGTTGTAGAGAATTCCATTACAAGCGTATCGCCAAAAGAATCTCTCGGAAAAAGTTTGTAGGATTTATTTTATAGACGATGTTGCGGATCAAAGTGGTACCGCGAAAATAAAGTGTGTAAATCTGACATGCAAAATGTCTACAATGATCTACGTGATTTGCTGATTCCAACGGTATAGAGTTTGTCGTAATCCAACGTATAGAACTTAAGATATGAATTTTACAAAACTAGACACAAGCGGTTACAAATCTAATGGTGTACGAAAAGTTGTCTGAACAAGTTGTTCGGATGGAAAAACTTTCTACATGAAAATTGTAAAGGATTTTATTAGAAACTTAACGGAAGAACCACTATTCTAAACGGAGATGTAGACCTAAGAAAATAAAATTGTGAAGTTACGTACGGCAATCTACTAAAAAGAGCGAAAATAGAATTAATACCGTGCGAGGGATATATCGGATCGCGGCGTTCTCTAAATAGCGCTGCAGATGTTGGATCACGTGTGTTGCACCGTATGCCGCGAACTGCGTCGCGAGAGAGCAGCGCGATTGTGCGCCGCGAGCTAGTGCAGCAGCCTTGCGCGTATGTGCTAACGATGGGATGCGTGCGTCGCGCTGCGCGACAAAAAGCAGCAGAGAAGCAGCGTTGCGTGGGTGGGCTGCGCGGAGGAGAGATGCGCTGGGTGTGCGTCTCGGGGGGTCCTGGCAGGTATTTATAGGGAGCTGGGGCGGCTTAGGGTTTGCTCCGCCGGGTGGGCCTCTTGGGCCGGCGGTGGGAGTGCTGGGCGAGCTGGCTGGGGCGCACTGGGCGGCGGAGAAGGCTGGGCGTCCGGGTGGGCCGATTCGGCCAGGTGGGCCGCGGCGTGGGCGACGCCGCGCTGGCTGCCGCGAGCGGGCGGTAGACCGCTCGGTCGGCTGCGCTTTTTTTTTCTTACAAAATTGTAAATGCCCTTTGGAGCTTCAAATAAAATCGGAAAAATGTAAATAAGGTACCGTTGGATTTGTTATGAAAAATACTTTAATATGAGATTAAATTTGAGACAAAAATACAAAGTTTATAAAACCAAAATTTGGCATATATATCTATGTGGCTATATTGCCTTTTTATGGTTCAAACTCTTTTATTAAATAAAAGATTTTATAAGTTCCAAAACCTCCGAACAAAATAGAGCATTGTAGGAAAATCTTTTGAAAACCAAAGTTTATGAAAACTCTATTTTGGAAATTACTTTTAAATAACTACAAGAGTTTTAAATCCTGGTGAAAATTCAATCAAGTTCACACAATCAAGCATTTAATTTATTTTTATTTTGCATTCCGAAATTTAGAAAATTCCGGGATGTGACATTACGCACCGGCATTGATGGCCAGGGGTACTTATACCATCAATAGCTCCAAATTTCTATGCTTTTTACTATGGATTTTACACCACATATCTCTGGGTTTCACTGGGTTTTCATTTGATTTTGTGTTTCAACTAATGTTAATATTGCAATCCAAGCGAAACCTTGCTTTTGAATTATGTATTTCAGGAAACCGTCATATTTGGAGGATCCGAGGACATTTATGAGTTGATTGCAACAAAATAAAGACACTTCCTTTTGAGGCCAATTTCATCTAGGTGATCCAGGGACTTCAGCAGGCACCCGTACGAGCGGGGATCACCGTACCCCTCTCGTACTTTGCGCCGCTGTCGTCATGGTGAACAGACAGATGCCATGGGATGGCTTAAGTTGGGGCCGGATGTGCGCTAGAGGATTCGGGTGAGGGTTTTGGTATGGAAGAAGAGGTTTCCGAATGGATTCCGCAAGAACTTGGCCTTGGCCAGAGGTAGAAGAAGATGAACACAAGAATTGTTTGCTCCTCAGATCTTTCTATTCATTGATCGTAAGAGGTTACAGGTTTCTGGATACAGCTCAAATCGTAGATCGTACCCGCGTATGGGTGTACCCCCTCTCCTTATATAGGGGAGAGGGTGGCTTACAGGGGAAGAAACCCTAAGAAACCCTAATGGGATCTTTGACTAGACAAACTACTTTACAAAGCTTCTTTAGCTACCGGCGTCACCGGTATGCTTTTAATCAGGAGCTGTGACATCCTCCGGCACGTTTTACGTCATCCTTCGCCTTTGGCGTCATGGCTTCGATTAAAGCTGGAGTGCTTCGCTCATCTTTGTCTTCTAGCTCTGGAGAGCATCTTTGACCAGTCTTGCCGACGTGCTACAGTGTAGCTTGTACCGGTAATCCGGTACCTTCTTAGCCCATTCCGGTATACCCCTCCTGGGATACCGGTATAGATTCACTTAGCCAAAAGCTCAGTTGCACAGTCCGGAATAATATTAAGCCGGTATCTTGATGGCTCAAACCATCTGGTTTGGCATGCCTTTGGCATACCGGGGTTCATCCCCCCAACATTAGTCCCCAAAGCTGGTATAGTCCGGTGGATCCTATCCAACGGACCATGCCAGGTTCCCATTAGTCAAGGTACCGGTTTTAACCTTCCGGTAACCAGTTCAATCTTTCCGGCTTTTTGTTGAACTTATGTCTTTTCTCATCGAGCCATTCCGGCATCTCTGTCATTAAACCTCTCCTCGGTGAAGTCGAGAATACCTCGGGTACAGCGCCTGTCAGTGACATGCGCACTGTCTGGCGCGCGACAGTGTCACGGGTCACTTCCCTTCGTCTTCTACGCCTGCATTTATGGCGCCGCACCGGATCCACGCCGCCGTTCGGATCCATGTGGCCTCCCTGTGTTTCTCTACTTTATGCGCGTGTATCTTAGCGCCACGTGGCGGCCCATGGAACGAAACGCCGCGGCCCAGCGGTTGCCAGCCCATTACTCCTTTTTTCTATTTAAGGGCGAGGCAGTTCCTTCTTCCTCTCTTCCCCGCATTCACTTCTTCTCACGCGCCCAGAGCTCATCGCCTCTTGCGCTCCCGTCGCCGCCGGTCGCCGCTAGTGCACAGCTCCCGACGAACCAGCGCCGCTTCTCCTGTTGCGCTGGGGATCTCCGCCGTGCAGAGAGCCTCCTACGCTCCTTCGCTGCCGCTGCATCGGGCTTCCTTCGGCAACCTCCGCTCCTCTTCGTCGCCGGTCACCATCGTCGACTGCGAGCTCGCCGCGTCTCCGGCGACCTCCGTCCTCAGCGTCTTGCGCCGCTTCAGGTTAGCCTTAATGCCTGTTTGCCCCCTTCCCTTTGCTTCTCAGTTCTTGGGCCGGTAAAGTATTTACCCTTCCCTTTCTTTTGCTTTTTCTCTCACTCGTAGATCTTCGCGCAAGGCTAGATTTTGGGAAATCTGTTTTTAGGTAGAGTCCGGCATCCTTTGACTTGCATGTCTAGCGAAGACTATCTTTCCGAATCAGCCTCCAGCAGCCACCGAAGTGAAGCTTCCGACGGGCTTTCGGCTGAGCTCGCCCGGATGGAAGCCTCATCATCCGTTCCGGTGGCCCGTGCCGGAAGAAGTCAGGAAGCCAGTAGCTCCGGCCAAGGTTCCGGAGTGGATATATCCGGCATCACCCCCGGAGCCTGGAAAGGTTCAGACGTGGTGCAGCAGGACATCGACTGGCTGTACCGCTCCCGGAGGATACCGGCTCAGGTATCCTGCTGGATTCCCCGCGACGAGGTGGAGCCCGACCCTGAACCCGGGGAGTTCGTTGTTTTTGTTTCTCATTTTGAGCGGGGCTTCGGCCTTCCGGCCTCCGACTTTTTCCGTGAATTCCTTGACTTTTACAAACTCTAACCCTATCATCTTCCTGGCAACGCCATTTTCTATCTCTCTTGCTATGTTTCTTTCATGGAGGCCTACATTGGCCTCCTTCCCACTAAAGAAGCCTTTCCTCGCTTCTTCAGCCTTCGGATCAATTCGGTCCAAGGCAAGGACATCCCCAAGCCCAAACCTCTGGTGCAGTGCGGATCCTGCATCGTGGGTTCCCGCCAGGGGAGCCCCTTCTTCAAGTTCTCCGGCCTAGACTCTTGCCGGGCCTGGAAGGAGACTTTCTTTTACGTGAGGAACAAAGGTTCCTCACATTTGATCAACCTGCCGGCCTACAATCCGGCGACGCCCACGAAGGCCAACTGGGGCTACTATCCGGGAATCAATCATATTGAAACCAACCGGATTGTTCGCTTCCTGGAGAAGCTCAAGAAGGAGACGGACATCTGCTCCGATGATATCATCCGCGTGTTTATCTCACGCCGGGTGCTTCCCCTTCAGCGCCGGGATCAGAAGATGAGCCAGATGGTCGGCCCCCGCGATCCCACCAAAATCACCGGCTTGCCCCTAAGCAAAGAGGACATAGCGCTCAAGGCCAGGCAAATTTGCAATACGGATATGCCTCTAGATTGGGAGTGGGGCTTTCTTCCTCTCTGTGCCAAGAATCCCCCAACTAACGAAGTAAGAACTTAAGCAATCCGGATTGCGCCTCCGGTATACTTTTGATGTGTAGCTAATTTCTTCTTTTTTCTTTTGCAGGCCCGTGAGCGACGCTGAAGCTCGAGGTCCTTGCGAGAAGCGCTACTTGGACGAGGTAGACCCGGATCCTTACGTGGTCTGGACCAAGAACAAGATGGGCCGCACCCACACCTCGCGCCCTGGTAACTTTTCAACCGAAGCTTCCAGTTCTGATGATGAGGTCACTGTTCTTGAGGTATTTTGTTCTTTCGCTTCCTCATGTATTGTCTTTCTGTAGATGCTCCCTCAGCCAGCGCCAACCCACAGGTTGTGGAGCGCGCTGTTCCGATACAGGCCGAGGTTGGCCATGAGTTCTTGGAGAAGCTCTCCTCGCGGGGCCAGAAGAACAAGGCGTCGGCGCCCGAATCCGGCCCGAGCGATGCCCCTCCCGCCAAGCGCTCCCGGCATGAATTTATCGGCGGGAAGAAGGTCTCCACGAAGCGCAACCGGTCTCGAGAGATGCCGGTTTCTTCCGGGTAAGCTTCCATTTCCTCTTCCCTTTTTGTTTCACGAGTCTCTTTTCTGGTTGCTTTTTCTGAGTTTCTCTTTTCTCTATCTTTTTCAGTACAGCGCTCAAGATCTCCAAGAGCGCCACCGGCATGAGGCCCGAAAGCTCCGAAGGAATCGCGAGGACCTCACCTCCTCCTCAGTCAAGCCCGGTACCTTCTGGTACCGGCAACCCTTCTGCCTCCCCTCTGGGAGGCACCACAAGTGCGGGGCGCGCGGCCCCTACACCTTCAGATCACCGCGCGGAGGAGGACCTTGTCTCCCCTCCAGAAACCCAAGACACCGGCGCCAGCAACATTGGCGCCGATACTGAAGCTGCCGGGAGGGCGGAACCTCTGGTTCCTCCCGTCCCGAAGAAGAAGAAGAAGACACCTGTCTCCTCCCCCTCAAAGACCGTGCCGGACTCTTCCGCGCCGGCAAGCTCTGCTCCGGCACAGGACGCACCTGAAGCTCCTGCGCCGCCCAAGACCATGCCAGCGCCTCCTCTGGCAAGCTCAGCCGAAGGGCCCGCCGCTGCCAAACCAACGCCAGCTGCCTCTACCGGCAAGCCCGCATCCGCCAAGCCAACACCACCAGAGGGCACCAAGCTCTCCATACAAGAACCCGCGGCGGGGGCCACCGCTGTCAGCGCTCCCTCCTCCGGCACGCGGTCCTTGGTACTGCACGCCGGCCACGCCGCTATTGTGGCCGGAGAGACGGCTTCAGCTCTGCTGGACCGGATCACCGATCTGACCCCGCGGAGGAGCCGACCTGGGGCATCTCCTTGATTACGCTGAGAAGTGGAATCAAGCGGATCTGTCCCCAGTGACGCGCGGCCTGGGTAAGGACAAGCATCCGATGATCGATCCTGGCAGCCCCCGGAGCACAGGGCAGCATTTAAGCCGGATGCGGCGCGCGGTCAAGGAATTTGACACCGTGTGGCACGACGCCAACAATAATGTTGCGGTAAGTTCCCCAAACTTCATAATTTTTACATCTATGCCGGTTCTTACTCTTTCAAGATTATATATATCTTCCCAGTCCCCGAGTTTCGGGTTGAGAGCGTAGCTCTTAGCGCGAAACTTAGTTAAAAAACACAAAAAACCGGCATAGCCAGTCCCCGAGTTTCGGGTTGAGAGCGCAGTTCTTAGCGCGAAACTTAGTTCACAGCAGCATCTTCTTTACTGGAATCTTTCTTAACTTGAACAGGGCATGCTGGGCGTCCGGAAGCAGCTCTTCGAGGAGTTGCTTTGGGAGCACCGGGAGCTTTCCGAGGCTCACAGCAAGTGCCAAGGTTAGTTCATGTTCCCCCGGCTTCTTTTTACCGGATTCTTTTCCTTCTAGTACTCATAAACTCTTGGCACACCAGCTGTTCCAGAAGCCTCCATCGAATCCCTCAAAGCCCAGCTCACCGCACTTCAAGGTACCGCTTCTTTTCCGGTTAACTTGTTTCTCTTAATCCTACCGGTTATCTTTCTGCTAACAACTCTTTTCCGGACTTCAGCTGAAAAGGAGCATCTTGCCGCGGAGCACCACAAGGCGCTGGAGGCTCAGAAGACCCTTGCCCATGAGCTAAAGGAGAAGCTCACGCAGGATGAGCTCCGGCATGCTCGTGAGCTGGAGGAGGCCAAGGCTGCAGCTGAGGCCAAGCTGGACGAGTCCCTGAAGGAGTACACCAACAACACGGTGGTGCTGCGGGCGGAGATGGAGGAGGAGACCGTGGCGCGGAAAGCTGCGCAAGACCGGCTCGCGCTCCTAAATGATGAACAAAAGGAGTACGACCGGTTGGTTGTACAGACCGACGCGCTGGCCCTCAGTAAGCCTTTTTTCTTTCCCCCCTTTCGCTTATAAGCTTATGTTTTCCGGTAGCATGTCCTTATCTTTTTTCTTTCTTGTAGGGCTCTTTCCGGACTCCCGGGCACATGCCCACAACAAGGTGGCGGAACGCAGGGCGGAACAAGAAATGACCAACCCGGATGCGCCTTGGGATCCTTATGACCACCTGGTTGCGCTCTCTGCCCGGATCCAGCACATGCGCTCCGTGGACCGGCATCTTGCCGACCTTCCGGATGTTGCTATCCAAATCGCAAAGTCGTTGTGGCACAGGGAACCGGTACCTGCCAACATCACGCTCACCGCCGACCGCCTGAAGGACGCAGGCCGGTGGATTCATGAGTGGAAGTGTTCGGCGGCTCGTGCCGGAGCGGACGCGGCTCTGCGCATCGCCTGCTCCTGGTATGATGATCTGGATCTGGATGCTTTCCATAGCCTCCGCGGCAATGCACCCACCGACACAGATCCAGTCCGCACCGCCAAGCACCAGGACCGCGCCTACCGGATAGCAGAGTTCGCCCATGTGCGTACCTTCATCCCTCCTCCTCCCGACGTCAAGGATGCCATTTCCGATGACGAATAAGACATCGAGGATGAGGAGGATGAAGAAGCCAAAGAAGGCGCTGCCGTTCCGGAAGAAGGCGATGCTCCTCCGGAAACTCCTGAGGCCGGCGCGCAGCCTCCTGTTGCCTGAATTGTAGGATAACGTTGCATAGAAAACAAAAAATTTCCTACCGCGAACACGCAATCCAAGCCAAGATGCAATCTAGAAGACGGTAGCAACGAGGGGGTATCGAGTCTCACCCTTGAAGAGATTCCAAAGCCTACAAGATGAGGCTCTTGTTGCTGCGGTAGACGTTCACTTGCCGCTTGCAAAGCGCGTAGAAGATCTTGATCACGATCGGTTCCGGCGCCACGAACGGGCGGCACCTCCGTACTCGGTCACACGTTCGGTTGTTGATGAAGACGACGTCCACCTCCCGTTCCGGCGGGCAGCGGAAGTAGTAGCTCCTCTTGAATCCGACGGCACGACGGCGTGGTGTCGGTGGCGGTGGAGAACTCCGGCGGAGCTTCGCTAAAGCACGCGGGAGCTATGGAGGAGAGGGGGGCGGCTAGGGTTTGGGAGGGGGTGGCCGGCCACTCAAGGGGGGCGGCCAGGTTGTGGCTTTGGTGTGTCCGGCCCCCTCCCTTGGCCCCTCATTATATAGGTGGATCCCCAAGAGTTCGTGTCCAAGTCTTCGAATAAGACCCGAACCAAAAACCTTCCAAAGGGAGGGGAAACCTAGCCAAGCTAGGACTCCCACCAAAGGTGGGAGTTCCACCTCCCATATGGGGGGGTGGCCGGCCCCCAAAGGGGGAGTCCACTTGGGACTCCTCCCCCAATAGGGTTGGCCGGCCATGGAGGTGGAGTCCCATGTGGACTCCACCTTCCTTGGTGGTTTCTTCCGGACTTTTCTAGAACCTTCTAGAACCTTCCATAGAACCTTCCGCGACATTTTAATTCACATAAAATGACATCCTATATATGAATCTTATTCTCCGGACTATTCCGGAACTCCTCGTGATGTCCGGGATCTCATCCGGGACTCCGAACAAATATTCGAACTCCATTCCATATTCAAGTACTACCATTTCAACATCCAACTTTAAGTGTGTCACCCTACGGTTCGTGAACTATGCGGACATGGTTGAGTACTCACTCCGACCAATAACCAATAGCGGGATCCGGAGATCCATAATGGCTCCCACATATTCAACGATGACTTTAGTGATCGAATGAACCATTCACATACAATACCAATTCCCTTTGTCTCGCGATATTTTACTTGTCCGAGGTTTGATCTTCGGTATCACACTATACCTTGTTCAACCTCGTCTCCTGACAAGTACTCTTTACTCGTACCGTGGTATGTGGTCTCTTATGAACTTTATTCATATGCTTGCAAGACATTAGACGACATTCCACCGAGAGGGCCCGAGTATATCTATCCGTCATCGGGATGGACAAATCCCATTGTTGATCCATATGCCTCAACTCATACTTTCCGGATACTTAATCCCACCTTTATAACCACCCATTTACGCAGTGGCGTTTGGTGTAATCAAAGTACCTTTCCGGTATAAGTGATTTACATGATCTCATGGTCATAAGGACTAGGTAACTATGTATTGAAAGCTTATAGCAAATAACTTAATGACGAGATCTTATGCTACGCTTAATTGGGTGTGTCCATTACATCATTCATATAATGATATAACCTTGTTATTAATAACATCCAATGTTCATGATTATGAAACTAATCATCCATTAATCAACAAGCTAGTTAAGCGGCATACTAGGGACTCTTTGTTGTTTACATATCACACATGTATCAATGTTTCGGTTAATACAATTATAGCATGGTATATAAACATTTATCATAAACATAAAGATATATAATAACTACTTTTATTATTGCCTCTTGGGCATATCTCCAACAGATCTCCCACTTGCACTAGAGTCAATAATCTAGATTACATTGTAAGGAACCTAACACCCATGGCATTCGGTGTTGGTCATGCTTTGCCCTAGGGAGAGCTTTAGTCAACGGATCTACTATATTCAGATCAGTGTGTACTTTGCAAATCTTTACTTCTCCATCTTCGATGTACTCGCGAATCGAGTGGTAACGCAGCTTGATATGCTTCAGCCTCTTGTGTGACCTTGGTTCTTGTGCATTGGCGATGGCACCCTGTTATCACCAGGATTTAACCGCGATCAGGAGGTGGGCCGCGATCAAGATGGGCTTGGAAGATTATATATGGAAGATCGATGAAGCGGCCTTGCACGGAGAATTTGGGCTAGTTAAGCCCGTGTATCTTAGCATAATAGATTGTGTATCGATTTAGAAGTTAGAGTTTATCTCGTGCACGGTTTAGTGCACGCCCACATTAGAGAGTCCCCGGACTATAAATATGTACCTAGGGTTTATGGAATAAACAACAACTCACGTTCAACCCCAAAAACAAACCAATCTCGGCGCATCGCCAACTCCTTCGTCTCGAGGGTTTTCTATCAGGTAAGCGACATGCTGCCTAGATCGCATCTTGCGATCTAGGCAGCACAAGCCCCACGTTGTTCATGCGTTGCTCGTACTGAAGCGTTTTTGATGGCGAGCAACGTAGTTATCATTAGATGTGTTAGGGTTAGCATTGTTCTTCGTTTAAGCATGCTTACGTAGTGCAACCCTTGCATATCTAGCCGCCATCACGCCTATCTCAGGTGTGGGGGCGGCACCCCGCTTGATCATTATTTGGTAGATCTGATCCGTTACGATTGCTCCTTGTTCTCCAAGGATTAGTTTAATATCTGCAATAGTTTGGCCTTACAATGGGGGGGAGGATCCGGTGGCACGTAGGGTGGCGTTCGCAAGTCCTAAACGGGATGTTCCTAGGATCAACTTCATGTTGGTTTTACGGCCTTGTTTAGGATCGGCTTACGAGCACCGTGCGTGGCCGCAAGGCCCAACCTGGAGTAGGATGATCCGGTTATGCGGTGAAAGCCCTAAATCGTCGTAGATCTCATTAGCTTCATCTTGATCAAGCAGGACCACCAAGTATTCGTGCACCCCGCACGGATCATGGGTGGATCGGCTCTTTGAGCCGATTCACGGGATAACTCGAGAGCCGATCGAGGCTCGTATTTAATGTTTACATGTATGCCCTGCAGGAAACTAAGCGAGGCATCTTCATCACCTTCCTGACCGGGTATAGGTCGGGTGGCACGCCCTTGCACTTCGCAACGCCGCGTGTGACCAGAAGAGCATTGCGGGCCGTCGCTCGGAGGGGTCTCAGCCAGCCGCAGCTCTAGGCTCCCCGGCTCTACGGTGTTGACAAGGCCGCTGCCCGCCGGTGGGTTTTGGCGAGTCAACACATTCCGGCACGCTCGGTGGGACAATCATCTACATCAACCACATCGCCATCTACATCCGAGATGGCGGACGGCACGCCGGTCACCTACGAGGATCCGCTCGATGACCTAAAAAAGCAATACAACGAGATCAAGGCTACCCTCGAAGCCGACCTCATCGGCTCTTTTCGGAGAACCCGTTCCGGTGGCATCGGATGGAAGGGGTTCTCACCGAAGGTGCACTCGATGGGATAGACCTCTCGCCCCGTCGGAGGAACGCACCGGGGGTCCGCGGCGGGAGATCAACTATCCGGTGGCTCACTCGCCGCACCGCCACTGCGAGAACTTGGTCAACGTGCTCGGAGCGTGTCGCTCTGCGCGTGATCCGAGGAGATCATGAGCCACCGGTACTCGCCGTCGGGACCAGCTCTCGGGACTCATCAAGGAGAGTTGCCATTCCGAGTCCCGTCCACCGCTGCCATTTGCGTTGGCGGCACCGGCTGAAGTGCCGACTACACCGGCATTCCTCGTCTACGAGGATTGGTGGCGACCCTAGTGACTACCAGTTCTTAATGGAGGCGCCTAAGGAGATCCCTCATGGATACGCGTGCATGTATGTGCCGGATTGTGGTGACTGGGCACTCACAAACCAGGCCACAACATCGGGGACTCCGGCGAGGACAGGAGGAAAGTCGACGACCGAGCAGACGTGGCTAACTAAATACGCCACGCCGACGAAACTCCCGAGCCCAGCTCCTGCAGATGGCTCAGAGCTGGAAAAGCAAACATGGCAGGCCAAGTACGCCACCCCGGCGAATCTTCGGAGCGCAACTCCTACGGCCAGCACAGCGGATCAGATCAGTACCATACTGAGAGACCAGTTCGGCATGATGCCGAAAAGAAGGGCGATCGGCTATTCCAAGCCGTACCACGACGATTACGAGATGATCCCGCTGCCACCTAAATATCGGCTCCACGACTTCTCCAAATTCGGTGGATCGGATGGTTCCGGCTCCATCGAGCACATCGGCCGATATTTGGCTCAACTAGGACCGGCTTCGGTGTCGGATCAGCTACGCGTGAGGCTTTTTCACGGTCCCTCACGGGATCGGCTTTTGGATGGTACACCTCCTTGCCGGCAAACTCCATCCAAACTTGGAAGCAATTGGAAGAACAGTTCCATATGCAATACCATTCGGAAGCTTCCGAGTGCGGCATTGCCGATCTAGCACAACTACGTCGAAGCGCGGGGAAACGGTGACGAGAATACATCCAGCGTTTCAGGAATCTTAGGAACCGATGTTATTCGGTTCGTATAACTGAAAAGGAAGCGATCGAGTTGGCGGTAGCAGGCCTTGCAACACAGCTCAAGGACATGGCCTCCCAAGCAGATTATCCCTCGTCGGCGCACATGGTTCGAAACTATCGGCATATGAACAGCACCACCCCGACCTGTACCAAGACAAGTTCAAGCGTGCGTAGTTATGGTCGATACGGAGGAGGATGAAGTGCCCTGCGGGAGGCCAAGAGATAGCGGTGGCTGAGTGGACTCGGGGGAACCCCCGTGGCCTGCAAATGGGTAAAGCCACCAGGGCCGCCCAGGGGATTTGATTTTGACATAACCAAGACTGAACAAATCTTCGACCTCCTGCTCAAGGAGAAACAGTTGACGATTCCCGAAGGTCTCAAGTTCCCCACGGCGAAAGAGCTAAACGGAAAGCCGTACTGCAAATTCCACAACTCGCTTTCCCATGCCACCAACGACTGCCGGGTGTGGCGTCGGCACATCCAAGCGGCGATAGAGAAGGGGCGGCTAATTTTCAACCAGTACGCCATGAAGGTCGACACCCAACCCTTCCCCGCCGTTAACATGGTAGAAATCACCTACCCCGAAGGTTGCCGACCGGGTCCCTCGTTCGGCATCAACATGGTAGGACACTGGAAACCACTGCGGCAAAGATGGAGATGAGGGCAGCTGCTCTCATAGCAAGGACACGAGAGGAGGCCGCTCCACGCGATCGGCTCCATCATGATGGCAAGCGCTATGTCACAGAGGGAGAGGTGAAGAATATAAGATATCAGCGACCCCTCTCTGATCACCTCCTCAGCAAATATGTGAGTCAGTATGACCAACGCCGACGGCACAATTACGATGATAGAGGAGATCGTCTGGCTAGAGAAGCCAGAAGATATCGTCGGCAGGATCGCGATGAGGAGGAGCACGAGCGCTGTGCCACGGAAGCATCCAGGGAGCAAGATGACAACACCAGACACTGGGACTGCCCCTTCTTCAGACACCTGCTGGGATTCAGGAATGAGCCGATTGCCCACAATCGGCAATTGCCCAGAATGCAATCAGAAAAAGAAGGAGGCAGCCAACGTGTCTGTGTTCGAGCGCTTAGGGCCTCTCCCGCCACAAAGCAAACGCGCTGAGTCACCTCGTTGGGCGGATCTTGAAGATTCAGAAGACGAGGGAGAAGTGGAAGAAGACAGGTACCACCGTCCAAGGTGGTGCCCTGACGGACTCAGCCGTTCCCAGAAGCGCGAGGGTTCGGCGATTGCGCGGCCTGGAGGAAGCCGAAAGGTTGTACCTGCATACGCTAAGAAAGGCACGGCCTGATCGGCTACAAAGGTTCAGCGAACCCTGGATGAAGAGGGTCGTCCACGGAAAATGGAGTGGCGCCCCAAACGGAGGAAAGCCGATGATGAGACATCGGGCTGGCACAAACATGGTACTCGTCTTGCCGACGGAGCTTAGCCCTCCACGACTCTCCGGAGCGCTCAAGGTGGACGACAGCGAGCGCATCAAGTCGGAGGTTGGGTTGGTTTCATCCAGCCCGACCAAGTAGCAAGATCAAACCAATGAGCAAGCCGGGAGAGGCTGATCCTTGTGATCGGCCCCAAAAATTTACGAAGGGAACTTACAAAACCTTCAACGAGCAAGCAACGTGGAGGCCGATTCCGGCAATCGGCCAAAATTATCCTCACCTACCTTTACGCACTGGGTTCAACATGTTATCCAACAGAGCCGATACCATCAATTCTCTTGACAGAATCGGCTCGGGGGGCGCCCAGGTAGATAAGAAGCATCTCATCTTCTGGTGATGGGTATTGGAATATGGGGGCCGATGCACGGGTTGGCCGTAATAAAAGTGAAAATTCGAAAGTTTTCGAGCACAGCCGATGCAGCAGGCATCGACTTAAGGACATGAAAGCCGATGCATGGCCATCGACTCAAGGGGAGTAACTGTTACGATTAGAGGGTCAATGGAGCACAAAGGAAGATTTTGTATGAAGGAACTCCTCAATGGAGCGAGTTTGGAAGCTCGGATCCTCTCTTCAAGAACAATATCGGAAGCGGCATGGGCGGACGGATCGGGTCAAGGATGGATGATATTAGATCCATCAAAGGAAAGGAACCTTTACGGCGGCAGGAACTGAAAAGCTCGGGGGGCAGGTCGCCTTGAAGGCTTTCTGCTTTGGGAAGCCGATTTATGTTCAAATCGGCTAGCTTGGCGTAAGAAGCTCCCTCAGACATGATCGAGCCCAGGTCCATACAGCTCTGTTTTGCCTCGGCTGAGACTCGGGGGGCAACAGGCCTGGTAGATTGCTCTGTTGAAGGACCGATGCGTTGTTATCGGTTCATTGCGCATTGGCAAAGGGGACGAATCGGCAAGGTCAGTAGAAGAGAGAATCGGCTCAATTAAAACTCAGAAGAAATCGGCAAAATCAAAGTGGGGAACAGTTCTTCATTGATAGGCGGGATTTCTTACATAAAGAGCTGAATTGCTCTCAAAAGGAAATACGAGGGGATACATTGCCCCATCTACTACTACCGACCCTATGACGAGAGGTCCTATCTACGGGCCGTCATTGCCCTCATCGTCATCCTCCGAGCTCTCATCGGCACTTGCTGCCGATGGGCTCCTCGTCGCTACTCCCGTAGCCCTCCACGGGGGCCTCATCCCCGTCTTCGTCGTCGCGCTGCCGTCGTCGTCCCACCACATGCGAAGGCGCTTCGGCTGGTGGGTAGCCCTCGAGGGAGTCGTCGTCGTCGTCGTCCTCCTCCTCCTCTTCTTCCTCCATCACCCCCTCGGAGGAGGTGAAGTCGTCCCGGGAGAAGCGATCGTCATCGCTCTCCTCCTCCGGTTCCCCGTCGGCGAGGAAACGGAGGTCGCTCTCCCCGTCCGTCGAGGACTGGTCGTCCTCGGACCAGATGGAGAAGTCATGGTCTGACTCCTCCCCGGCCGCAATGGCGCGGCAGGTATTGGCCGCATGGACCGCCGCTGGGTTGTGCTCCGGCGTCGGCTCGCGGGACATGGAGGACTGGCTGGAGGGGTCTGATGCGGCTGAAGAGGAAGAAGACATGTTGGTGCAGGAGGGCTTTTGGACTGCTAATGCGAGGATGCAGAGCAGAACTGTTCATAGCGGTTAAATAAAAGGGAGATGGTGAAAATTCAATGCCACGGCGAGTTTCCGAGGAAGTGGTGTTTGAAAGAAAGAGAAAAGACTGCCAAATCACGCGGAGAAGTTGAGAAGGCAAGTCATCATGGTGACGGATCTTGCGACGGTTCCGCCACGACATGACCCGACGGGAGCGTAATGATTTTGGAAATATCATTTCCAAAACCAGGGGGGCATGTGTTATCACCAGGATTTGACCGCGATTGGGAGGTGGGCCGCGATCAAGATGGGCTTGGAAGATTATATATGGAAGATCGATGAAGCGGCCTTGCACGGAGAATTTGGGCTAGTTAAGCCCGTGTATCTTAGCATAATAGATTGTGTATCGATTTAGAAGTTAGAGTTTATCTCGTGCACGGTTTAGTGCACGCCCACATTAGAGAGTCCCCTGGACTATAAATATGTACCTAGGGTTTATGGAATAAACAACAACTCACGTTCAACCCCAAAAACAAACCAATCTCGGCGCATCGCCAACTCCTTCGTCTCGAGGGTTTTCTATCAGGTAAGCGACATGCTGCCTAGATCGCATCTTGCGATCTAGGCAGCACAAGCCCCACGTTGTTCATGCGTTGCTCGTATCGAAGCGTTTTTGATGGCGAGCAACGTAGTTATCATTAGATGTGTTAGGGTTAGCATTGTTCTTCGTTTAAGCATGCTTACGTAGTGCAACCCTTGCATATCTAGCCGCCATCACGCCTATCTCAGGTGTGGGGGCGGCACCCCGCTTGATCATTATTTGGTAGATCTGATCCGTTACGATTGCTCCTTGTTCTCCAAGGATTAGTTTAATATCTGCAATAGTTTGGCCTTACAATGGGGGGGAGGATCCAGTGGCACGTAGGGTGGCGTTCGCAACTCCTAAACGGGATGTTCCTAGGATCAACTTCATGTTGGTTTTCTGGCCTTGTTTAGGATCGGCTTACGAGCACCGTGCGTGGCCGCAAGGCCCAACTCGGAGTAGGATGATCCGGTTATGCGGTGAAAGCCCTAAATCGTCGTAGATCTCATTAGCTTCATCTTGATCAAGCAGGACCACCAAGTATTCGTGCACCCCGCACGGATCATGGGTGGATCGGCTCTTTGAGCCGATTCACAGGATAACCTGAGAGCCGATCGAGGCTCGTATTTAATGTTTACATGTATGCCCTGCAGAAACTAAGCGAGGCATCTTCATCACCTTCCCGACCAGGTATAGGTCAGGTGGCACGCCCTGCACTTCGCAACGCCGCGTGTGACCAGAAGAGCATTGCGGGCCGTCGCTCGGAGGGGTCTCAGCCAGCCGCAGCTCTAGGCTCCCCCCGGCTCTACGGTGTTGACAAGGCCGCTGCCCGCCGGTGGGTTTTGGCAGTCAACACACCCATGTTGTCACAGTATATGACTAATGGGTCCAATGCACTAGGAACCACACCGAGCTCTACAATGAACCTCTTCATCCATACCGCTTCTGATGAAGCCTCTGAAGCCGCTATGTACTCCGATTCTGTTGAAGACTTCGCCACCGTGCACTCGCTTCGAGCTTGCCCAACTTACTGCAGCACCATTCAATATAAACACGTACCCAGACCGTGACTTAGAGTCATCAGGATCAGTGTTCCAACTTGCATCGGTGTAACTTGTTACAACGAGCTCTTGGTCACCTCCATAACAAAGAAACATATCCTTAGTTCTTTTCAAGTACTTCAGGATATTCTTGACCGCTGTCCGGTGTTCCATTCCTGGATCACTTTGATATCTCGCTAGTCAAACTAACGGCATGCGCTATATCCGGTCTTGTACATAGCATGGCATACATAATAGAGCCTCATTGTCGAAGCATAGGGGATCTGATTCATCCTTTCTCTTTCTTCTGCCGTAGCCGGTCCTTGAGTCTTACTCAAGACCTTGCCTCGGTAACATAGGTAAAAACCCTTTCTTACTTTCGTCCATTCTAAACTTCTTTAGAATCTTGTCCAGGTATGTACTCTGTGATAGCCCTATTAGGCGTCTTGATCTATCTCTATAAATCTTGATGCCTAATATATACGATGCTTCACCAAGGTCTTTCATTGAAAAACTGTTATTCAAATAACCTTTTACACTGCTTAATAGTTCTATATCATTCCCACCGCGTATGGGTGTACCCCCTCTCCTTATATAGGGGAGAGGGTGGCTTACAGGGGAAGAAACCCTAATGGGATCTTTGACTAGACAAACTACTTTACAAAGCTTCTTTAGCTACCGGCGTCACCGGTATGCCTTTAATCAGGAGCTGTGACATCCTCCGGCACCTTTTACGTCATCCTTCTCCTTTGGCGTCATGGTTTCGATTAAAGCTGGAGTGCTTCGCTCATCTTTGTCTTCTAGCTCTGGAGAGCATCTTTGACCCGTCTTGCCGACGTGCTACAGTGTAGCTTGTACCGGTAATCCGGTACCTTCTTAGCCCATTCCGGTATACCCCTCCTGGGATACCGGTATAGATTCACTTAGCCAAAAGCTCAGTTCCACAGTCCGGAATAATATTAAACCGGTATCTTGATGGCTCAAACCATCCGGTGTGGCATGCCTTTGGCATACCGGCGTTCATCCCCCCAACAGCCCCCGCCTTCCCCATATCAAGGCAAACCCTTTTCATAAAGGGCACCATACCAGAAACACTACACATCAGCCACCATTCTCCCCGGAACAAAAGATATCATATCTGAAGAAGGAGAAGACCATCCTCGACTCCACCGAAGATCAATCACATCAAGATCACCGTCTCATCCATCACTCCCCACTCGTACTGAGAGAGAGATTCATACTTGTAAGATTAGGGATTGAAACATCTATTCAATCTTGGTTTGTATTTGATTTGATCTTCAACTATTGTGGCTTTCTACGGTAATATTAAGATGAACTCCATTTACTTTGCTATGATATCATTATGTTATTATGCTTGCATGTGTGAGTAGATCCCATTGGCGTGGAAGATGTAGGGGATTGGTGAGATTTGATGTGCCAATTTTATTCCATCTATTTGTGAATTGATGATTAAGATGATTATATATGAGTATGAATTATTATGTGCACCTAATGTTGTTATCTAATTTAAGGGCCCAGATAGTATGATCTCAAGAACTCATAAAAGGAACTTGTGTGCTAGTGAATCGGCGACCCCCGAGTGACATGGCCGATATCAAAGAGGATCTAGCAATACTCTAGGAATCACAAGGAACCACCAAGCTTAAAGCCTTACTCCGGTTTAACCATAATAGATGCGCTAATCATGACTTTGGTAACCGGAAGAAGGAGTATTGGAGGAGATGAAATCTACCAAGAGGGGTCTTTCTCTCTCATAGGTTGCTTGCCTTCTCAGATATAAATAGGAAGAATCATATTCACTTATCACATTTATTCCACCAGGCACATTCACTATCACCATGAACTGCATCACCCCGCGCCTACCTTTTCCATCTGCAGAAACTCATTTACTTATTATTAGTTGTTTACTTTTATGCAGTTTACTTTATTGAATTATCAACACTCCAAAATCTTATCATTTAGGTTCATCATTTTCCATTTCAATTCTTGCAGTCAATTCACCTAAGACTTGTGACACCTTGGGTGCGACAAAAAAACCGCAAATAAACATCCTCCTACGCTCCTTGTTGGGACACGATATAAAAACCGGAAATAATACTTCCACAAAAATATGCACAAATGACCCTATGTTCTTGCAGGCTATCAACCGCCTCGGTGCTCCCCTTTTCTCCCCCAATCTCACGGCACGCGCCATTGCCACTCCTCTTTGATATCGCCTCAATAGAGATGATTCTGCCCAAGTAGATGAAGAAGTCTGCCAACGACCACCAGGCGGAGTCCTCGTCCGTCCACCATCGTTCCAATGATTCTTCGCCTCGGCGGAACCCTACGCGCCTGCCTTTTGTGTCCACCCCCATAGCTGGCTCAGTTCATCGGTCCACAAGCAGTGGCGGTGGTGGCACCGATTCCTCCTCCGCAACAACCGGGCCACAACAGGCGGTACGTGCCGCTGCTGGTGGTGGAGCGGCGGTGGGCGCAGGGCGAACCCTACCGCAACCGCGACGTCTCACTACCACATGGGTGGCACTTGAACAGGGGGAGGATCCCTATGCCGCCTCCACCTGCGGACCGGCGGGCGCTACACCACGAGATGCGCCCGTTGACATAGGCATCCCCAATGGGCCTGCCGAAGATGGTACCCAGGGTTTACTGAAAGCCCACGACTCGAAGGATAAGAAGAATCGGAAGCCCAAATTGTTATTAAGGAAAGCTAGAGTGGTATTAGGAAACAATACTTGTAATCTTGCGGGATGAGTTGGAAACCCTCCCGGACTCTGTAACTTGTGTATCACGAATCCCTCGGCTCCGCCTCCTATATAAGGGGGAGTCGAGGGACAAAGAAAGCATCGAATCATTGTCTCACAAACCCTAGTTTTCATATCGTCGAGCACTTCTCGGCTGAAACCTTCGAGATCTACTTGCCCTCTACTTCCGACTAAAACCCTAGTCTACAATCTGTAGGCATTGATAAGTTAATCCCTTGTCACCCGTCACCGGCACTACATTATGAGGACACCTACATGCGCGAAGATTTATGGTGTGCCTTCCTTGCCTAGAAGCACGAGGAATGCCGGACGATACGCGGTACGCAGGATTTCCTGCCCGGTGAAGTCACGCCTAACAGCGAGGACGAAGTCGACGACGACTACAACGAGGTGGACGAGGAGATGGAGGAGATTCCACCTCCATACACTATGAAGATGGAGGCGCTCTTCCCCGACAACTACGACGAAGAGGCGGCCACGGCCGTCGCCTTGGTCGCGTCAAAGGTTGACGAGGACTCAAAGTAGTCCTGGCCAAGGTTGGAGGACGTCGTCCAGGTGTCTGCACTGGTGGTGGAGCATGTTGCTTCCGTTCCACCGGCACCGCCATTACCACCGCACGCGCCACCACAAGCTGCGTGGGACAGCCAGATGGTCCCACCTCCGTAGTATGCGCCGCCGGTCACACCGGCGCAGTAGCCACCGCTACAGCTGCACTACATGTCGCAGCCACCGGAGGTCCCTGCTTGGGGGCAGCAGGTGTGGGCACCCCTGCCGTTCTTCGACCTCATATCCGGCAACGATGAAGACGACGATGCTAGAAACTAGGGTTAGATTTTTGAATTAATGAAATTTTTATCGAATTTTCGCGCGCTTTTTAAACTTCATTCCAAATTGTCTATCTCCGGTGAGCGGGCCAAATAGCCAGCGGACCAAATGGATGGCGCTGTTGCACGTACTATCCTGGTTGGCTGGATGATGTCTACGCACGCTTCTATTCCTGTAGACAGTGTTGGGCCTCCAAGAGCAGTGGTTTGTAGAACAGCAGCAAGTTTCCCTTAAGTGAATCACCCAAGGTTTATCGAACTCAGGGAGGTAGAGGTCAAAGATATCCCTCTCAAGCAACCCTGCAATTAAAATACAAGAAGTCTCGTGTGTCCCCAACACACCTAATACACTTGTCAGATGTATAGGTGCACTAGTTCGGCGAAGAGATAGTGAAATACAAGTAATATGGATGATTGTAAGTAGTAATTTCAATCTGAAATAAAAATGGCAGCAAGCAAACATGTAGCGGAACTTGTTGGAAACGGGGTTTCAATGCTTAGAAACAAGGCCTAGGGATCATATTTTCACTAGTGGACACTCTCAACAATGATCACATAAATAAATAACTTCTCTTCACTTGTGCTACTTTCAAACACTCTCTTGTTGGATAACGAACACCATTCATTGTGTAGGGCTATAAAAGCACACCTCAAGCTGGAGTAAACAAGCTCCACAACTTCACAGAGTTCATATTAAAGTAACCTCTAGAGTGCATAATAGACCGTTGCAATTTAGAACGAGTACTAACATAGCATACACACTGTCACCAATAGCTATGAAAGGGGGAATAGATCACATCAATACTATCATAGTAATAGTTAACTTCATAATCTACAAGAGATTACAATCATAACCTACACCAAGTACTACATGATGCACACACTGCCACCTTTACATCATGGAGGAGGAATAGACTACTTTAATAACATCACTAGAGTAGCACATAGATTAATAGTGATACAAAGCTCATGATCACATAAAGATCACACCATGGGAGAGAGAGATGAACCACATAGCTACCAGTAGAGCCCTCAGCCTCGGGGGAGAACTACTCCCTCCTCATCACAGGAGACATCAACGGCGATGAAGATGGCAGTGGTGTCGGTGGAGATGACTCCGGGGGCAATTCCCCGTCCCAGCGGCGTGCCGGAACAGAGACTTCTGTCGCCCAAAACGGAGTTTCGCGATGGCGGCGACGCCCCTGGAGTCTTTCTGGATATGATTGATTGATGTAGGGTTTTCACGTCGCGAGGAATATATAGGCGAAAGGGCAGCGTCGGTGGAGTCCCGAGGGGCCCACACCATAGGGTGGGGCGGCCCCCCTCCTGGCCGCGCCGGCTGATGGGGAGGAGGCCCTGGGCCTCCTCTGGCCTGGCCCTTCTGGCTTGATATGTCCATTTTGCATCACTATTTTATATCATAATTTACTGTTATTCATTGATATATTTCATATTTAGAGGTGATACTTATGTTATTTCATCTATTTTGCATGTTTCATGATTATTGGAGGATCATCCACCGGAGTCAGGATTCTGCTGGAAAAAGCACCGTCAGAAGGCAATATTTCTGGAGATCAACAATTGACGGAAATTACACCAAGGATCTTATTTTTCCAGAAGATTGAGCTAACCAAAAGGAGGAGCCGAGGAGAGCCACCATGGGCCCCCCATAGGCCGGCGCGGGCCCTGGCCTAGCAGCGCCGCCTTGTGGGGAGGGGGCTGATGTCTACGGGAGCTTCTATTCTTGTAGACAGTGTTGGGCCTCCAAGAGTAGAGGTTTGTAGAACAGCAGAAAGTTTCCCTTAAGTGGATCACCCAAGGTTTATCGAACTCAGGGAGGAAGAGGTCAAAGATATCCCTCTCATGCAACCCTGTAACCACAAAGCAAGAAGTCTCTTGTGTCCCCAACACACCTAATAGGTAGTTCGGCGAAGAGATAGTGAAATACAGGTGGTACGAATAGGTATGAGCAGTAGTAACGGCGCCAGAAAAGTGCTTGCTGGCGTCTGGTTGATGGTGGTAATATTGCAGGAAGTACAGATGAAGTAAAACAGTAAACAAGCAGCGGTAGCAGTATTTAGGAACAAGGCCTAGGGATCATACTTTCACTAGTGGACACTCTCAACATTGATCACATAACAGAATAAATAGATAGATGCTAGACTCTACACTCTCTTGTTGAATGATGAACACCACTAACTGTGTAGGATTACACGAACCCTCAATGCCGGAGTTAACAAGCTCCACAATATTCAATGTTCATGTTTAAATAACCTTAGAGTGCATGACAGATCAACATAACCAAACCAAGTACTAACATAGCATGCACCCTGTCACCTTCACACTACGAAAGGAGGCATAGATCACATCAATACCATCATAGCAATAGTTAACTTCATAATCTACAAGAGATCACAATCATAGCCTACGCCAAGTACTACACGATAAACACACTGTCACCATTACACCGTGTAGGAGGAATAAACTACTTTAATAACATCACTAGAGGAGCACGCAGATATATTGTGATACAAAACACATTGCAATCATAAAGAGATATAAATAAGCACTTCACTATGCCATTCATAACAGTGAATAAGTATTACGTGAAATATAGCCTAAGAGACCCACACGGTGCACACACTGTCACCTTTACACACGTGGGACAAGGAGTCTCCGGAGATCACATAAGTAAAATCCACTTGACTAGCATAATGACATCTAGATTACAAGCATCATCATATGAATCTCAATCATGTAAGGCGGGTCATGAGATTATTGTATTGAAGCACATAGGAGAGAGATTAACCACATAGCTACCGGTACAGCCCCGAGCCTCGATGGAGAACTACTCCCTCCTCATGGGAGACAGCAGCGTTGATGAAGATGGCGGTGGTGTCGATGGAGGAGCCTTCCGGGGGTACTTCCCCGTCCCGGCGGCGTGCCGGAACAGAGACTCCTGTCCCCCAGATCTTGGCTTCGCGATGGCGGCGGCTCTGGAAGGTTTTCTCTGGTTTCGTCGTACGTCTCGAGGTTTTTAGGTCAGGGACCTTTATATAGGCGAAGAGGCGGAGTCGGAGGGTCGACGAGGCGACGACACACTAGGGGGGCGCGCCCCCCCTAGGGCCGCGCCGGCCTGTCATCTGGGGGCCCAGTGGCCCCCCTCTGGCCTCTCTCGGGTGTTCTGGAAGCTTCGTGTGATCCTAAGATGTTGGGCGTTGATTTCGTCCGATTCCGAGAATATTTCCTTACTAGGATTTCGAAACCAAAAACAACGAGAACAGACAAGCTGGCCCTTCGGCATCTCGTCAATAGGTTAGTTCCGGAAAACGCATAATAATGACATAAAGTATGCATAAAACATGTAGATATCATCAATAATGTGGCATGGAACATAAGAAATTATCGATACGTCGGAGACGTATCAGCATCCCCAAGCTTAGTTCTGCTCGTCCCGAGCGAGTAAACGATAAGAAAGATAATTTCCGGAGTGACATGCCATCATACCCTTGATCATACTATTGTAAGCATATGTAATGAATGCAGCGATCAAAACAATGGTAATGACATGAGTAAACAAATGAATCATAAAGCAAAGACTTTTCATGAATAGTACTTTCAAGACAAGCATCAATAAGTCTTGCATAAGAGTTAACTCATAAAGCAATAAATCAAAGTAAAGGTATTGAAGCAACACAAAGGAAGATTAAGTTTCAGCGGTTGCTTTCAACTTATAACATGTATATCTCATGGATATTGTCAATGTAAAGTAATATAACAAGTGCAATATGCAAGTATGTAGGAATCAATGCACAGTTCACACAAGTGTTTGCTTCTTGAGGTGGAGAGAGATAGGTGAACTGACTCAACAATAAAAGTAAAAGAATGGCCCTTCGCAGAGGGAAGCATTGATTGCTATATTTGTGCTAGAGCTTTGGTTTTGAAAACATAAAGAGAGCATAAAAGTAAAATTTTGAGAGGTGTTTGTTGTTGTCAACGAATGGTAGTGGGCACTCTAACCCCCTTGCCGGACAAACCTTCAAAGAGCGGCTCCCATGAATTATTTTTATTTTTGGGTGGCACTCCTTCCAACCTTTCTTTCACAAACCATGGCTAACCGAATCCTCGGGTGCTCGCCAACAATCTCATACCATGAAGGAGTGCCTTTTTATTTTAGTTTTATCATGATGACACTCCTCCCCACCTTTGCTTTCTCAAGCCATGGCTAACCGAATCCTTCGGGTGCCGTCCAACAATCACATACCATGGAGGAGTGTCTATTTAGGTTAATTAATTTGGGACTCGGGAATCCCATTGCCGACTCTTTTTGCAAAATTATTAGATAAGCGGATGAAGCCACTAGTCCATTGGTGAAAGTTGCCCAACAAGAATGAAAGATAAACACCACATACTTACTCATGAGCTATAAAACATTGACACAAATCAGAGGTGATCAATTTTGAATTATTTAAAGGTAGCACTCAAGCAATTTACTTTGGAATGGCGGAGAAATACCATGTAGTAGGTAGGTATGGTGGACACAAATGGCATAGTGGTTGGCTCAAGGATTTTGGATGCATGAGAAGTATTCCCTCTCGATACAAGGCTTAGGCTAGCAAGGTTATTTGAAACAAACACAAGGATGAACCGGTGCAGCAAAACTCACATAAAAGACATATTGTAAACATTATAAGACTCTACACCGTCTTCCTTGTTGTTCAAACCAATACTAGAAATTATCTAGACCTTAGAGAGACCAATTATGCAAACCAAATTTTAGCAAGCTCTATGTATTTCTTCATTAATGGGTGCAAAGTATATGATGCAAGAGCTTAAACATGAGCACAACAATTGCCAAGTATCAAATTATTTAAGACATCATACCAATTACTACATGTAGCATTTCCCGTTTCCAACCATATAACAATTAACGAAGCAGTTTCAACCTTCGCCATGAAAATTAAAAACTAAGAACATATATGTTCATATGAACCAGCGGAGCGTGTCTCTCTTCCACACAAGCATTTATTCAAACAAAAACAAAAACAAAAGCACACAGACGCTCCAAGTAAAGTACATAAGATGTGGCCGAATAAAAATATAGTTTCAAGAGAAGGAACTCGATAATTTGTCGATGAAGAAGGGGATGCCTTGGGCATCCCCAAGCTTAGATGCTTGAGTCTTCTTGAAATATGCAGGGATGAACCACCGGGGCATCCCCAAGCTTAGAGCTTTCACTCTCCTTGATCGTAGTATATCATCCTCCTCTCTTGACCCTTGAAAACTTCCTCCACACCAAACTCGAAACAAACTCATTAGAGGGTTAGTGCATAATAAAAATTCACATGTTCAGAGGTGACACAATCATTCTTAACACTTCTGGACATTGCCCAAAGCTACTGGAAGTCAATGGAACAAAGGAATCCATCCCACATAACAAAAGAAGCAATGCGAAATAAAAGGCAGAATCTGTCAAAACGAACGATCCGTAAAGACGAATTTTATTGAGGCACCAGACTTGCTCAGATCAAAATGCTCAAATTGAATGAAAGTTGCATACATATCTGAGGATCACTCACGTAAATTGGCATAATTTTCTGAGTTACCTACAGAGAATTAGGCCCAGATTCGTGACAGCAAGAAATCTGTTTCTGCGCAGTAATCCAAATCTAGTATGAACCTTACTATCAAAGACTTTACTTGGCACAACAATGCAATAAAAATAAGATAAGGAGAGGTTGCTACAGTTGTAAGAACTTCCAAGACACAAATACAAAATAAAATTACTGTAGCAAAATAAACACATGGGTTATCTCCCAAGAAGTGCTTTCTTTATAGCCATTAAGATGGGCTCGATGAGCTTTAATGATGCACTCTCAGGAAATAGTAGTTGAAGCAAAAGAGAGCATCAAAAAGCAAATTCAAAACAAATTTAAGCCTAACATGCTTCCTATGCATAGGAATCTTGTAAATAAACAAATTCATGAAGCATAATGCAACAAGCATAGAAAGGCAACACAAGCACAATTTCAAGATTTTCAGCATATAGAGACGTGTTTTAGTAACATGAAAACTTCTACAACCATATTTTCCTCTCTCATAATAACTTTCAGTAGCATCATGAGCAAACTTAACAATATAACTATCACATAAAGCATTCTTATCATGAGTCTCATGCATAAAATTATTACTACTCCCAACATAAGCATAGTCATTCTTATTAATTGTAGTGGGAGAAAATTCAACAAAGTAGCTATCATTATTATTCTCATCAAGTGTAGGAGGTATATTGTAATCATAATTAGACTTATCCTCCATAGTAGGCGGCACCAAAAGACCACTATCATTATAATCATCATAAATAGGAGGCAAAGTATCATCAAAGAAAATTTTCTCCTCAATGCTTGGGGGACTAAAAAGATCATGCTCATCAAAACCAGCTTCCCCAAGCTTAGAATTTTCCATATCATTAGCGACAATGGTGTTCAAAGCGTTCATACTAATATGTTCCATAGGTTTTTTAATTTTCGCATCAAACCATCCATGTCTTAAATCAGGAAATAGAATAAGAAGCTCATTGTTGTCCATTATGCCTAACTAGTGTAAACAAGAAACAAAAATATGCAATTGCAGGATCTAAAGGAAATAGCTTCGAGCACACACACAATGGCGCCAGAAGAGTACTTTACCTGGGACCGGAGTATGAGTGCCTTTTACCTTTCCTCCCCGGCAACGGCGCCAGAAAAGTGCTTAGTTGCCGGGGTCCGGTGTGTGTGTGCCGTTTACCTTTCCTCCCCGGCAACGGCGCCGGAAAAGTGCTTGATGTCTACGGGAGCTTCTATTCTTGTAGGCAGTGTTGGGCCTCCAAGAGCGAGAGGTTTGTAGAACAGCAGCAAGTTTCCCTTAAGTGGATCACCCAAGGTTTATCGAACTCAGGGAGGAAGAGGTCAAAGATATCCCTCTCATGCAACCCTGCAACCACAAAGCAAGAAGTCTCTTGTGTCCCCAACACACCTAATAGGTGCACTAGTTTGGCGAAGAGATAGTGAAATACAAGTGGTATGAATAGGTATGAGCAGTAGTAACGGCGCCAGAAAAGTGCTTGCTGGCGTGTGGTTGATGGTGGTAATATTGCAGGAAGTACAGATGCGATAAAAACAAGTAAACAAGCAGCGGTAGCAGTATTTAGGAACAAGGCCTAGGGATCATACTTTCACTAGTGGACACTCTCAACATTGATCACATAACAGAATAAATAGATAGATGCTAGACTCTACACTCTCTTGTTGGATGATGAACACAACTAACTGTGTAGGATTACACGAACCCTCAATGCCGGAGTTAACAAGCTCCACAATATTCGATGTTCATGTTTAAATAACCTTAGAGTGCATGACAGATCAACATAACCAAACCAAGTACTAACATAGCATGCACACTGTCACCTTCACACTACGAAAGGAGGCATAGATCACATCAATACCATCATAGCAATAGTTAACTTCATAATCTACAAGAGATCACAATCATAGCCTACGCCAAGTACTACACGATAAACACACTGTCACCATTACACCGTGCAGGAGGAATAAACTACTTTAATAACATCACTAGAGTAGCACGCAGATATATTGTGATACAAAACACATTGCAATCATAAAGAGATATAAATAAGCACTTCACTATGCCATTCATAACGAGTGAATAAGTATTCGTGAAATATAGCCTAAGAGACCCACACGGTGCACACACTCGTCACCTTTACACACGTGGGACAAGGAGTCTCCTGGAGATCACATAAGTAAAATCCACTTGACTAGCATAATGACATCTAGATTACAAGCATCATCATATGAATCTCAATCATGTAAGGCAGCTCATGAGATTATTGTATTGAAGCACATAGGAGAGAGATTAACCACATATGTAATATCCCAGGTTTAGAGGCAATAAAATGAGAGAACACCAAAGTGTGCATTGCATTCATGCATAGAAAATCCGGGGAATTTTCGCGCTTTCAAATAAAACTTACCACAATGAATCGAAGTTTCACTTGACTTGCTGGAATTGAAGTAGATCATCAAGTCAAGCGCTATAAACTTCACTGTGATCTTGGTTAGAACCTTGTTTTGGGTAGAGATGATTTGATCTATGGATTAGATCAAATGGAATTATATTTACAATAACACATTCTTTAAGAATCAAACTCTAACTTATTAACACTTAAAAGTTAGCAACTACCTTTGTGTGTAATTCAATTCACTTATAAATAAGGTAAACCACGGGGTCTAAAGTGCATAAAAGCCACACATTCTTATTTAAATCGTAACTTATTAAATACATTGAATATCATAAAACTAAATCCGTTTACATTACGAATTATAGTCCAAACTATTTGTATAAAATTAACTATGAGTATTTTGAAACTCATATGATCATGCCTTGGTGAATTCAAACACCAACTATCCAAACTTGAGAAATAACCCTCAACATTAACCTTTTCACCAATATTATAATATAAATCCAATCAAATATAATATAGTGACTCATCAACAATAATAAAACCATCCACAAGATATTTAGTAGCAAATGCCACTTGGCTATCCAAAAATAAATCATATGAGGGGATAATGATCTTGCCACATGGGATGAAAATATCTACATGACTTGCTTTCCAAGCTTTGCCACCTCATGCTCAAAGGATTGCTATGGATGAGGGCATGACAACCAAGCACCTTACTCATCAAACCAACACAAGAGTCACCACCTATGTGTCATGTACCTAGAGCTTGCCCAAGCCTATAAATAGAGCCACACCCTTCATCCCTTTGCTCATCTTGTAGCATGATACATGTGAACAAACACATAGAGCCACTCCATATGAATTAACTAGGATCAAGATGAAGAAGCTAGGAGGTGGAGGCATACCACAAGATGCAGGTTTATCAGATTTCCTGAAGAACAAGCTACATAAGATACCAAGGTAGAATCCCTAGGCAAACCATATATTTAGAGGATCATATCATCATATCTTGAGTAGGACCTTAGGCTATTACAAGACATTTAGAAGTGAGAGAGATTATAGATGCTAACCATAGCCATGTGTATCCTAGAGAATTTTAGAGTAGTATTACATCTTACTTGTTTAAACCAACCTTTAATCTTGTAGATGAGAGCCATGTTCCATTAGTGAAACATAACCAAAGCTTATGCTCATATTCTAATCCTAGTTGTGTATCACATTGGTGATGACTACTTAAACCCTAAACTACATTTGAATTCCAACCCATGGATTAACTTGGATTATAATTAGAACCCTGCCATACCTCATGCCTATTTAATACTTCAATTAGTGAAGTATTCCCAAAACCCTAAACCTTATCATGTAGTATCCACCCCACATAAAATATTATGTTCCCACTTGTGTATCATGGATCACAAGTATAATTCAAGATAAAGTTTGCTAAAACCAGATTAATGATTATAGAACTTTCTTAACCATCTTCTTAAACCCTAAGAACCCACATGAAATCATAAACTCATTCTATTCATAACACCATTTAATTGAAACTTCAACCATAATGAAAATAGATATGAACAATCAATATTGTTAAGCACACTAGTTTAACCTAATAATATTTTTACCATTCACATGTTCTCAATTTCAAATCCTTCAAAACAGAATTGATTCCTAAATTTAAAAGGCAATTGAGATGAACCCTAAATCTATAACTATTTTAAATTTTGAGTTGTGCTTCATAAGAACTAAAATGAATCAATTATAAAATGGTTGTTTACAAACAAAACAATACAGTAAGAAATAGTATCAAATTGTTGATATTTAAATAATTTAGAACCTGCAAAAGAAAACAGAATTCAATTTGAATTCAAACCAGTAAATAAAAATAGAAAACAGAAAACAGAAATTTGAAAAGGAAAATAAAAGAGAGGGAAACTTACCTGGTGGACCGCAGCAGCCCACACAAGCAGCCCAAGTCGAAGCCCAGCCCGCGAAGCAAATCGACCCACGACCACCGTACCGCTCGGGTGCATCAAAATTCGTGCGAAGAGATACACTCTTTTCTTCTTCTTCTCCGCAGACGACACGGCGACGGCGAGCCACCGCCACCTCCTCTCTCGCGGATAGGGATGATCCCGGACGCCGGAGATCATCTCGCAGCCTCGCCAAATCTTCTCGCGTCCGTCTCATCCACTTCTCGCCAAGATTCGCGCCCCAGAGACCTCCATTGTCGGCGAGGCATCCCGGCCATTGCCGCCGGTGAAATACCGATACGGACCTCGACCTAGGCTATAAATAGGAGCTAAAGAACCGCCGTGATCTCCTTGTTCTTCGCCGCCCTTCGATTATCTCTCTAACCCTCTCTATCCCTCACCACTATCCACTCACTGTCACCGGCGTCGAGGACGAATTCGACGGAGGATACCACCCCAAGCTCCGTGCGTAGCTCGTTGGTAGCGCCTGGACTCAAGGATCATCATGGTGGAGCCAATCGTCCAAGGGGAGCTCGGGATCAGGCCAATTTTGCAATTCCCTTTCGGTGTACTGTGGCGGTATCGGCGAGTTCGTGCTCGATTCCGTCCACGATCCACCTCACCGATCACACCATCAGCATCACGGTATGATTGCGCATCTGTAGACCTCTTATTTGCATCACCTCATCGTCTGTAGCTCGCTTTCGAGACCTCACCGGACTTGCTCCGCCGCGGGCTCATTCTCCGGTGATGTTCTGGTGAACTATTCGAGAAACCAACGCCACCATCGTGTTCAGTAGATCAAGAGGAGTCGGAAAATCCTAGTCGCGCGTCCCGGGAGGCCATAAAACGGCGGCGCCGTCGTGCGCTGACCGTCGGCGGTCATTGACCGGCGAGGCCGACGTGGCCCGTAGGTCCCACGCGTGCTCGTTGACTCGTCTTCGCCAACATGGCGTATGAGTTGGACTTGACCCCACTCGTCGCTCACTAGGGTAGCACCAGCCCGGGTAACTCTAGTGTTTTCTCGTTTAATTCAAAATCCGATAAATAGTTGAAACTTTGCAAAATTGTATAAAATTCATTTCAACTCAGAAAATTATGAATAATATATCAAAATGCTCACAAAAATAAACTCTATCCAAATAAAATATAAAACAAAAATGTGTGTCAAAATAAAAATTTACTTATTTATTAATTAGGCCTTTTCAATTATTTAAAAAAATACAATTTGAAATCAATAATTAGTGAAATTTCAAAATTTAATTTTAACTATTCAGTAACTAAGTAAAATGTTAAGATTAATTTTATTTATTATATTTGCACTAAACTAATTATTAGTGGTAATTCATAAACCCTAATTTGCAAATTACCATTTACCATTTTCTTTAAATAGTAATAAAGCAAGAAAATAATTAAAAGCCAATATTATTTTGGTAAATCAAAACTTATTTACTTAAATATCTTTAGTTAACAAGTTAATTATTTTAAACCCTAATAACAATTATTAAACCCTGATTCTTAATTAAACCAAAATAGGAGTACTCTAATTATTAAATCTTGTAAAGATTAATAAACTATCAAACCATCACTAATTTTGATTCAAAGTAATTAGTAACCACAACTCTATTACCAATTATCATTTTAGGAGTTGTACCATAATTTAGAAACCCTAGTTTTAATTTAAGTAAGACATTGATCTCATTATTTCATGTGTTCATCCATAGTAGTTGCAAACCTAAAACCCTAAGGATTTAGCCCATGTGATCATATCCACTTCACCTATACATATAGAACCCTAATTAGCAACAATTGAATACATGCTTAGAATCCACTAGCATAAAACCAAGTCACATGAGATTATCATTTCATGTTCCTATTCTTAATTAAAACCTATATGATCCACTAATGTCACCTAGATATAAACCCTAACTTGTTAATTGAATTAGTACCATTGATCCTATTACTCTATACCATACCATTAAGATCAACCTCAATCATCAAACCCTAATAGCACTTAGCTCCTATTTAAAGTAGTTCATATTCTTATTTTAACCTGTTCTTCAAAAGTTATTCTTTTGAAGTACAAATGTTAATCAAACCTTAGAAGCCCCAATCCTTCTTTGAAATACTCATTAATTCTTAATTAACATGTTCTTCAAAAGTTATTCTTTTGAAGTATAATACAAGTAATCATCAACCATGTTCTATAGAACTTAAAATTGACAACTGTTCTTTACATATTATTCCATTATCTGTTCTTTATGTGTATGATTGTTATGATGTCTTATATCACTTGATTATGATGCTAATATAACCAAACCCTAATAAGAACCTTGTTTGAGAATCATTCTAAAAGTGCAACCAACCGTAAAGAAATCTTTACAACTCATCATCCTAAATCATCGAGGTTAGGTTACGCTCGGGACGATTGCATCTCATACTATGCATTATAGCATCTTTGCTAGTTCTTTAAACATTGTCCTTACCGGACGATGATGGTATTTCAGCATTTGGAGTTATCACGTATCGAAGCTTTTGCCTGCATAATCTTGCAGTCAAGAAAGGCAAGTTCATCGCTTGCTCATGTCATTTGATTATTTTTATCAAACTATATGCCAAGTATTAAACTTATCACTCATGCATTGAAAAGCAAATATTATTTTACAATTATGAATATGACTATGTGGTGGGCAATGGAACCATGGTATGTGTTGATATGGTGGAGGTTCCATTGCATGGGTTTATATCACCCTAGGATTAATTACCAATGCCGTCTAGTGATTCTAGCGCCGTACAAACCGCGTTGACCATGAGATCTATAATGGCTCTTGGGAAGCCAGCCGTATCTTTTCCCTTCTGCACGCCAACGGATCGGAGAGACGGTGGGGTGCCGGAGGCACCGCCGCAATAGGTTGGGAAATCCTTTTAAATCCCCATCCATTGGTGATGTTAATCTCTTCCGATCTATGAAGGATTGTCCGGAGTACACCATGAGTAAAGCCGTATTATCGGGGAAGTCTACCGGAGGTGTAGGGTCGGACAAAAGGGTGGGTTTGCGATCGCGGAGAAGGCGGTGTGGGCTTGGATCTTACACCCGGCCTCACACCAAAGGAAGTGTGGACGGAGTCTATAGCCCGGTTGGCAACAAGGATAAGGTCTCTTATGGGAAAAGTAACGCACCTCTCGCAGAGTGTATCAAATTGTGGTCGTCACTCCTCGTTCCGGGAAGGGAACCGCGAACGCGGCAGAAAGGAACTCCACGAAGTTCTGGTCAACCTGTGAAGACCGACGGGCATAGTTTTCGAATAAAATAAACCTTTTGAAGAAATGTTTATGAAAACTTGCATTGGCCTATGACTTTCCGGTCTATGGCTGTAGCTAGTGCATGATACACATATTTCCTAATATGAACTTGCCGAGTACGCTCGTACTCATTCTATCTCGTTTGACCCCCTTCTTAGAGCAAGGCACCGAAGGGGAAACTACCGTGGAACTCGAAGACAAAGGAGTCAACTGCAACAAGATGAAGAATCCAATCAAAGAAGTCAATGGAGTCAACTTCTGCATCAGCTATAATGGAAACCTAGACTAGTAATAGAAGGGAACCTTTCCCTAATCCTAGCACCTAAGTAGCTAGATTTCTATAGAAAGCCAAGTAACTCTTGAACTTGAGTTAGCAATAATATAGATTACGAGTCGTTCTTCTGGAGCTTTATTTGAAGTTTTACCTCACTGTAAAGTAGGAGGTTGTGTTGATCTTATGTAAACAGCTCGGTGTACTTCTATAGACATACCTTGGACTCGCATATGTTTCTGTTGTACCACTCTGAGAGATGTAATATGGGTGGAACGGTGTTTCACTTGTGTTATGTCAACGACTTGTGTACTACACCATGCAGTGGTACGCTGGGTCATCACAACTGGTATCAGAGCAAATGCTTTGACCCTAGGATTAAAACCCTTTAAAGGAGACCTATAGGTTTGGTAGTGTCTATAGGAAGTTGTCTTAGTTAAACCAACTATTATTTTGACTTGAGATGGGTATTCACTTGAGAATAATCCCGACACACTTGAGTCAATCTTTCTTATCTATATTTCTTAAATAAGGTTAATTAGTTATCTTGCTTCAATCCAAATAATTAGAACACCATTGAAGCTTAAGATAATGGGTGGTAGTAGACCACAGTTGGTATACAATACATGGTAGTCCAAAGAGAGGATACAACCATAAGGTAGATATCCTATTGGAAGAAGTATACCAATGCAAGTTATAGTTAAGTAAGAGTCATTAAAAATGTCAAATGACCGATGTTAAGTAAGGGAGATAAGTTATATAAGGTAGTATATGTCTATGATGAGTCAATCATAGGAGGTAAGGAAGAGTGATAAGAGTTATGCAACTCTACTTTTCATGGTAAAGTTGGTAATCATATATGATTCACTTGAGAATCATGGTATGATGGAGTAGAACATCATAAGTACGATAACAAAAGAATGATAAGGAGTAAGGATTTAGGGAATAGTTCGAAAGCTTAGGCCTTAAAATCCTGGAAACTGTATCAAGTATGTTAGAATCATAGTCCTTAATTTAAAGAAGGCTTATTTAGAGCATAACACATAGAGAAATCCTAGAGTTATAGGTGGTATATTCTAAACAATCATGTGTTTAGAGTAGACATGTTAGAACTAATTGTATTATAGGAAGTAGTCCTCAACTGCACAGATATTTGGTATACTATTTTGTTAGTACTTCCAAAGAAAACTAGGTTAACTTCAACTATCCCAAGCTATTTTGTTTCAAGTTTGTCTCATTGCAAATGTGCAATTAAGATAAATGTTGAGACAAATAGTAGAAATTCACGTATTGTGCTAAGTATCACAACTTAAACCTATCTTATGTGGTGTTATATACTACACATCTGATCCTGATATTTAGGGATGTCTTACCCAACTTTTATATTCAGGCATATAAGGTGTGTATTATAAACACAAAGCTGAATCTTCTTGGATTTTATTGGATTTTCATTGATTGACTAGATCCATACATGAAGTTTGACTTTGATATGCAAATGCATGTTGCAATATCAAGCTCTTACTTGATGTTATAGGTCTAGAGGGTAAAGGTATTCGTGTAAGGAAGTGACGAATTCTGAAGATTTGAAGACAAGATGAAGGTTCACTTGAAGAAGGAAGTAAAAATTGTGGGAAGCAACCACAACAATCTGAAGGAAGGACCAATTAAAACTCACTTTTATCCTTAATCAAGGAGTACTTCAACATGGAAGTATCATGAAAGGGAGAAAAATAGTGAATATGGAGCAGAAGAAGTAGAGCTGTATTCATTATAGAAGAAGGGAATGCAAGTGAAGTCACTTACAATACTATTTTCATAGTGTCAACAAGTGGTTATCTTGCAAAACAAACCCTAGAAGAAGGAAAATAGACAAGTGGAGTCGTAGCTGGTATAATAAGACCACAGCTGATATAGGATAACCATGAAGAGAAAGAATGTAAAGTAAGATATATCTTAACTAAAATTATATAAGTAGCCACAGCTGGTAAGTAGATATTGACTAGAACCATAACATAGCCACAGCTGGTATCCAATAAGCCACATCTGGTACTAGGTAGTCTGCAGCTGGTACCAGATAGCCCACAGCCTGAACATTTCTTTACCCTAAAAGAAAAGGGGATTCCGCAGCTAGTATTTCACAGCTGGTTTCTCGTAGCTGGTAAATTTTTTTTTAATTGGAGGATTCATAATGGATACCCACAACTGAGTGGATACACCACAAAGAATTCTTCATGAGACTCTAGAAAAGTACAAACTACAAGTTAGACCAAGACTAATCTTCTAACCTTGGAGTTTAATGATTAGAAGAAAGGAAGTTTGAAGATCATTAGTAAACTCCAAGGGGGAGAGGAAGGCTGAAGGAGAAGTATTAAGATATTATTTGGAGTATGAAAGACGAAGAAAGGTCTGAACTGAGAGGAAGTCCAATCTTATTTTTATAAGGTTGTTGGGATGTATCCATACCAAAGTACTCTCGTGAGGATGTCGACCGTAAGCCGAGGTTCATATCTCGATGAAGTAAGGGTTAGACCTCACTTGAGTGGGTAATTACTAATTACTCGAAGTAAAAGAGCTCAAGTAAGTCTAAGCTAATGAAGTTGGAGGAAGTAGAGGTCGGAGGACCATCGAAGCCTAAGAAGACAAAAGATTGAAGGAGTTTGACCATACCAACACTAATGATTATTAGAAAGATTCCTTTCATGGAACCTAAAGAAACCAAAAGGAAGATAACTAGCTTAAAACTAGAAGCCATGATTGGATGGACTAAATGAGTCAAATCCATTCGTAGGACTAAACAACCAGGACCATGCCTATCGTAATACCTTACCAAGTACCATTACTTTCGTTATGGTAGTAAGGGAAAACAATACTCTACCTTAAATAAATCTTTTAAAATTAAGGTTTGAGTATCGCAGCTGGTAAATCGTAGTGCCATACTACACCGCAGCTGGATTACCGCAGCTGGTAGAACCAAGCTTTGAGTACCCAAATAGGAAGATGTCACCACAACCATTAGTAAAGTCCATTAACACAATAAGATGTCCTAATCCAAGAATCTTTGGAGAGTAAGCCTATAAGCTTGGAGTGTTGGAAGAAATCATAGAATTGAAGAAAGTATCGATGCCGGATATCGAAGAATCCGAAGGATCCGGACAAGGGATATATTTCACTATATCTAGTGTGATCACCATGGAGATGAAGGATGGTGATCCGTTCAAGTCGGCTCCACGTTCCGAAACATGAGAGCGTTCGAACTTCGGGACGAAGTTCAGCTTTAAGGGGGAGAGGCTGTAATATCCCAGTGTTTAGAGGCAATAAAATGAGAGAACACCAAAGTGTGCATTGCATTCATGCATAGAAAATCCGGGAATTTTCGCGCTTTCAAATAAAACTTACCACAAGAATCGAAGTTTCACTTGACTTGCCGGAATTGAAGTAGATCATCAAGTCAAGCGCTATAAACTTCACTCGTGATCTTGGTTAGAACCTTGTTTTGGTAGAGATGATTTGATCTATGGATTAGATCAAATGGAATTATATTTACAATAACACATTCTTTAAGAATCAAACTCTAACTTATTAACACTTAAAAGTTAGCAACTACCTTTGTGTGTAATTCAATTCACTTATAAATAAGGTAAACCACGGGGTCTAAAGTGCATAAAAGCCACACATTCTTATTTAAATCGTAACTTATTAAATACATTGAATATCATAAAACTAAATCCGTTTACATTACGAATTATAGTCCAAACTATTTGTATAAAATTAACTATGAGTATTTTGAAACTCATATGATCATGCCTTGGTGAATTCAAACACCAACTATCCAAACTTGAGAAATAACCCTCAACATTAACCTTTTCACCAATATTATAATATAAATCCAATCAAATATAATATAGTGACTCATCAACAATAATAAAACCATCCACAAGATATTTAGTAGCAAATGCCACTTGGCTATCCAAAAATAAATCATATGAGGGGATAATGATCTTGCCACATGGGATGAAAATATCTACATGACTTGCTTTCCAAGCTTTGCCACCTCATGCTCAAAGGATTGCTATGGATGAGGGCATGACAACCAAGCACCTTACTCATCAAACCAACACAAGAGTCACCACCTATGTGTCATGTACCTAGAGCTTGCCCAAGCCTATAAATAGAGCCACACCCTTCATCCCTTTGCTCATCTTGTAGCATGATACATGTGAACAAACACATAGAGCCACTCCATATGAATTAACTAGGATCAAGATGAAGAAGCTAGGAGGTGGAGGCATACCACAAGATGCAGAGTTTATCAGATTTCCTGAAGAACAAGCTACATAAGATACCAAGGTAGAATCCCTAGGCAAACCATATATTTAGAGGATCATATCATCATATCTTGAGTAGGACCTTAGGCTATTACAAGACATTTAGAAGTGAGAGAGATTATAGATGCTAACCATAGCCATGTGTATCCTAGAGAATTTTAGAGTAGTATTACATCTTACTTGTTTAAACCAACCTTTAATCTTGTAGATGAGAGCCATGTTCCATTAGTGAAACATAACCAAAGCTTATGCTCATATTCTAATCCTAGTTGTGTATCACATTGGTGATGACTACTTAAACCCTAAACTACATTTGAATTCCAACCCATGGATTAACTTGGATTATAATTAGAACCCTGCCATACCTCATGCCTATTTAATACTTCAATTAGTGAAGTATTCCCAAAACCCTAAACCTTATCATGTAGTATCCACCCCACATAAAATATTATGTTCCCACTTGTGTATCATGGATCACAAGTATAATTCAAGATAAAGTTTGCTAAAACCAGATTAATGATTATAGAACTTTCTTAACCATCTTCTTAAACCCTAAGAACCCACATGAAATCATAAACTCATTCTATTCATAACACCATTTAATTGAAACTTCAACCATAATGAAAATAGATATGAACAATCAATATTGTTAAGCACACTAGTTTAACCTAATAATATTTTTACCATTCACATGTTCTCAATTTCAAATCCTTCAAAACAGAATTGATTCCTAAATTTAAAAGGCAATTGAGATGAACCCTAAATCTATAACTATTTTAAATTTTGAGTTGTGCTTCATAAGAACTAAAATGAATCAATTATAAAATGGTTGTTTACAAACAAAACAATACAAGTGAGAAATAGTATCAAATTGTTG
Organism: Lolium rigidum; assembly: GCF_022539505.1. NCBI lineage: Eukaryota > Viridiplantae > Streptophyta > Magnoliopsida > Poales > Poaceae > Lolium > Lolium rigidum. The sequence goes on from NC_061509.1 coordinate 176,772,216, forward strand.
ATATTTAAATAATTTAGAACCTCGTAAAGAAAACAGAATTCAATTTGAATTCAAACCAAGTAAATAAAAATAGAAAAAAGAAAACAGAAATTTGAAAAGGAAAATAAAAGAGAGGGAAACTTACCTGGTGGACCGCAGCAGCCCACACAAGCAGCCCAAGTCGAAGCCCAGCCCGCGAAGCAAATCGACCCACGACCACCGTACCGCTTCGGGTGCATCAAAATTCGTGCGAAGAGATACACTCTTTTCTTCTTCTTCTCCGCGACGACACGGCGACGGCGAGCCACCGCCACCTCCTCTCCGCGGATAGGGATGATCCCGGACGCCGGAGATCATCTCGCAGCCTCGCCAAATCTTCTCGCGTCCGTCTCATCCACTTCTCGCCAAGATTCGCGCCCCAGAGACCTCCATTGTCGGCGAGGCATCCCGGCCATTGCCGCCGGTGAAATACCGATACGGACCTCGACCTAGGCTATAAATAGGAGCTAAAGAACCGCCGTGATCTCCTTGTTCTTCGCCGCCCTTCGATTATCTCTCTAACCCTCTCTATCCCTCACCACTATCCACTCACTGTCACCGGCGTCGAGGACGAATTCGACGGAGGATACCACCCCAAGCTCCGTGCAGTAGCTCGTTGGTAGCGCCTGGACTCAAGGATCATCATGGTGGAGCCAATCGTCCAAGGGGAGCTCGGGATCAGGCCAATTTTGCAATTCCCTTTCGGTGTACTGTGGCGGTATCGGCGAGTTCGTGCTCGATTCCGTCCACGATCCACCTCACCGATCACACCATCGGCATCACGCGTATGATTGCGCATCCGTAGACCTCTTATTTGCATCACCTCATCGTCCGTAGCTCGCTTTCGAGACCTCACCGGACTTGCTCCGCCGCGGGCTCATTCTCCGGTGATGTTCGGTGAACTATTCGAGAAACCAACGCCACCATCGTGTTCAGTAGATCAAGAGGAGTCGGAAAATCCTAGTCGCGCGTCCCGGGAGGCCATAAAACGGCGGCGCCGTCGTGCGCTGACCGTCGGCGGTCATTGACCGGCGAGGCCGACGTGGCCCGTAGGTCCCACGCGTGCCTGTTGACCAGTCTTCGCCAACATGGCGTATGAGTTGGACTTGACCCCACTCGTCGCTCACTAGGGTAGCACCAGACCGGGTAACTCTAGTGTTTTCTGTTTAATTCAAAATCCAGTAAATAGTTGAAACTTTGCAAAATTGTATAAAATTCATTTCAACTCAGAAAATTATGAATAATATATCAAAATGCTCACAAAAATAAACTCTATCCAAATAAAATATAAAACAAAAATGTGTGTCAAAATAAAAATTTACTTATTTATTAATTAGGCCTTTTCAATTATTTAAAAAAATACAATTTGAAATCAATAATTAGTGAAATTTCAAAATTTAATTTTAACTATTCAGTAACTAAGTAAAATGTTAAGATTAATTTTATTTATTATATTTGCACTAAACTAATTATTAGTGGTAATTCATAAACCCTAATTTGCAAATTACCATTTACCATTTTCTTTAAATAGTAATAAAGCAAGAAAATAATTAAAAGCCAATATTATTTTGGTAAATCAAAACTTATTTACTTAAATATCTTTAGTTAACAAGTTAATTATTTTAAACCCTAATAACAATTATTAAACCCTGATTCTTAATTAAACCAAAATAGGAGTACTCTAATTATTAAATCTTGTAAAGATTAATAAACTATCAAACCATCACTAATTTTGATTCAAAGTAATTAGTAACCACAACTCTATTACCAATTATCATTTTAGGAGTTGTACCATAATTTAGAAACCCTAGTTTTAATTTAAGTAAGACATTGATCTCATTATTTCATGTGTTCATCCATAGTAGTTGCAAACCTAAAACCCTAAGGATTTAGCCCATGTGATCATATCCACTTCACCTATACATATAGAACCCTAATTAGCAACAATTGAATACATGCTTAGAATCCACTAGCATAAAACCAAGTCACATGAGATTATCATTTCATGTTCCTATTCTTAATTAAAACCTATATGATCCACTAATGTCACCTAGATATAAACCCTAACTTGTTAATTGAATTAGTACCATTGATCCTATTACTCTATACCATACCATTAAGATCAACCTCAATCATCAAACCCTAATAGCACTTAGCTCCTATTTAAAGTAGTTCATATTCTTATTTTAACCTGTTCTTCAAAAGTTATTCTTTTGAAGTACAAATGTTAATCAAACCTTAGAAGCCCCAATCCTTCTTTGAAATACTCATTAATTCTTAATTAACATGTTCTTCAAAAGTTATTCTTTTGAAGTATAATACAAGTAATCATCAACCATGTTCTATAGAACTTAAAATTGACAACTGTTCTTTACATATTATTCCATTACTGTTCTTTATGTGTATGATTGTTATGATGTCTTATATCACTTGATTATGATGCTAATATAACCAAACCCTAATAAGAACCTTGTTTGAGAATCATTCTAAAAGTGCAACCAACCGTAAAGAAATCTTTACAACTCATCATCCTAAATCATCGAGGTTAGGTTACGCTCGGGACGATTGCATCTCATACTATGCATTATAGCATCTTTGCTAGTTCTTTAAACATTGTCCTTACCGGACGATGATGGTATTTCAGACATTTGGAGTTATCACGTATCGAAGCTTTTGCCTCGCATAATCTTGCAGTCAAGAAAGGCAAGTTCATCGCTTGCTCATGTCATTTGATTATTTTTATCAAACTATATGCCAAGTATTAAACTTATCACTCATGCATTGAAAAGCAAATATTATTTTACAATTATGAATATGACTATGTGGTGGGCAATGGAACCATGGTATGTGTTGATATGGTGGAGGTTCCATTGCATGGGTTTATATCACCCTAGGATTAATTACCAATGCCGTCTAGTGATTCTAGCGCCGTACAAACCGCGTTGACCATGAGATCTATAATGGCTCTTGGGAAGCCAGCCGTATCTTTTCCCTTCTGCACGCCAACGGATCGGAGAGACGGTGGGGTGCTGGAGGCACTGCCGCAATAGGTTGGGAAATCCTTTTAAATCCCCATCCATTGGTGATGTTAATCTCTTCCGATCTATGAAGGATTGTCCGGAGTACACCATGAGTAAAGCCGTATTATCGGGGAAGTCTACCTGGAGGTGTAGGGTCGGACAAAAGGGTGGGTTTGCAGACATGGAGAAGGCGGTGTGGGCTTGGATCTTACACCCGGCCTCACACCAAAGGAAGTGTGGACGGAGTCTATAGCCCGGTTGGCAACAAGGATAAGGTCTCTTATGGGAAAAGTAACGCACCTCTGCAGAGTGTATCAAATTGTGGTCGTCACTCCCCGTTCCGGGAAGGAACCGCGAACGCGGCAGAAAGGAACTCCACGAAGTTCTGGTCAACCCGTGAAGACCGACGGCATAGTTTTCGAATAAAATAAACCTTTTGAAGAAATGTTTATGAAAACTTGCATTGGCCTATGACTTTCTCGGTCTATGGCTGTAGCTAGTGCATGATACACATATTTCCTAATATGAACTTGCCGAGTACGCTCGTACTCATTCTATCTCGTTTGACCCCCTTCTTAGAGCAAGGCACCGAAGGGGAAACTACCGTGGAACTCGAAGACAAAGGAGTCAACTGCAACAAGATGAAGAATCCAATCAAAGAAGTCAATGGAGTCAACTTCTGCATCAGCTATAATGGAAACCTAGACTAGTAATAGAAGGGAACCTTTCCCTAATCCTAGCACCTAAGTAGCTAGATTTCTATAGAAAGCCAAGTAACTCTTGAACTTGAGTTAGCAATAATATAGATTACGAGTCGTTCTTCTGGAGCTTTATTTGAAGTTTTACCTCACTGTAAAGTAGGAGGTTGTGTTGATCTTATGTAAACAGCTCGGGTGTACTTCTATAGACATACCTTGGACTCGCATATGTTTCTGTTGTACCACTCTGAGAGATGTAATATGGGTGGAACGGTGTTTCACTTGTGTTATGTCAACGACTTGTGTACTACACCATGCAGTGGTACGCTGGGTCATCACAACATAGCTACCGGTACAGCCCCGAGCCTCGATGGAGAACTACTCCCTCCTCATGGGAGACAGCAGCGTTGATGAAGATGGCGGTGGTGTCGATGGAGGAGCCTTCCGGGGGTACTTCCCCGTCCCGGCGGCGTGCCGAACGCAGACTCCCGTCCCCGCATCTTGGCTTCGCGATGGCGGTGGCTCTAGAAGGTTTTCTATGGTTTCGTCGTACGTCTCGAGGTTTTTAGGTCAGGGACCTTTATATAGGCGAAGAGGCAGAGTCGGAGGGTCGACGAGGCGACGACACACTAGGGGGGCGCGCCCCCACCCCTAGGGCTGCGCCGGCCTGTCATCTGGGGGCCCAGTGGCCCCCCTCTGGCCTCTCTCGGGTGTTCTGGAAGCTTCGTGTGATCCTAAGATGCTGGGCGTTGATTTCGTCCGATTCCGAGAATATTTCCTTACTAGGATTTCTAAAACCAAAAACAGCAGAAAACAAAGAATCGGCCCTTCGGCATCTCGTCAATAGGTTAGTTCCGGAAAACGCATAATAATGACATAAAGTATGCATAAAACATGTAGATATCATCAATAATGTGGCATGGAACATAAGAAATTATCGATACGTCGGAGACGTATCAGCATCCTTAAGCTTAGTTCCTGCTCGTCCCGAGCAGGTAAACGATAAGAAAGATAATTTCTGGAGTGACATGCCATCATACCCTTGATCATACTATTGTAAGCATATGTAATTAATGCAGCGATCAAAACAATGGTAATGACATGAGTAAACAAATGAATCATAAAGCAAAGACTTTTCATGAATAGTACTTTCAAGACAAGCATCAATAAGTCTTGCATAAGAGTTAACTCATAAAGCAATAAATCAAAGTAAAGGTATTGAAGCAACACAAAGGAAGATTAAGTTTCAGCGGTTGCTTTCAACTTATAACATGTATATCTCATGGATATTGTCAATGTAAAGTAATATAACAAGTGCAATATGCAAGTATGTAGGAATCAATGCACAGTTCACACAAGTGTTTGCTTCTTGAGGTGGAGAGAGATAGGTGAACTGACTCAACAATAAAAGTAAAAGAATGGCCCTTCGCAGAGGGAAGCATTGATTGCTATATTTGTGCTAGAGCTTTGGTTTTGAAAACATAAAGAGAGCATAAAAGTAAAATTTTGAGAGGTGTTTGTTGTTGTCAACGAATGGTAGTGGGCACTCTAACCCCTTGCCGTACAAACCTTCAAAGAGCGGCTCCCATGAATTATTTTTATTTTTGGGTGGCACTCCTTCCAACCTTTCTTTCACAAACCATGGCTAACCGAATCCCTGGTGCCCGCCAACAATCTCATACCATGAAGGAGTGCCTTTTTATTTTAGTTTTATCATGATGACACTCCTCCCCACCTTTGCTTTCTCAAGCCATGGCTAACCGAATCCTTCGGGTGCCGTCCAACAATCACATACCATGGAGGAGTGTCTATTTAGGTTAATTAATTTGGGACTGGGAATCCCATTGCCAGCTCTTTTTGCAAAATTATTAGATAAGCGGATGAAGCCACTAGTCCATTGGTGAAAGTTGCCCAACAAGAATGAAAGATAAACACCACATACTTACTCATGAGCTATAAAACATTGACACAAATCAGAGGTGATCAATTTTGAATTATTTAAAGGTAGCACTCAAGCAATTTACTTTGGAATGGCGGAGAAATACCATGTAGTAGGTAGGTATGGTGGACACAAATGGCATAGTGGTTGGCTCAAGGATTTTGGATGCATGAGAAGTATTCCTCTCGATACAAGGCTTAGGCTAGCAAGGTTATTTGAAACAAACACAAGGATGAACCGGTGCAGAAAAACTCACATAAAAGACATATTGTAAACATTATAAGACTCTACACCGTCTTCCTTGTTGTTCAAACCAATACTAGAAATTATCTAGACCTTAGAGAGACCAATTATGCAAACCAAATTTTAGCAAGCTCTATGTATTTCTTCATTAATGGGTGCAAAGTATATGATGCAAGAGCTTAAACATGAGCACAACAATTGCCAAGTATCAAATTATTTAAGACATCATACCAATTACTACATGTAGCATTTCCCGTTTCCAACCATATAACAATTAACGAAGCAGCTTCAACCTTCGCCATGAAAATTAAAAACTAAGAACATATATGTTCATATGAACCAGCGGAGCGTGTCTCTCTTCCACACAAGCATTTATTCAAACAAAAACAAAAACAAAAGCACACGTACGCTCCAAGTAAAGTACATAAGATGTGGCCGAATAAAAATATAGTTTCAAGAGAAGGAACCCGATAATTTGTCGATGAAGAAGGGGATGCCTTGGGCATCCCCAAGCTTAGATGCTTGAGTCTTCTTGAAATATGCAGGGATGAACCACCGGGGCATCCCCAAGCTTAGAGCTTTCACTCTCCTTGATCATAGTATATCATCCTCCTCTCTTGACCCTTGAAAACTTCCTCCACACCAAACTCGAAACAAACTCATTAGAGGGTTAGTGCATAATAAAAATTCACATGTTCAGAGGTGACACAATCATTCTTAACACTTCTGGACATTGCCCAAAGCTACTGGAAGTCAATGGAACAAAGGAATCCATCCCACATAACAAAAGAAGCAATGCGAAATAAAAGGCAGAATCTGTCAAAACAGAACAGTCCGTAAAGACGAATTTTATTGAGGCACCAGACTTGCTCAGATCAAAATGCTCAAATTGAATGAAAGTTGCATACATATCTGAGGATCACTCACGTAAATTGTCATAATTTTCTGAGTTACCTACAGAGAATTAGGCCCAGATTCGTGACAGCAAGAAATCTGTTTCTGCGCAGTAATCCAAATCTAGTATGAACCTTACTATCAAAGACTTTACTTGGCACAACAATGCAATAAAAATAAGATAAGGAGAGGTTGCTACAGTAGTAACAACTTCCAAGACACAAATACAAAATAAAAGTACTGTAGCAAAATAAACACATGGGTTATCTCCCAAGAAGTGCTTTCTTTATAGCCATTAAGATGGGCTCAGCAGTTTTAATGATGCACTCTCAGGAAATAGTAGTTGAAGCAAAAGAGAGCATCAAAAAGCAAATTCAAATTAAATTTAAGCCTAACATGCTTCCTATGCATAGGAATCTTGTAAATAAACAAATTCATGAAGCATAATGCAACAAGCATAGAAAGGCAACACAAGCACAATTTCAAGATTTTCAGCATATAGAGACGTGTTTTAGTAACATGAAAACTTCTACAACCATATTTTCCTCTCTCATAATAACTTTCAGTAGCATCATGAGCAAACTTAACAATATAACTATCACATAAAGCATTCTTATCATGAGTCTCATGCATAAAATTATTACTACTCCCAACATAAGCATAGTCATTCTTATTAATTGTAGTGGGAGAAAATTCAACAAAGTAGCTATCATTATTATTCTCATCAAGTGTAGGAGGTATATTGTAATCATAATTAGACTTATCCTCCATAGTAGGCGGCACCAAAAGACCACTATCATTATAATCATCATAAATAGGAGGCAAAGTATCATCAAAGAAAATTTTCTCCTCAATGCTTGGGGGACTAAAAAGATCATGCTCATCAAAACCAGCTTCCCCAAGCTTAGAATTTTCCATATCATTAGCGACAATGGTGTTCAAAGCGTTCATACTAATATGTTCCATAGGTTTTTTAATTTTCGCATCAAACCATCCATGTCTTAAATCAGGAAATAGAATAAGAAGCTCATTGTTGTCCATTATGCCTAACTAGTGTAAACAAGAAACAAAAATATGCAATTGCAGGATCTAAAGGAAATAGCTTCGAGCACACACACAATGGTGCCAGAAGAGTACTTTACCTGGGACCGGAGTATGAGTGCCTTTTACCTTTCCTCCCCGGCAACGGCGCCAGAAAAGTGCTTAGTTGCCGGGGTCCGGTGTGTGTGTGCCGTTTACCTTTCCTCCCCGGCAACGGCGCCAGAAAAGTGCTTGATGTCTACGGGAGCTTCTATTCTTGTAGACAGTGTTGGGCCTCCAAGAGCAGAGGTTTGTAGAACAAGCAACAAGTTTCCCTTAAGTGGATCACCCAAGGTTTATCGAACTCGGGGAGGAAGAGGTTAAAGATATCCCTCTCATGCAACCCTGCAACCACAAAGCAAGAAGTCTCTTGTGTCCCCAACACACATAATAGGTGTATCTTATCTATGTAAGTTTCAGAGGCTCCCTTTTCATTAGTCTTAGGCTTGCTATTTTCATCAAACAAATTTTCGGGAACAAGCCAAGCATAATTATTTTCTAGTGCCTCGCACATTCCTAAGAGTTTGCACGGTATTGAGGTTTTAATATCCCCCTCATAATTAACTTGATTAGTATATTTTTGTCTATCTTTTTCCATTTTTTCAAGGGTACTGGCAAAATTGGTATAAGTGCCTAGCATATTATATTTAGTGAAGACTTTTCTAGCTTCTCTTGCTGTTCCCCCAAATTCTTTAAGAAGGGTTTCTAATACAAAATCTTTCTTTTCTCCTTCTTCCATATCACTAAGTGTAAGAAACATATGTTGAATTACGGGATTGAGATTAACAAATCTAGCTTCCAACGCGTGTACTAAAGAAGCAACGACAATTTCATAAGTAGGAGCAAGTTCTACCAAGTGTCTATCTTCAAAATCTCCAGCCGTACTAATATGAGTGAAAAAATCTTCTATATTATCTTTCCCGAGGATAGACCCTCGGCCTACCGGTACATCTTTAAGAATAAACCTAGGAGGAAACATGTTGAAATAAGTAAAGCGAATGCAAGTAACTAATTTTTTTTTATGTATTTTGATATAGAGAACAAGACAGTAAATAAAGTAAAGCTAGCAACTAATTTTTTTGTGTTTTGATATAATGCAGCAAACAAGAAAGTAAATAAAATAAAGCAAGACAAAAACAAAGTAAAGAGATTGGATTGTGGAGACTCCCCTTGCAGCGTGTCTTGATCTCCCCGGCAACAGCGCCAGAAAAAATGCTTGATGGCATGTAAAGCACACGTCCTTTGGGAACCCCAAGAGGAAGGTGTGATGTGTACAGCAGCAAGTTTTCCCTCAGAAAGAAACCAAGGTTTATCGAACCAGGAGAAGCCAAGAAGCACGTTGAAGGTTGATGGCAGCGGGATGTAGTTCGGCGCAACACCAGGGATTCCGGCGCCAACGTGGAACCTGCACAACACAACCAAAGTACTTTGCCCCAACGAAACAGTGGAGGTTGTCAATCTCACCGGCTTGCTGTAACAAAGGATTAGATGTATAGTGTGGATGATGATTGTTTGCGAAAACAAGAGAACAAGTATTGCAAGAGATTGTATTCAATGTAAAAGAATGGACCGGGGTCCACAGTTCACTAGAGGTGTCTCTCCCATAAGATAAATAGCATGTTGGGTGAACAAATTACGATCGGGCAATTGACAAATAGAGAGGGCATGACCATGCACATACATGATATGATGAGTATAGTGAGATTTAATTGGGCATTACGACAAAGTACATAGACCGCTATCCAGCATGCATCTATTTCTAAAAAGTCCACCTTCAGGTTATCATCCGAACCCCTTCCAGTATTAAGTTGCAAACAACAGACAATTGCATTAAGTATGGTGCGTAATGTAATCAATAACTACATCCTCGGACATAGCATCAATGTTTTATCCCTAGTGGCAACAAGACATCCACAACCTTAGAACTTTCCGTCACCGTCCCAGCATTTAATGGAGGCATGAACCCACTATCGAGCATAAATACTCCCTCTTGGAGTTAAGAGTAAAAACTTGGCCGAGCCTCTACTAATAACGGAGAGCATGCAAGATCATAAACAACACATAGGTAATAGATTGATAATCAACATAACATAGTATTCTCTATCCATCGGATCCCGACAAACACAACATATAGAATTACAGATAGATGATCTTGATCATGTTAGGCAGCTCACAAGATCCGACAATGAAGCACATGAGGAGAAGACGACCATCTAGCTAATGCTATGGACCCATAGTCCAGGGGTGAACTACTCACTCATCACTCTGGAGGCGATCATGGCGGTGAAGAGTCCTCCGGGAGATGATTCCCCTCTCCGGCAGGGTGCCGGAGGCGATCTCCTGAATCCCCCGAGATGGGATTGGCGGCGGCGTCTCTGGAAGGTTTTCCGTATCGTGGCTCTCGGTACTGGGGGTTTCGCGACGAAGGCTATATATAGGCGGAAGGGCGGGTCAGGGGGCCACACGAGGGCCCCACACAACAGGCCGGCGCGGCCCAGGCCCAGGCCGCGCCGCCCTAGTGTGTGGCCGCCTCGTGGCCCCACTTCGACTCTCCCTCGGACTTCTGGAAGCTTCGTGCAAAAATAGGCCCCTGGGCGTTGATTTCGTCCAATTCCGAGAATATTTCCTTACTAGGATTTCTGAAACCAAAAACAGCAGTAAAACAAGAATCGGCTCTTCGGCATCTCGTTAATAGGTTAGTGCCGGAAAATGCATAAATATGACATAAAGTATTCATAAAACATGTAGATATCATCAATAATGTGGCATGGAACATAAGAAATTATCGATACGTCGGAGACGTATCACCGATCTGTCGGAAAAGGAGTTGCTTGACGAAGTCCGTCGCCTTACTTCTTTTAGCCAGGAAGATTCGATTCCGCTGATTTCTTCTTATGCTCCCCTAGACGCTGGCCATCCACCATCAGAGGTATTTTTCTTTGGGATTTCTATTTTCGTGCCCTCCGGTCCTTAGTTGTACTCAGTTTTCCCCAGCTCCTTAGTTTTTCCTCAGTTTTCCCCAAGCCCTTGTTTGAAACCCGCGAAGCGGCTCGACGGCAGGATTCCCGCTTAGTTGACCGTTCGTCACGTGTGGGGTCGCGTCTTGTGGGGCCGAGTCGTGTGGGCCCGCGTCGCGTGGGGCTGGTAGAAAGGGCCCGCGTGGGACAGGACGAGAAGCGTTTGGTTGCACGTGAGCAGGAGCTGGGTTCGTCTCTCTCGGCCCCAAATTGGCATCCCTATTAAGTGCACCTTTTTCCCCTCTTTCTCTCTCGTCCTTTTCACCAAATTAGTATAAAATCTAGAGAAGCTTGCATTTCGACTTTCTTCAATTATTTGTGCCTTTTGGCCCTCGTTGTTTGCCCAATATGGCAGCAAATCTAGTACTCCCTCTGGTTCATATGTATGTAGTTAAATCTAGAAGCAAATCTCCAGGATAATGTACGATAAATTCACAATCATAGTAAATCAAGAAAACTAAGTACGGCCAACAAAATATAGTAGACTAGGGATAGATAATCCCTAGATAATATGGATAGATAATAGGCTGCATACACAGCAGCCAACATAGTAACAGGTTCTTCACAACGACCATCATACTAACATAACAACAAGGGATCCCTAGCTAACAACAAAGGGATCCCAACAACAAACTAGGAGGCAGCAGCAGCAGCAAGACACGTCCGAGACTCCGCCTACCCCATCCGGCTCTCCCTCCACTTGTTGCTCTTGCTCCCCTTGGGAGCCTTGGGCTTGAGCGGAGGCATGCGCCCGGCGGAGATCTCCACCCGCCGGAAGCTGCGGAGGTGCATGCCGAGCGCCCGTGCTTGGCGCGGAAGGAGTGGACGTTCACCGTCGTGCCGACCTTGGGGAAGGTGTTGCCGATGTTCTCAGCATGCGTGACGAGGCAGTTGAAGTCCGTGGCGCCGAGTCTCCCGGTGCGAAGGGGCACTCGTACACCTCCTTGGCGAAGTAGGAGATGTATCGGCCGACCTGCAGCCTCCGCGAGCACCTCGGCGAGTCTTGACGTCCTCCTCGCTCTTCGTCGCCGCCGACGTCGCTGCCGTACATCCGATCCATATCAAACAGAAACTAGTGAATGAGTTGCAACGATGACTAACGTACATGATAACAAAGTTAAAAAAACAGAGTCGGCCTCAGCTAGAGTGGACATGATTATATATCTACAGGGAAGGGGTAAGCGAACTAAAGCTCATGCACAACAGATTTGTACACAGCAATGGTTCGCTGAACCCTCCTCGTAAAAATTTGTGCCCAACCATTCATCATAGGCAAAGAAACAGATTCTAGATCTGAACTAGATCTGAACTTGAACACATTCGAGATTATTTGCAAAATTAAACGGTTGATATCTTTTGATTAGTGCATAAAATAACCGATTGAGATCCCATGATTACTTGCATAAATTAACCGATTGAGATCCAATATTACTTGCATAAATTAACCGAACAGCCGAACCCCAAATCAAGAAGTGATCAAAGCAAAATGGAATAAAATCGGCGCAGATATTAGCCCAATACTCATCCATCTACAGATCCATCTACACCAGCAAAAATAGGGTTCAAAAAGGAATGGGGAACAAAAAAGGAAGCAAACCGTAGTTACCTCGTTCCATGGGTCCTCCAGGGAGGTGTCGTAGGGGTTCGGGGCGGGACGTACGGCACGGGGTCGTAGGGGTCCCATCCCGCCGGGATCCGACCGCCACCGGCGGCAGCAGCTCTCCGATGCACCGGCGGCGGCGGCGGCGGCGTCGTCCGTCGAGGGGACGGGGCCGAAGATGGAGGCGTCGCGCTCGAGCCAACCTCGACGATGGGATTGGCATTCTCCTTGTCCATCTCTCCGGCGGAGGAAGAGGAAGAGGAAGAGGGAGAGGGAGAGGGTTTTTGCTTTGGAGAAGATGATGGGACGTGGGAGAGAGTTGGCGATGCGTGAGCGAGTGAGAGTGACGAGAGACAGTGGGAGGAGGCGTCTATAAAGGCGAGGGGTGGTTAATGCGACCCGCGTCCTACCGCGTGCACAGGTGCACGTCCGCACGTCTTGGACTTCGCAACGCGACACGCGTCCACGATTGCACGTCTCGACTTCTCCACCGCGACCCGCGTCTACGCGTCAACAATTGCACGTGTCCTCGAGTCTAACCCCGGAAATTTAGATATACTCAGGTATACCCTCGAGTCTTATACTAGCATTTTTTGTGTGCTCAATTTTCCCCTCGAGTGCTAATACTCGGCTAGTGCAATATACTCAGCTTTACCCTCAAGTGGCTGGTCAACGAGAGAGTCAACAAATGGGATTAACTAGTTAAATGAGTCATTTAATGTGCAAAAAAATCCTAAAAAGAGTGGCACTTACTCATGGAGTCTTTACCACAAATTGACACTTCTCAAATCATAGATAAATCATAGATAAATCAAGTTTTACCACAAATTGCCACTTCTCAAATCACCTAGTAGCTATGAAGGTGCATGGTTTTCCACAATAAGCCCTTCCCAAAACAAGCTTCCCCCAAATCATACTTTGTCTAAATGAGGCCACAATTCTCACACCGATGTATATTGGTATTGCAAATAGTTTGAGGTAGGCCAAGATGGGTTTCATTGTACAAAACACGCATTTTCCATTTTTTAAATCTCATATTTGAATCCCTTAGTCTATTTACTACTCAGGTGCCCTTGGTTTCTTGATAGTACTCAGCTTTGCCCTCTCTCTTCACAAATTCTCGCGGACGTGCATCATCGCTCCGATTGGTCTAGCCCATGTCACGCGGATCGTGCCCACCGACCGTTGATCGTATGATATAGGGAACGGGCAGGATAACCCCTCTCTCTCTCGTTGGCGGTTAATTAGCTTGCTCGAAGGGCGGTTTTCTCGTATTATTTTTCACGCGCTAAAAATTATAAACTGTTTTAGGCGTTATTTTTCACGCAAAAAATGATAAACCATCACCGATTTGTTGTTACCATTACTTTTCACGCAAAAAAATGATAAACCATCACCGATTTGTTGTTGCCATTACTTTTCACGCAAAAAATTGATAAACCATCAACAATTTGTTGTAGCCATTACTTTTCACGCAAAAAAAATGATAAACCATCACCGATTTGTTGTTGCCATTACTTTTCACGCAAAAAATGATAAACCATCAACAATTTGTTGTAGCCATTACTTTTACGCAAAAAATGATAAACCATCAACAATTTGTTGTTGCCATTACTTTTCACGCAAAAAATATGATAAACCATCACCGATTTGTTGTTGCCATTACTTTTCACGCAAAAAATGATAAACCATCAACAATTTGTTGTAGCCATTACTTTTCACGCAAAAAATGATAAACCATCAACAATTTGTTGTAGCCATTACTTTTCACGCAAAAAAATGATAAACCATCAACAATTTGTTGTAGCCATTACTTTTCACGCGAAAAAACCTAATTTGTTACAAAAGCTGGTTTCAAGTGAGACCTAACCAAGTTTGGCATACATGATGGCATACCTATAACAACAAGGAATATCTAAAAGGGAAAGTTTCAGAAAATTTAGGGTGAAAATGATGCCATACATGATGCTGTTTTTCGAGGTTTTGACCCGAAAATCAATTGGGTATTGTAAAGGGAAATAAAAAGTTCGAAAAATGTAAAAACGAAACAATCTATCTATCTATGTATAGAAGATCAGCTGTATGAAATTTGAGGTTATTTAGAGAAGGTAGAAAAAATCACCTTGTTAGAAAAGCTGGTTTCAGCCGAGACGAAACGGCATGCGCTTAAGCAAAGTGATTTTTTCGAACATCTCCAAATGACCCCAAATTTTCCATACATGATGCCATACGTGTAACAACAAGGAACCCTATCTAAAAAGTGTCAAAAAAGTTTGCCCAACCGTATAGCTCTATCAAAAAGAACCTCACCATGGCGCTAGTATAATTTTGGGATAGTTACAAACTTTCGTTACCTAACCTTCAACATGAAACTTGTTTCAAATTCATTTTGGCCTACAAGAAACAAATCCCAACTTGATTCGAGCACCACAGCCTCCAAACGATGCCGATGCCGATATCGGCATGGTCGAAACGGCTATGCTCGCCGCCACCGCTAGGTCAACGTCGGGATGCACCCTCAATCCCGTCCCTCATTCGATCACCGACACACCGAGAGATACCGCCGAGGCCAATGCCGAACGTACATGCCGATGCCAATGCCGATCATGCATGCACGCCGCCGTGGGCACGGCCACGCCGACCCGCTATGCTGGACGCCACAGACCGCCGCGAGATCTTTCCCTTCGCCACCACACTCTCCTAGCACCCACCTATACACGCCAGAAAGGAGAGACACTAGTTTTCTCTACATTGCTCGCGTTCGTGTCCGACACGGTCAATCAAAGTTTTGAGGTGGTCGTCGATGTCGTCGACCATTTCTTCTCTTCTTTGCATGGTTAAACGCGTCTAGTTCATATCTATCTAATGCGTCTGGTCTCGCCTCATGCAGTTCTTTGTGGACGTCGATCTCATCTCGGCACCCCGCATGCCACCTCCTCCGTGCCATCGCCGTAGAGCTCCGTTTAAAAATCTAATCCTACCCGTGTATTGCCCCTTGTATCGGCGTCATGGCCGTACTTGTCATTTGATATACCGAAGCCCCACTCGTTCGCGTTTTGGTCGTGGATACAGCCGATGCTTACGGTCAAACAAAGATGGATGGTCCGACGTGTCTTTGCAGGCTCTACGTGGCCCCACTAGTCGAAGATAACGGTCAACCGTCGGGCAACCGGCCGTTACATCACGTCTAATGGTTTCAGACAAACGCTTGGGTAAAACTGAGGAAAAACTAAGGAGCTGGGGAAAACTGAGCACAACTAAGGACCCGAGGGCACGAAAATAGAAATCCCTTTTTCTTTTCTTCACGTTCCTACTATGCTGCTTTTACTTAGCTGACATAATTACCACTGTTCTTACTTGCTATTTTCTTCGACAGATCCCCATAGTTTCTGGAAATATGCATGATTCACCAGATGATACTTCGAAGGGAGAGGCTCCTCAATCCCCGTAGACTTTCACTCGTCGAGCATACAGTGCCTATAGGACGAATATAATGGTCCGATAGATTTTGAAGTTGCCCACACCGACCTTCCTTCCTCGCCCGATGACGCTGGTGTCGCAGATGGATCAATGCGTAATGATGACGCTCGATCATGATACCTTTGTTGATGCAGCTGCTGAGGAGGCTAGGGCTTCACCTGTGAAGAGATCAACCGGCGGCTTTGCCGATGAAGATGATCTCTTCGACATGTAAGTAGTTTCTTTTCTGAAGTTATACTTTGCCCTTTTATTTTTCTTACTCTTCATTGTCGACCTTTCACCTTTGCAGCGACGAAAGCTTTATCAAGCCTCCGTCTAAAAAAGCCAAATCTGATGCTGCTTCGCCGGTCGTAATGGCTTCCGAAGCTTCGGCTCCTAAGGCTGCCCCTATGGCTCAAGCATCGACTGCTTCTTCCCTTTCCAAAGGGAAAGACGTCTCTCCAACTGCTGCCACCGCGACTCCTCCTTCTGTAAGTCTTTTTCTAACAGTGATGCCAATCTCTTGGAGCGTGCTTTGCTTGACAATTTCTGGTAAAATATCCTTCTTTCTTAAGGACTTGCGAGGCGTTATTTCCTCTTTGGAGGCCTTCGCCTCCCAATTCACTTCTCTGGAAGCTGACAAGGCTCGGCTACAAGCGGAAGTCAAATCTTCCTCCTTGAAATTGGATGGCGCAGTCAAGATAGCTGCTGAGGCTCGCCAAGAGGTTGGCTCTCTGAAGGTGGAACTAGGCAAGCTGAAAGAGAAGTTGAAGGAGGAGGAAGCATCCAGTCCGGTGGCTGAAGCTCGGGCAGCCGAAAAGGATGAAGTCCTTCGTCGCTCTTCTTTGGCCTTGCTTGGTAATTTTTATACACCTCTCGTCGATTGATGTACTTATGGATTCGATCCTTTTGCCAATGTACTTTTTCTTTCTTTTTCCTCGCGTGAGCGGCGAATATCCCCGCCGATACCCCGGACGTAGTTCCAAACAACTCTCCAACAAATGCTATGTCGATGATTCTTGCCTCTCACCAGCTTACGCGGGAGCTTCTTGTAAAGGGGAAGGGTGCCCTGGCGCGGATGCACTCGATGATTTTCCCCAAGATCAAGCAGGAGAAGACCCTGGGGCAGCTGGTCGATGCCTTCGCGGTTGACACCAAGGAGGTTATCGAGGTATTCAAGCGCACATCACGCACTTATGGTGCCGTCCTTGCCTTCCAGCTTATGATGGGTTACGGCTTTAAGGGTGACATCGAAGAAATGACCAAGGAGCTGCCGAAAGAGCAAGACGGGCAGCTTGTTGATTTAAGCGCCTTTAAAGCGTCCGCCCTTACTTGTGCCCGCCAGCCTCCTTGAACTGGTTTCATCAAGAAAATCGTCTGCTGGACCCGGCTTATCGACTCGGACTCAAGCCCCTTGATTCTTGTAGCAAACTTTATGCTTGAACTGATGTGAAACATTATTCTGCCGCAAAACTTATGCTTGTAATAAACTCCGTGCTAGCAATGTTGTTAGCACACTTTTGTTATGATATTTCTTCTTGTACTTCTCCCGATGGGAGTTATTTCGGATGCTCAGCTGTACCATATCCATCATCCTTTTGTAACGGTGTTTCCTGCAGTTCTTCCCGAGCACCCTCATTTGTTGATGACTCTTCGGGTGCCCTTCCCGAAAGTGATCGGATCCAGCGTATGAAGGATCGGATTACGCAGATGGAAAAGGACTCTGCGCAGCACTTATGCCTTAGCTGCTATTGTCAATAAGAAGAGCGAGATTGCAGCCGACGTGGAACGGTACACTCTTACCGAGCTGCATAAAGCTACCGAGAGTTTGAACTCGTAAGTTTCCCGATTCCTTTGCCCTTTTGTTAACAACACCTTGTCTGACTCTTTACTGATTCTTTTGCTAGTCATAGCGTTGAACCGTGCGGAAGAGAACAAGCGGATACACGAGCGAGTGCATGCTTTAACCCAGACTTTCCTCATCCGAAGAGATTTTCTGGCGGGATCACTCGAAGGCTTCGACTGTTGCAAAATTTCAGGATCGGGTCCAACAAGTCCACCAATTCTTTGATAAGTGCTATAAAGCTATGAGGGTGGTTTGGAAGACAATGTTTCCTTTGAATGCAGCTTCCCCACGCTTTTGACTTTGATGTCCGAGTTTGGAAACACCAAGAAGGTTCGGGATTTGGTGCGAGCTCAAGTTTTCGCAGGGGCCAAGTGTACGCTTGCCCTTGTGCTTGCTCGTTATCCCTCAGCATGTTTGCTATCTATCGCCAACGCAAGATGATATCATAAACCTAGTGAACACTACTGATATCTATGAATTAGAAGAAGATCCATTCGAGGATGCGTCGACCGATTCCTCGAGCACAAGTGTGAATCATCAAAAAACATCGAGTTGGTGGGAATATTTGATATTTCCTTTCCTTAATGGTAGGAGTGGAGGTAGTGGAGGGAATGGGAGTTCGCCAGGTTTGCCAAGAGTATCCCCCACTTTCTGCTATAAACTAAGTATAGCAAAGATTTTGAAAGAACGCAACTGGTGATTTTGAAGAACTGTACCCGAAGGTTTTAGTGCCCGCCAACATAATTGTCGACAGGCTTGAGGAGGAGTCAAATGTACCTGAAGAAAGGGAAACTCCGCAAGGGTGACGTTAGGGTGTAAAGTTATTTTTGTAAAATTGCATTGGCTAATCCATCCAAGTGTTAGGATTGTTAAGCCGAAACTTGTTAGTTGGTAAATACATGAATATGTACTTTTACCGTGCCGTTGGCAAATTTTTGAAGGAGCAAATCTTAGTTGCCCGTTATATGCATGTATACTGGTTGGTCAGCAAATCATTATGAGTGATCAGCTCGTGTTGCAGGTTTTGCTAAACATGTTGTATGCGCAACTTTGCTTTCAACCGATTGTAAGTTTTGACAGTCACTCCCGAATATTTCGGGTGCAATGGTTCTGCCAATGAGCCCGTTGTTCTTAGATATTTCCGTAAGTGAAATATCGAACATGGGTTGTTTTATGTTTTCCAAACTCTTGCTTTTTGCAGCACTCGTAGAGGCATCTGAAGCAGAGGGAAGGATTAATGTCCTTGTTTTTCTTTGCAGCACTCGTAGAAGCTCTTCCCTTGGGGCGCGATCTTCTGCCGCGCGTTACGTTGTACCATTGCTTGTAAGCGAGGTTCACGGTGGTGCGGTCATAGATGCTTTGAATTACTGCAATGCTCAACATGGAATCGAAACTTAAGTGCTCATTAATAGGGTAAATACGAAACTAGAGGGCGAAACAGGGAGGCCCTGTGTAAAGTAAAGGGAAAAAACTTAAAGGCTAAGGAAGTGCTTTATCAAGGAAGGGGTTCTTCTCATCTTTGACAGCATCTTCTGGCTTCTTCGCCATGCTAGTGGTTGCTGCAGCGTTGTTTATTTCGCCAGGGGTCTAGGCAGCGATTGTCAGTGTCTTGCTGCCTCCTATATCTTCTGCATCGGCAACTGCCGAAGCTTTTGCTGCCGAAGCCTTTGCTGCCGAGACTTCAAGAGCAAGGTTGGCTGGCTTCTTCTTGATTTCCCTATCGTGTTTTTCCTCCTTGATTTCTCGTATCGTCATCTTGGGCGGAGGGTCGACAGCTTCTCGTTGTGGCCCGAACTTTGCAACAATCCTTTGAAAATCACGATCACAATTGTCCGAGCGTGAGAAACTTCCATAGACTGTGATGTTCGTCCCGTTGTTCCCAGGCATTTTCAGCTTGAGGTATGCATAGTGTGGCACAGCCATGAACTTGGCATAAGCTGGTCTCCCGAGTATGGCGTGATACTGTGATTCCCAGCTCACGACTTCAAACTCGATCTTCTCCTTCCTGAAATTGTCGGGTTTGCCGAAGACGACGTTCGTGTACGCTTTGCCAAGAGAGTACGCCGGTGAAGTAGGGAGGATCCCATGGAAGCGGGTGTCCGATTCTTCTAACATTCTCATGGTGATCCCCATACTTTGAATTGTGTCAAGGAATATCAGGTTGAGTCCACTTCCTCCGTCCATGAAGACTTTGCTCATCTTGAACCCTCCTATCTGTGCTTCGACCACTAGGGCGGCATGTCCTGGTTTTGGTATAGTCATCGGGTGATCCGCTCGGCTGAACGTGATGTTCTGAGACGACCACTCGACATACTCAGTGGATGTTCGCCATGACGCTTTCTCGCTGAGTTGATTTCTCGGTGAGCTTCTTCATTTCCCTCCTTGAAACGCCTCGCCTCGTGGATCATACTCATCCGCCCACGTGGTGGTTGAAATGCCTCGTTGGGTTGATGAGGTTGAGCTTGCTGGACCTCGATGTTGTGGTGGGGGTGGTGGTGGTGGCGGTGGAAGCCGTTGTCGGCCCGCTCGCCGGATGAGTTTATGCATATCGATGAACCGCCGACGGCCTCTGAGCAGGTGGCTAGATTTTATTTTACCATCCTTGGAATCGGTATACGAATGCAGGTAGCAGGGGGCGTTGATCTGCTCAGCGTAGGGTAGTTCGGGAGTTCTCTGTTGTCGTGGTTTAAAGTTGCCACGGTTCCCAGAATTGTTCCGATTACCGTCATGTCGACCATCTCGCCTTTCATCGTACCGATCATCCTGCCGATCAGAGTAGCCTGCGGCCACCAAGTTATTGTCATCGTAGCTATGGTTCTTCCTTCTCTTGTTGCGATCCCTTCGACCACCCGAATCATGCTTCATCTGGTCATCCTCTTCATCGTCGCTGCGCTGTCGTGGCTTTCGAACGTTGTCTTCGCCATCGGCCCAGCTGTTGGCGATTTCCATTAACTTGGTTATGGTTTTCGGCTTCTTGCGCCCAAGTTCTTCTATATAGCTTTCACGTCGGATGCCATCACTAAAGGCGTCGATTGCTCTGTCGACAGATACGTCTTCCGCAGCGTTCAAGAGCTTGGTGAATCTCCCGATGTATGCGCGCATCGACTCCTTCTGCTTTTGCTGACAATGTCGTAACTCCTCGATCCCAACAGGCCTTTTGTAGGTTGCTTGGAAGTTGGCGACGAAGGCCTCTACTAGGTCGTCCCATGACTTAATGGAACCCTTCGGCAGACCTCTTAGCCAGGCTCGCGCCGAGTCCTTTAGGTAAAGCTGCAGGCACTGCATTGCTGCTATCTGATTCCCTTTTTGCAGAATCACTGTCTGCAAATAATCCTCTATCCAGGATCTCGGCTCCTGCTGCCCATCGTATTTGGCGGCGTCAGTACGGGTGGGTTTGAACTTCTTAGGTGGCATCGCCTCCCGAATTTTGTAGCTTAAACAATCGGCTCCCCTAAGCTCGCCGTCGTTCTCCTGGGTCTCATCCGAAGAATCGCTATCGAATTCCTCTCTGGCGGCGCGTCATCGCCTTGCTTTGTCGATTCTATTCTGAGTAATTTCATCTCGAGCGTCTCTTGCGCGGTGCTTTGGGCCGCTGGCCTGCAAGGTGGTCTTCTCCTTCCGTGGAACTAGATTATCTCCTAATATCGCGAGACTTTCTAAGGCACCACGGTGAGCCTCGTGCCATGGATCCTTCAAGACGCCGGTTAATGAGGTATGCTCGCAAGGTTGGCTGTTGCTCCCGCAACGGTTTTTGGCCGTGGCATGCCCGCGGTGTCCGTAGTCATAAAGGACTTGGTCAGGTTTGACGTTATCTCCCTTGCATCATCTTCCGAAAGCCTGGACATCCTTGATCGATGCTTGCCTCCTCCGTGGGTACTTCGAGAGGCACTTCCTCGCGAGCCCCTTCGTCGTTCGCTGGATCGGTCTGCCGCAGATAGGCGTCTCTCGAGGGTGGCTTGCTCATTAGATAGGCGCTCACGATTTTTCTCCAATATGGAGCGGTAAGCATTGAGAGTGCCAACCGTGGTTCCCGCTGGAAGTGGTGTGTCGTTAAGCTCGGCTGCCTTGGCTGCTGCCCACTCCTCCTCTGCGATGGTGTGGTCGCTGTTGTTGTTGCTGGCGCTGTTCTCAAAACTAGCTCGTCTGCTCGAACGGGGGGTGCAATCTCCGTCTCCCCTGTTAGAGACGTAAACTTGGAGGGGCTCCACTCTTCGGGTGTCTCCTTGGGTGATGCTGTCGATGTTGTCCTCTCCCGATGAATAGTAGGCATTGAGATGAACGGCGTGTCGCTCGACCCTAGTCCGTGCCTGGTGTCGCAGTTCATGCAGTAGTACGAGGTTAACTCCGAGGTCGCGGGAATATCGGATCCGACTGACATGGAGGATACCGAACGGGGAGCCGAAGGTGCGGATGGACTCGACGGGCTTGTCAGGCCAGCCGAAAGGTCGAGTGACGACGATGCGCTTGGACTCGTCGACCTGGAGATGGGAGATTCCAGCAGCCGAAGAATTCCTTCTGAGTTGACGTTGTAGTGGACGCTCCCGAAGGCCATCTCCATGTTGCCTTGTAGACCGGAGAAAGTCGAGCGATACGAATTGCTATGTGGGGTGAACTCGTAGGAACCGAAACGAATCGGGCTTCCCAAACGAGGCGATATGACGGTGTTGATGAAGCTGCCGATGACATGTCGGGTTCAGCCGATGTCCGATCTTGTGCTGACAGGGTTCCCATAGACGGCCCCAATTGTCGAGGGTACTCCTCGCCAATGCCCTCCGATAGGGGCTTAGGGTTGATGGAATCCTGCAAGCTGACACGAGACATCGGTTCATAGACAAGCGGGGAGAGCGATTTACCCACGTTCGGGGCCCTCGATGAGGTAAAACCCTTACGTCCTGCCTGTCTGTTCTTGATTATGATGATAATGGGTTACAATGGGGTGCCAAATAGTTCGGCTGAGATCTCGTCGAGATGGCTATTGCTAAGGTGACCTAGCTCTAAGCTTTTGCTGGCTAAGATTGCTAAGATTGATTGTGTCCCTCGGCAGCCCCTCTCCTGGCCTTTATATAGGAGACCAGGTCTCAAGAGGTCTCACCAACCACGACTAGGTTTACAGTAGTTTTAGATCCAATCTTTCCTTGTTCGATCGCTTCCTTGTCTTGCCCGTCAAGGAACCTTCTGGTGCACCGACCTAGTGGCCCATCTTGCCTTCAGGTGTCTTCATGGGCCTCCAATTAGTCAGTACAGGATAGGGTAATGTCAGTTACCCGAAGGGTAGTGCCCACGTCATGGTACTTTCCTTCTGTCGTGAAAATTTCTGCTATATAATCCCCCAGACCCCTGGAGGTCCGTATATCGTTTTCTCGTCGCGTTTTGTTTCGAGCTGTTTTCTGCCAGGATCTGTTTCTGATCTAGAAGCACCATGGTCTCCAACAACAAGGGCAAGGGGCTTTCGGAGGAAGATATTCAAGATCCCGAGTGGAAAGAGGTGGATGAGAGTGTCAAGGAAGAAGATGAAGAAGAAGTGGAGGAAAACTCGCGTGCATACCCGCGTGCCACCGTCGCAAGCATCGGGGTGGTGGAAAATCCTTTCAGTTCCAAGAAGAGCGCAAGAATTAACACCGGAGGAAAAGTTCCACGTCACTTCTTAGCTCCAAAGACATCTCCTCCAGGCACCTACAACCCCTTCCACAGTCTAATTCATAATAATCAAATTGAAAGGGTTCCCAAGGCAGTATTGCCTAGCAGTTGGGATATAGATCGTTCTAACACTGCAGGAAGGATGAAGCCTGGAAGTCGAAGAGTGGGGAAACAACTCTAAGAGTTGGGACTCGCCGTCGGACATACTTCTTAACCGCGTCGAGCAAAATTCGGAGATGATCCGCAACCTCATGTACGAGACTGATGAGCTAAAGGAGCTTGTTAAGAAGCTTATCAAGAATTCATCACCACCACCGCCGAAGGAGTAATTCATCATTGGTATTGGCATCCCCTTGGCTTGTTCCAAGCTTGGGGGGAGTGCCGTGGTATCACATCATCACTATATTTTACCTTTTTACTATCAAGTAGTGTCATATCATGAGTAGGGAAGTTATCATATAAGATGTGTTGCAGTATGGAAGTATCTCTCTTTTAGTTCGTTATCTATGTATCCCTTGGTGTGAGTTATCGTTATGAAATATTAATGAGAATTTTTATCATTTACATATTGCGCATCTTATTTTAGTTTGCAATCTCTGTTATATGATTGATCTTGTTGTTAGTATTGGTATCACTTTGGGAGCATTGAGTAAATCTATTTGGTTTTGGCAAACTTAGCATTGGTCAATAGCAACAACACTTTGAGTTTAAGTAGAAAAGAGGAAATACATGTAGATATGTTATTTCATTATCTTTCTTTCTTGTTAGCTCCTAGCATAGTATTCTGAAGTTAAAATTGTTTGTGCTTACAAGGAAGATGCATGATTGTTTCTATCACATGTATATTTGTTTGTTTTCCTCAACTCTTATGCTTGCTAATCAACCTTGCTAGCCAAAGACCTGTACTGAGAGGGAATGCTTCTCGTGCATCCAAACCCTTAAACCAAACCTATGCCATCAGTTTCCACCATAACTACCTACTATGTGGTACTTCCCTGCCATTCCAAGTAAATACTTCATGTGCTACATTTAAACAATTCAAAAGTTATTACCTCTTATTTGTGTCAATGTTTTATAGCTCATGAGGAAGTATGTGGTGTTTTACCTTTCAATCTTGTTGGGCAGCTTTCACTAATGGATTAGTGGCTTCATCCACTTATCCAATAATTTTGCAAAAAGAGTTGGCAACGGGGTTCCCATCCCCAATTAATCAACTTTCATTAATAACTCTCTTCACATGTTTTGCCCTGATTCATCAGTAAGCAACTTAATTTTGCAATAGACACTCCTCCATGGTATGTGAAATGTTGGAAGGCACCCGAGGATTCGGTTAGCCATGGCTTGAGAAAGCAAAGGTTGGGAGGAGTGTCATCCTTAAATAAACTAAAGTACATGTGTAAACAAAAGAGAAGGGGGTGATCTACCTTGCTGGTAGAGATAACGTCCTTCATGGGAGCCGCTCTTTGGAAGTCTGTTTGGCAAGGGGGTTAGAGTACCCACTACCATTCGTTGACAACAACAAACACCTCTCAAACTTTACTTTTATGCTCTCTATTTGATTTCAAAATTTAAAAAGCTCTAGCACATGATTTAATCCCTGCTTCCCTCTGCGAAGGGCCTATCTTTTACCTTATGTTGAGTCAGTAAACCTATTTCCCTCTATCTTAAGCAAGCAATTGAGTTGTTGTGATCAAACCATTTATATTGTGATCTACTTAATCATGCCTTTTATTCTTCCTTGTTTAGTACAAGTTTTATCCGAATGAATATAGCTTTGAAGGTTATCAATGATTATGAGGAGATTATTATGATTGAGTATGCAAGTTTTGCTATAATCTTTAATATAAGAGCGCTGCTCGATAGATAAGTACAATCTGCTAACTGTTCTCTGACCAAGAACGAAGTTTGCCATCACCAATTATGATTTCCTATGCACCTTTATTTGTGATTTCCTTTTACTTGTTTCAAGTTGAATTACATAAGGAAGTTGTTCACTAGAATGTCTTGTGTGAATTAATATGATGCTTCTTGTCCGTATTTTATTTATCGACTCTTCACTCCATAAACATGTGGTCTTGTTTACTGAGTTCAGTTTCGCTTGGGGACAAGCGAAGTCTAAGCTTGGGGGAGTTGATACGTCCATTTTGCATCACTATTTTACATCATAATTTACTGTTATTCATTGATATATTTCATATTTAGAGGTGATACTTATGTTATTTCATCTATTTTGCATGTTTCATGATTATTGGAGGATCATCCACCGGAGTCAGGATTCTCGTCGGAAAAAGCACCGTCAGAAGGCAATATTTCTGGAGATCAACAATTGACGGAAATTACACCGAGGATCTTATTTTTCCAGAAGATTGAGCTAGCCAAAAGGAGGAGCCGAGGAGGGCCGCCATGGGCCCCCCATAGGCCGGCGCGGGCCTTGGCCTGGCCGCGCCGCCTTGTGGGGAGGGGGCCCACAGCCCCCTTCGGCCGCCTCTCCTTCCCGTACTTCTTCTCCCCGAAAACCTAAGCTCCGAAGAATAATCGAGAGGAGACACAGCCGCCTCTGCGGGGCGGAAAACACCAGATAGAAAAGAGCTCTCCGGCAGGCTGAAATCCGCCGGGCAAATTCCCTCCCGGAGGGGGAAATCGACGCCATCGTCACCGCCATCGAGCTGGACTTCATTGGGATCATCATCACCATCATCTCCACCACCATCACCGTCATCTTCACCGCTGCACCTCGTCACCGCTGTAACATCTAGGGTTGAATCTTGATTGTTTGATAGGGGAAACTCTCCCGGTATTGATTACTCCTTGTTATTGATGCTATTGAGTGAAACCGTTGAACCAAGGTTTATGTTCAGATTTTTATTCATCATCATATCACCTCTGATCATGTTCCATATGATGTCTCATGAGTAGTTCGTTTAGTTCTTGAGGACATGGGTGAAGTCTAAATGTTAGTAGTGAACTATGTTGAGTAATATTCAATGGTTTGATATTTAAGTTGTGGTGTTATTCTTCTAGTGGTGTCATGTGAACGTCGACTACATGATACTTCACCTTTATGGGCCTAGGGGAATACATCTTGTATTCGTTTGCTAATTGTGGGGTTGCCGGAGTGACAACAACCTGAACCCCCATTGGTATATCGATGCAGGAGGGATAGCAGGATCTCAGAGTTTAAGGTTGTGGTTAGATTTATCTTAATTACT
Organism: Lolium rigidum; assembly: GCF_022539505.1. Classification (NCBI taxonomy): domain Eukaryota; kingdom Viridiplantae; phylum Streptophyta; class Magnoliopsida; order Poales; family Poaceae; genus Lolium; species Lolium rigidum. The sequence goes on from NC_061509.1 coordinate 176,798,876, forward strand.
TTCTTGTAGTTGCGGATGCTTGCAAGGGGTATAATCACAAGTATGTATTAGTCCTAGGAAGGGCGGTACATTAGCATAGGTTCACCCACACAACACTTATCAAAACAATGAAGATTAATCAACTATATGAAGCGAAAGCACTAGACTAAATTCCCGTGTGTCCTCAAGAACGTTTGGTCATTATAAGTAAACAAACCGGCTTGTCCTTTGTGCTAAAAAGGATTGGGCCACTCGCTGCAATAATTACTCTCGCATTTTACTTACTTGTACTTTATTCATCTGCTATATCAAAACCCCCGAATACTTGTCTGTGAGCATTTACAGTGAATCCTTCATTGAAACTGCTTGTCAACACCTTCTGCTCCTCGTTGGGTTCGACACTCTTATTTATCGAAAGTACTATGATACAACCCCTATACTTGTGGGTCATCATGGCTCCGTAAGTCTTCTGGCAAAATAGAATTTCTGTGATTTTTCTGGATTTTTCCGAGCACTTTGGTTTTTGGGCCTTTTCTGCAATAAACAGACATAATAAACAGAAACTGGCACTGTGGCATCTTGTTAATAGGTTAGTCCAATAAATGCCATAATATGATATAAAGTGCATATAAAACATGTAGCAATTGGTATAATATAAGCATGGAACATCAGAAATTATAGATACGTTGGAGACGTATCAAGCATCCCTAAGCTTAGTTCCTACTCGCCCTCGAGTAGGTAAACGATAACAAGGATAATTTCTGAAGTGACATGCTACTATCATAATCTTGATCAATACTATTGTAAAACATATGAGATGAATGAAGTGATTTAAAGCAATGGTAAAGATAATGACTAAACAACTGAATCATATAGCAAAGACTTTTCATGAATAGTACTTTCAAGACAAGCATCAATAAGTCTTGCATAAGAGTTAACTCATAAAGCAATAAATTCTTAATAGAAGGTTTTGAAGCAACACAAAGGAAGATATAAGTTTCAGCAGTTGCTTTCAACTTCAACATGTATATCTCATGGATAATTGTCAACACAAAGTAATATGATGAATGCAAATAAGCAAGTATGTAAGAATCAATGCACATAGTTGACACAAGTGTTTGCTTCTAAGACAGAAAGAAGTAGGTAAACTAACTCAACATAAAGTAAAAGAAGGGCCCTTCGCAGAGGGAAGCAGGGATTACTTATGTGCTAGAGCTTTTTATTTTGGAAACATGGAAACAATTTTGTCAACTGTAGTAATAATTCATATGTGTTATGCATAAGACATCCTATAAGTTGCAAGCCTCATGCATCGAATACCAATAGTGCTCGCACCTTGTCCTAATTAGCTCGGATTTTCATGGATTTTCATTGCATTACATATGTTTCAACCAAGTATCACAAAGGGGTACCTCTATGTCACCTGTACAGAGGTCCAAGGAGATAGATCGCATTTGATTTCTCGTTTTTGATAGATCTCAACTTGAGGACATCCATACCGGGAAAACATAGAAAACAGATAATGGACTCCTATTTAATGCTTAAGCATTCAATAACAGATAATATTCTCAGAAGAGATTGAGGATTAATGTCCAAACTGAAACTTCCACCATGATACATGTCTTTGGTTGGCGGCCTAATGTTCTTCTCTAACAATATGCATACTCAAACCATTTAATCATGATAAATCACCCTTACTTCAGACAAGACGAACATGCATAGCAACACACATGATATTCAACAAAGGTGTAATAGTTGATGGCGTCCCCAGAAACATGGTTACCGCTCAACAAGCAACTTACAAGAAATAAGATAGATAAGCAACATATTCAATACCACAATAGTTTTTTAAGCTATTTTCCCATGAGCTATGTATTGCAAAGATAAAGAATGAAATTTTAAAGGTAGCACGCAAGCAATTTACTTGGAATGGCAGAAAAATACCACGTAGTAGGTAGTTATGGTGGACACAAATGGCATAGGTTTTGGCTCAAGGTTTTGGATGCACGAGAAGCATTCCCTCTCAGTACAAGGCTTTGGCTAGCAAGGTTGTTTGAAGCAAACTCAAGTATGAACCGGTACAACAAAACTTACATAAGAACATATTGCAAGCATTATAAGACTCTACACTGTCTCCTTGTTGTTCAAACACCTTTATCAGAACATATCTAGACTTTTAGAGAGACCAATCATGCAAACCAAATTTCAGCAAGCTCTATGGTAGTTCTCCACTAATAGGTTTAAACTACATGATGCAAGAGCTTAAACATGATCTATTTGAGAGCTCAAAACAATTGCCAAGTATCAAATTATTCAAGACAATATACCAATTACCACATGGAGCATTTTCTGTTTCCAACCAAATAGCAATGAACGAAGCAGTTTTCAACCTTCGCCATGAACATTAAAAGTAAAGCTAAGAACACCAGTGTTCATTATGAAACAGCGGAGCGTGTCTTTCTCCCACACAAAGAATGCTAGGATCCGAGTTTATTCAATCAAAAACAAAAATAAAAGCATACAGACGCTCCAAGTAAAGCACATAAGATGTGACAGAATAAAAATATAGTTTCACTAGAGGTGACCTGATAAGTTGCCGATGAAGAAGGGGATGCCTTGGGCATCCCCAAGCTTAGATGTTCGAGTCTTCTTGAAATATGCAGGGATGAACCACGGGGGCATCCCCAAGCTTAGACTTTTCACTCTTCTTGATCATATTATATCCTCCTCCTCTCTTGACCCTTGAAAACTTCCTCCACACCAGACTCAAAACAAACTCGTTAGAGGGTTAGTGCATAATCAAAAATTCACATGTTCAGAGAGGACACAATCATTCCTAACACTTCTGGACATTACCCAAAGCTACTGAAAGTTAATGGAACAAAGAAATCCATCCAACACAGTAAAAGAGGCAATGTGAAATTAAAGGCAGAATCTGTCAAACAGAACAGTCTGTAAAGACGAATTTTTTAGAGGCACTTAACATGCTCAGATGAAGAAGCTCAAAATTAATGAAAGTTGCGTACATATCTGAGGATTACTCATGAATTTCGCAGATTTTTCTGAGTTTCCTACAGAGAGTTCTACTCAAATTCGTGACAGCTAGAAATCTGTTTCTGTGCAGAAATCCAAATCTAGTATCAACCTTGCTATCAAAGACTTTACTTGGCACAACAATGCAATAAAATAAAGATAAGGAGAGGTTGCTATAGTAGTAACAACTTCCAAGACACAACAAAACAGTAGCAAAATAAAAACATGGGTTATCTCCCAAGAAGTGCTTTCTTTATAGCCATTAAGATGTGCTCAGTAATTTTAATGATGCTCTCGCAAGAAATAAGAGTTGAAGCAAAAGAGAGCATCAAAAGCAAATAAGAAACGCTTTTAAGTCTAACACACTTCCTATGAAAAGGAATCTTGTAAATAAACAAGTCATGTAAGCATAATGTAACAAGCATAGAAAAGTAACACAAGCGCAACTTCAAGATTCTCAACATAAAGAGGGGAAACTTAATATTATTAAGATGCATATAACCATGTTTCCCTCTCTCATAATAACTTTCAGTAGCGTCATGAACAAACTCAACAATATAACTATCACATGAAACATTCTTATCACGAGCTACATGCATAAAATTATTACTCTCCACATAAGCATAGTCTTTACTATTAATTGTAGTGGGAGCAAATTCAATAAAATAGCTATCATTATTATTCTCATCACTATAATCATCATATATAGGAGGCATATTGTAGTCATAATTAATTTTCTCCTAAATAGTAGGTGGACTAAAAATATGATATTCATCATTGTAATCATCATAAATTGCAGGCATGGTATAATCATAATAAACTTTATCCTCCATAGTAGGTGGCACCAAAATACCACTATCATTATAATCATCATAAATGGGAGGCAAAGTATCATCAAAGAAAATTTTCTCCTCAAAACTTGGGGGACTAAAAATATCACAACCATCTTCCCCAAGCTTAAATTCTTCCATAGCATTAGCAATAATAGTGTTCAAAGAGTTCATGCTAATAACATTGCTACAACTATTTTGCAAACAAAGTTCCATGGGTTTTTTAATTCTCTCTTCAAACACATCATGTCCTAATTCAATATAAAGTTCATAAAGATCTCTATTTTTTTTGTTGTTTTCCATTAAGCCTAACTAGTGAAATAAAAACAAGAAACAAAAAGATATAATTCCAGGATCTAAAGGAAATAGCTTCGAGCACTCACACACCCGCAACAGTGCTAGGAAATAGCTTAGTAGTCGGAGGATGTGAATACCTTTTACCTTACCTCCCCGGCAACGGCGCCAGAAAATAGCTTGATGTCTACGCACGCTTATATTCCTGTAGACAGTGTTGGGCCTCCAAGAGCAGAGGTTTGTAGAACAGAAGCAAGTTTCCCTTAAGTGAATCACCCAAGGTTTATCGAACTCAGGGAGGTAGAGGTCAAAGATATCCCTCTCAAGCAACCCTGCAATTAAGATACAAGAAGTCTCTTGTGTCCCCAACACACCTAATACACTTGTCAGATGTATAGGTGCACTAGTTCGGCGAAGAGATAGTGAAATACAAGTAATACGGATGATTGTAAGTAGTAATTGCAATCTGAAATAAAAATGGCAGCAAGCAAACTTGTATCAGAACTTGTTGGAAACGGGGTTTCAATGCTTAGAAACAAGGCCTAGGGATCATACTTTCACTAGTGGACACTCTCAACAATGATCACATAAATAAATAACTTCTCTTCACTTGTGCTACTTTCAAACACTCTCTTGTTGGATAACGAACACCATTCATTGTGCAGGGCTATAAAAGCACACCTCAAGCCGGAGTAAACAAGCTCCACAACTTCACGGAGTTCATATTAAAGTAACCTCTAGAGTGCATAATAGACCGTTGCAATTTAGACCGAGTACTAACATATCATACACACTGTCACCAATAGCTATGAAAGGGGGAATAGATCACATCAATACTATCATAGTAATAGTTAACTTCATAATCTACAAGAGATTACATTCATAACCTACGCCAAGTACTACATGATGCTGTTATCACCAGAATTTAACCGAGTCAGAGGTGGGCCGCAATCAAGATGGGCTTAAAGGAAGTATACATGGAGAATTATGTGAATCGGCATGTTATGCTAAGTTGGGCTTCATTGCCCTTGTATCTGTAAAATATTAGATTGCATCTTAGTTTAGAAAGTAGAATCTTACTCGTACACGGTTAGTGCACGCCCACATTAGAAAGTCCGCTGGACTATAAATATGTACCTAGGGCTTATGGAATAAACAACAACTCACGTTCAACCCAAAACAAACCAATCTCGGCGCATCGCCAACTCCTTCGTCTCGAGGGTTTCTATCAGGTAAGCGACATGCTGCCTAGATCGCATCTTGCGATCTAGGCAGCACAAGCCCCACGTTGTTCATGCGTTGCTCGTACTGAAGCACTTTTGATGGCGAGCAACGTAGTTATCATGGATGTGTTAGGGTTAGCATTGTTCTTCGTTTAAGCATGCTTACGTAGTGCAACCCTTGCATATCTAGCCGCCCTCACACCTATCTCAGGTGTGGGGGCGGCACCCCGCTTGATCATTATTTAGTAGATCCGATCCGTTACGATTGCTCCTTGTTCTACAAGGATTAGTTTAATATCTCGCAATAGTTAGGCCTTACAAAGGGGGAGGATCCGAGTGGCACGTAGGGTGGCGTTCGCAAGTCCTAAACAGGATGTTCGAGGATCAACTCCATGTTGGTTTTTAGGCCTTGTTTAGGATCGGCTTACGAGCACCGTGCGTGGCCGCGAGGCCCAACTCGGAGTAGGATGATCCGATTATGCGGTGAAAACCCTAAATCGTCGTAGATCTTATTAGCTTTATCTTGATCAAGCAGGACCACCAAGTATTCGTGCACCCCGTACGAATCATGGGTGGATCGGCTCTTTGAGCCGATTCACGAGATAACCCGAGAGCCGATCGAGGCTCGTATTTAATGTTTACATGTATGCCCTGCAGAAACTAAGCGAGGCATCCCCATCACCTTCCCGACCGGGTATAGGTCGGGTGGCACGCCCTTGCACTTCGCATCGCCGCGTGTGACCGAGAAGAGCATTGCGGGCCGTCGCTCGGAGGGGTCTCAGCCAGCCGCAGCTCTAGGCTCTTCCCGGCTCTACGGTGTTGACAAGGCCGCTGCCCGCCGGTGGGTTTTGGCAGTCAACACATTCTGGCACGCCCGGTGGCACGCCCGGGACTCATCAAGGAGAGTTGCCATTCCAGTCCCGTCCACCGCTGCCATATGCGTTGGCAGCACCTGCTGAAGTGCCGACTACACCGGCATTCCTCGTCTACAAGATTGGTGGTGACTCTAGTGACTACCAGTTCTTGACTGAGGCGCCTAAGGAGATCCCTCAAGGATACGCGTGCACGTATGTGCCGGATTGTGGTAACTGGGCACTCACAAACCAGGCCACAACATCGGGGACTCCGGCGTTGACAGGAGGAACGTCAGCAACAGAGCTTGAGAAGCAGACGTGGCTAACTAAGTACGCCACACCGACGAAACTCCCGAGCCCAGCTCCCGCAGCTTGGCTCGGAGCTGGAAAAGCAAACATGGCTGGCTAAGTACGCCACCCCGGCGAATCTTCGAGTGCAACTCCTACAGCCAGACACAGCGGATCGATCGGTACCATACCGAGAGACCGGTTCGGCATGGTGCCGAAAAGAAGGGCGAGTCGGCTATTCCAAGCCGTACCCCGACGATTACGAGATGATCCCGCTGCCACCTAAATATCGGCTCCTCGACTTCTCCAAATTCGGTGGATCGGATGGCTCCAGCTCCATCGAGCACGTCGGCCGATATTTGGCTCAACTAGGACCGGCTTCGGTGTCGGATCAGCTACGCGTGAGGCTCTTTTCACAGTCCCTCACGGGATCGGCTTTTGGATGGTACACCTCTTTGCCAACAAACTCCATCCAGTCTTGGAAGCAATTGGAAGAACAGTTCCATATGCAATACCATTCGAAGCTTCCGAGTCCGGCATTGCCGATCTAGCACAACTACGTCGAAGCGCGGGGAAACGGTGACAGAGTACATCCAGCCGCTTCAGGAATCTTAGGAACCGATGTTATTCGGTTCGTATAACCGAAAAGGAAGCAGTCGAGTTGGCGTAGCAGGCCTTGCAACACAGCTCAAGGACATGGCCTCCCAAGCAGATTATCCTCGCCGGCGCACATGGTTCGAAATTATCAGCATATGAACAGCGCCACCCGGACTCGTACCAAGACAAGTTCAAGCGTGCGTAGTCATGGTCGATACAGAGGAAGATGAAGTGCCTGCGGGAGACCAAGAAGTAGCAAGTGGCTGAGTGGACTCGGGGAGGAACCCCGTGTCCCGCAAATGGGTAAAGCCACCAGGGCCGCCCGTGGGATTTGATTTTGACGTGACCAAGACCGAACAAATCTTCGACCTCCCGCTCAAGGAGAAACAGCTTGACGATTCCCGAAGGTCTCAAGTTCCCCACGGCGAAAGAGCTGAACGGAAAGCCGTACCGCAAATTCCACAACTCGCTCTCCCATGCCACCAACGACCGCAGGGTGTGGCGTCGGCACATCCAAGCGGCGATAGAGAAGGGGCGGCTAATTTTCAACCAGTACGCCATGAAGGTCGACACCCAACCCTTCCCCGCCGTTAACATGGTGGAAGTCACCTACCCCGTGGGTTGCCGACCAGGTCCCTCGTTCAAGCATCAACATGGTAGGACCTGGGAACCACTCTGGCAGAGATGGAGATGAGGGCAGCTGCTCTCATAGCAAGGATACAGAGGAGGCCGCTCCACGCGATCGGCCCCGTCATGATGGCAAGCGCTACGTCACAGAGGGAGAGGTGAAGAATATAAGATATCAGCGACCCTCTCTCGATCACCTCCTCAACAAATATGTGAGTCGGCATGACCAACGCCGTCGGACCAACTATGATGGTGAAGGAGATCGTCCGGCTAGAGAAGCCGAAGATATCGTCGGCATGATCACGATGAGGAGGAGCACGAACGCCGTGCCACGGAAACATCAAGGGAGCAAGATGACAACGCCGGACATCGGGACTGCCCCTTCTTCGTACACTCGCTGGGATTCAGGAATGAGCCGATTGCCCACAATCGGCAATTGCCCGTAATGCAACAAGAAGAAGAAGGAGGCAGCCAACGTGTCCGTGTTCGAGCGCCTAGGGCCTCTCCCGCCACAAAGCAAACGCGCTGAGTCACCTCGTTGGGCAGATCTTGAGGATTCGGAAGACGAGGGAGAAGTAGAAGAAGACAGTACCACCGGCCAAGGTGGTGCCCTGACGGACTCAGCCGTTCCCAAAAGCGCAGGGTTCAGCGATTGCGCGGCTTGGAGGAAGCCGAAAGGTTATACCTGCATACGCTAAGGAAGGCACGACCTGATCTGGCTGCAAAAGTTCAGCGAGCCCTGGATGAAGAGGGTCGTCCACGGAAAATGGAGTGGCACCCTAAACAGAGGAAAGCCGATGATGAGACATCGGCTGGTACAAACATGGTACTCGCCTTGCCGACGAGCTTAGTACTCCACGACTCTACGGTGCACTCAAGGTGGACGACAACAAGCGCATCAAGTCAGAGGTTGGGTTGGTTTTATCCAGCCTGACCAAGTAACAAGATTAAACCAATGAGCAAACCAGGCGAGGCCGATCCTTGTGATCGGCCCCAAAAAGTTTATGAAGGGACATTACAGGACCTTCAGCCGCCTCTCCAATGAATATGGAGGCCGATTCTAGCAATCGGCCAAAATTACCTTCACCACATGTTCCGCTTGCGTTCAAGCACCGATCTACCGAGCAAGTGGCCACGTCGGCGGACGAGAGTCAGCGTGGATTTTTGCGGAGCCGACGTACAAGTGCAGTGCCCTGGCTATCCATACAAGCCGATATCTGCAGTCATCCAGCAGGTATCGGCTCGGGGGGCATATAATCAGATGAACATGTGCAGATAAAACATGTGAGAACATACGTGCAATGAAACATTGGGGGCCGATTAAGAAAAATCGGCCAAATAAATAAAAAAAACAAATTTTTTTACAGCCGATGCGAGGGCATCGACTTTAGAATTGAGAGGCAGCCGATGCGCAGCCAGCAGCCGATGCGCAGCCATCGACTTTAGTGGAATTATGCAATGTTTATCGAGTCTCCACCAAATCCAGACCAACGGTGGTGCCTTCTGTTGCCTCGAGGGAGTAAAACAATGGAGACTTCTCCAGCTGCTTCGAGCCGATCCGGGTTCCCGAACCTTTTTGTCAAGGATTTCCAATCTTTGGGGCTAGTTCAGCTGAAACGGAAGATTATCGGCTGTCGGAGGAAGAAAGAGGATCGGCCGTGGCGCATTCTCTTCGACATTCTCGTCTCGAGTGAGGCTCGGGGGCAGCAGGCTCGAGTAAGGCTCTGGGGCAGCAGTGCCTAGTGGATACTCGTTTAAAGAACCGATGGGGATACCATCGGCTGATCCTTCATTGCAACCTTCTTCACAATGATGGGTACTCGAAAAGGATTATTGGGTTTGGTTGGAAAAGTTCGAAGGTTTTCCCGAAGATCCCGCATTTTCCACCAGATTTAGAAAATCATCACCGAAGAAGAGAAGGGTGAATTTCAAAGGACCGATGCGGTGCGATCGGCTCATTACGCATTGGCAAAGGGGACGAATCGGCAAGGTCGGTAGAAGAGAGAATCGGCTCAATTAAACTCGAAGGAATCGGCAAAATCAAAATTGGGGAAAAGTTCTTCATTGATTAAGATGAGATTTCTTACATAAAGAGCTAATTGCTCTCAAAAGGGAAATACTAGGGGATCCATTGCCCCATCCGCTACTACCGGCCCTATTCTAGAGGTCCTATCTATGGGCCATCACCGCCCTCGTCGCCGCCGTCGTCGCCACTATCGGCGCTGCTCCCGGCGGGCTCGTCGTCGCTCCAATGGCCGCCGACCGGGCCCTCGTTGTCTTCATCTTCTTCGTCGCCGTCGTCCTCGTCGCCGTCGAAGTCGCTAAGATTGCCCGGCCAAGGGCAGAACCGCTTGGCCGGCGGCTCGTCGGAGGAGCTCTCGTCGTCGTCCTCCTCCTCCTCTTCCTCGCTCCTCCTCCTCCCCGAAGAGGTGAAGTCGCAGGAGAAGCTGTCGTCGTCACTCTCCTCCTCCGTTTCCCCAACGGCGAGGAAGCGGAGGTCGCTCTCCCCGTCCGTCGAGGACTGGTCGTCCTCGGACCAGATGGAGAAGTCGTGGTCTGACTCCTCCCCGGCCGCAATGGCGCGGCGGGTGTTGGCCGCGTGGACCGCCGCCGCGTTGTACTCCGGCGTCGGCTCACGGGACGTGGAGGATTGGCTGGCAAGATCCGATGGGGCAGAGGAGGAAGAAGACATGGTGGCTGGGAGGGCTTTTGGAGTGCTAATGCGAAGGAGATACAGAGGAGAACTGTTCAGAGCGGTTAAATCGAAGGAGGATATAGTGGAAATTCAATGCCACAAGCAGCTTCCGAGGAAGTGGTGCCTAAAAAAATAAAAAAAAACTGCCGGGTCACGCGGAGAAGTTGAGAAGGCAAGGCATCATCATGAGGGATACTTGCGACGGTTCTGCCACGACATGACCCGACGAAGGAAAGCAGAGTGATTTTGGAATTACCAATTCCAAAACCAGGGGGGCATGTGTTATCACCAGAATTTAACCGAGTCAGAGGTGGGCCGCAATCAAGATGGGCTTAAAGGAAGTATACATGGAGAATTATGTGAATCGGCCCGTTATGCTAAGTTGGGCTTCATTGCCCTTGTATCTGTAAAATATTAGATTGCATCTTAGTTTAGAAAGTAGAATCTTACTCGTACACGGTTAGTGCACGCCCACATTAGAAAGTCCGCTGGACTATAAATATGTACCTAGGGCTTATGGAATAAACAACAACTCACGTTCAACCCAAAACAAACCAATCTCGGCGCATCGCCAACTCCTTCGTCTCGAGGGTTTCTATCGTAAGCGACATGCCGCCTAGATCGCATCTTGCGATCTAGGCAGCACAAGCCCCACGTTGTTCATGCGTTGCTCGTACTGAAGCGCTTTTGATGGCGAGCAACGTAGTTATCATGGATGTGTTAGGGTTAGCATTGTTCTTCGTTTAAGCATGCTTACGTAGTGCAACCCTTGCATATCTAGCCGCCCTCACACCTATCTCAGTGTGGGGGCGGCACCCCGCTTGATCATTATTTAGTAGATCTGATCCGTTACGATTGCTCCTTGTTCTACAAGGATTAGTTTAATATCTGCAATAGTTAGGCCTTACAAAGGGGGGAGGATCCAGGGGCACGTAGGGTGGCGTTCGCAAGTCCTAAACAGGATGTTCCGAGGATCACCTCCATGTTGGTTTTTAGGCCTTGTTTAGGATCGGCTTACGAGCACCGTGCGTGGCCGCGAGGCCCAACCTCGGAGTAGGATGATCCGATTATGCGGTGAAAACCCTAAATCGTCGTAGATCTTATTAGCTTTATCTTGATCAAGCAGGACCACCAAGTATTCGTGCACCCCGTACGAATCATGGGTGGATCGGCTCTTTGAGCCGATTCACAGGATAACCTGAGAGCCGATCGAGGCTCGTATTTAATGTTTACATGTATGCCCCGCAGGAAACTAAGCGAGGCATCCCCATCACCTTCCCGACCAGGTATAGGTCAGGTGGCACGCCCTGCACTTCGCATCGCCGCGTGTGACCAGAAGAGCATTGCGGGCCGTCGCTCGGAGGGGTCTCAGCCAGCCGCAGCTCTAGGCTCTTCCCGGCTCTACGGTGTTGACAAGGCCGCTGCCCGCCGGTGGGTTTTGGCAGTCAACAGATGCACACACTGTCATCTTTACATCATGGAGGAGGAATAGACTACTTTAATAACATCACTAGAGTAGCACATAGATTAATAGTGATACAAAGCTCATGATCACATAAAGATCACACCATGGGAGAGAGAGATGAACCACATAGCTATCGGTAGAGCCCTCAGCCTCGGGGGATAACTACTCCCTCCTCATCATAGGAGACAGCAACGGCGATGAACATGGCGGTGGTGTCGATGGAGATGACTCCGGGGGCAATTCCCCGTCCCGACGGCGTGCCAGAACAGAGACTTCTGTCCCCCGAAACGGAGTTTCGCGATGGCGGCGGCGCCCCTGGAGTATTTCTGGAATATGATTGATTGATGTAGGGTTTTCGCGTCGCGAGGAATATATAGGCGAAAGGGCAGCATCGGTGGAGTCCCGAGGGGCCCACACCATAGGGTGGGGCGGCCCCCCTCCTGGCCGCGCCGGCTGATGGGGAGGAGGCCCTGGGCCTCCTCTGGCCTGGCCCTTCTGGCTTCGTAAGTCTTCCGGCGAAATAGAATTTACGTGATTTTTCCGGATTTTTCCGAGCATTTTGGTTTTTGGGCCTTTTCACGCAATAAACAGACATAATAAACAGAAACTGGCACTGTGGCATCTTGTTAATAGGTTAGTCCAATAAATGCCATAATATGATATAAAGTGCATATAAAACATGTAGCAATTGGTATAATATAAGCATGGAACATTAGAAATTATAGATACGTTGGAGACGTATCACTGGACAACTACCACCAAACTATCCGCGAACCGACCCAAACGTACCAAAATGAGTGAATTACATAAATATACCACAATTGCGGCAGTGGTAATAGGTCAGTACCATTCTTAGATTTGTTTGCTAAAAACTATAACTTCAAGGGTAATCCGCAACAAATTGCGCAAACATCGAGGTGAGAGTAGTTTAAGGGATGCGGGCCCACTGTCAGGGCCAACGGCCGTTTTCTCTCCGTTAGACGGGAGTTGGTTAAGACTGAGCTAGTCGGTTACGAACGCACCAGTCACTCCCCTCCCCAGTCCATTCCTTCCCACTCGAGCTCCTTCCGTTTCCCGCTCAGATGGAGGAGCCGACGAATCCCGGTGGCGGCGGCCACGATGGCGGAGAGCACAACGGGTGGAGTGGAGTCTCCGGTGCCGACAAAGGACAAGATGGCTGAGGCCACAGAGTCGATGACACAAGCGGCGTTGAAGACCTGCAGGAGCTTTGGCCGTCGCGGCCATCGAATGCGGCGGCGATGCTCGCTCAGAATTGGGTGGACAACCCTGAATCGAGCGAGTGATTAACCTTCGGTCTTGGAGGAATAGAGTATGTACCCGATAACTTCTTTCTTTTCCTTCTAGCATTGGTGTTCTTGGCCACATTGGGGATTTTGGGGTTAGGGTTTACTGATTTGGGGATTTTTTGACACTGTTGTAGCTTGGATCCAGAAATTTGGGAAGTCAGAATTTACTTAGATGGGATGGATAACCTATAGAGAAGACTTGCTCGTGATGACATATTTGTGATGAATATTTATGCAATAATAGAGACATAGGGCTTTACTTTCAGTGACAGTATATACTGCAGACAGGGTGAGGGCATGGTAGTTATTCAGAACAGTGACCAGATATATGATTTGCTTGAGCATTATGAGTCAACCCAAGTGCTTACCTTGTCAGTCAAGAGAGGCATTGTGACGCCCCGGAACCGGTACCATGAGGATCCCAGCGAACCCGCCGAAATCCGCACGATATCGATTCAGAGACGCCCTCCGACACGACGTGCGCGACGAATCACACACGTGATGCCAGAGGAATTAGCACGAGCGGTAACATTACAACAGGATTACAATAGAGCCCACAAGATATATATATTACAACAACGACTCCAATGAGTCAAGATACGAATACACAATACAAAGATCCAAATCATACATAAGATCGAACACGTCCGAGTACGGACAAGATACAAATTGAACTAAGAGTCCTGAAGATAACCAGTGGCGTCCATAACCCTGCCCAGGCCAAGCCGGAAGGGTAACCTTGCTAACATCGTCATCTCGTACCTGTCAAAGTCGGGCCATCGGTTGCCGACAAAAGGGAGGAAGCAAAAGAGTAAGAAAAAAATGTGAGTGAGAAAAGGACTGGTATAAATAGAAATGGAACTCGCATAACCCCTATGGACTCATGGCTTGACATATGACTGAGATAAAAGAGGAAAGGCGAGAGTAAGTACCAAGGAACGAACTCCGACACGTACTTAGCGAGACTAGAAATGGCTATGCTCGCCGGGCGAGTATAAATATATATCGCCTGGGGCTATATGGTAGGTTTAGCGGCAGCAAAACTATAACCAATAGAGACACGCTACAACATCCGTCTAATCAGAGAAGATAAGAGAGCGCATAAGGTAACAGGTAAAATACTACACAAACATAACCCAGCCAAATACACATATCCCCTTCAACAATTGCGAAGAGGCAATGTAGAAGGCACTCAACGGTGGACAAGTTTTATTGGGTAACGGTTGTAGTAAGGCTATATTACTACGCAAGTTATTATCAGATTATTAGCAACAAGATAACGGTGTAAGTTGTTCTATGATCAAGCTATACAGCTCCAAGTCGTCCATAACCGCGGACACGGCTTATCGATAAGATGTACACCCTGCAGGGGTTGCCCAAATGTAACCATACGCATGCTCGACCCACTTACGACAGGTGGATGTCTCACAACAAGACCGTTCCCGAGTTCAACAAGAAAGTCTAGGGGGCCACCCAACTAAGCTACCCGTGACGAAGTCCGGCCGTACTCGAAGCGGACTCAGAGGTTTGCGCCGGCGGCTAGGCGTGCAAACCACACGCTTCGCTAAACGTCCCGCAAGGTACAATACATAATATAAACACCCGAAGGCAACAGGAAGTAAACACCCGAAGGCAACAGGAAGTAAAGCATGGCATACATGGCATAGGCAAATAAAACCAAGGTTGTGGCCCCCTTTTGAACTGACTTGAGAAAAGGTAATGGGTGAGGGGGGGTCCCAATAATCGTCCCCACGCATGGGTAGAGCGCTCAATCTCGGAACAGATAACAAGAACTCGGGTCCTAGGGGACATTAGCGAGTCAATGTTCCGATGCTTTCGCAAAGGGACTCACAGATGCCTCTGCTTACAATTTTAGTTGTTAACAAATAAGTAAAGCATGTGTATCTTCAACAACTGATATAGCATGTGATAACCTCCCAAAAACCCAACATATCCCGATATCAGATCGAGATAACAACAGAGTCTAAACACGCCTACGACTCGCAAGGCTCAAACATCAAGCAACGGTTATGGGTAAGGAATGATACATATAGGATTATTATGGTAAACAAGTGGAATAGGACACGCGACTCAATAAAGAAGCGCAACATAAGGATAGCAATGCGAGGGAGAGAGTAAAATAGGTGAAGAGAGAGGGATCGCCTGTGAAAAGCTGCAGAAGAACTTGTCGGAGAACTCGTCGTATCTCACACACCACTTCGCGATCCTATCCGAGAAGAAGCAAATGCTGGAACACACAACGCATGCAAGTCTTACTACTACGGATAAAGAAGATCCAGCATGATCAAGATGATATGCATGACATGGCAAATATGATGCGATGCAACTTATCCAATTAATCGGAGTCGGAACCCCGGACAATCAAATTAGGTTTGGAGTTGCATTTCTACCGGAAAATTTAAGTGTTGGTTAGCATGGCATAGCATGGCAAGGGTGAGCTACTTCAAAGTTAAACGGAGCGGGGAAATCCTAGTTGGAAATCCAAAATACTCCGCATATATGTGAGGTGATCATGCATAACTATCAACACGCGACATGATGCGAGATGCAAACAAGCATATGAATGGCATATTCATGTTCAGCACATTTTTCTGATCAACTTTCATATACAACACTTTTAATTTCGAATTACAGATTAAAAGTTATTAACAGATTAAGTTTTATTGTTAATTTAAAACATAAAACAGGTTTTATTAAATAGGGAAGGACCCAGAAATCATATTCATACAGGGGGGAGGACCCCGGGTTGATTTCACAAGGTACAGGGGGTTTTGCAGGAAACCAACAGGTGCAGGGGCTGCGGGTTAAGAAAAGAAACAGGCAGGGGCCTGGACGCAAAACAGAACAGATCTGAAACTGGTGGGGATTTCTCACCGGGTTCTGACCTAGCCCACAGGCTGACAGGTGGGGTCCGGAGGTCGATGTGGCGGACGACGTGGCGAAGCTTGCTGTGGCTGCACGGAACGTGTTTGACGGAAAGGGATGCCGGGCGCGGCGAGGGAAGCAGCGGTGACCATCTGCGGGCTGGCGAGGATGCGCGCGGGCGATTGGCGTCGATCCAGGAAGCGCACGTGGGTGACGGAGATGCGCCTCGTCGGCGCGGTCCAGGAGGAGGTGGTGGCGTCGTCGGGGAGTGCCGGAGTGACGCCGGCGACGAGGATCTGCGAGTACGGGCGACATCACTGTCGGAAAAACGAACCAGAGAGGGAGGAAGTCAAGAGACGGTTCCAGGTGAACAAGTACTTCACCTCGAACGTTTTGGCGTGCTCAGAAGTGACGGGGAAGGCCGGACGGTGACGGAACCGTCGAAGAACTCCGCCAGTGCTGAAGATGCTGAGGAAGAAACGGCGGAATTCTCGACGATTGGAGGCGCGCGGGTTCGATTCCTTGCAGGGGGTTGAAGAGGACGACGAGGCGGAGCTCGACGTGGCGTCGGTGAGGCGAGGGGTGGTCGGAGCTGGCCAGGCGACGGTGAGGAAGGCACGGTGGCGATGGGGATTTTTCCTCCTCTCCCGTTGCTTGCAGGTGAAGAAAGAAGGGGCGAGAGAAACGTGAGGGAGGAGGATGGGTGGATGCGGAGATAAGGAGGAGCGGATGGATGCCGTGGTCCGGATGAAAAGCGAGAGGAGGGGAGGTAGAGCACGCACGCGGCGTGAGCGAGCAGGTGGGGAGCGTCTCCTGTCGTTGTCCATCGAGGAAGAAAAAGCCACGGGGAAAAGAGAAGAGGAGGCCGAAACGGTACGCGTTGGTGGGCTGCCAAGGAAAAGAGAAGTGGGTTGGATCGGATGGGGGGGAGAGGAAGGAAGGTGGGCCGCCGGGGAAAGAGAGAAAGGGCCCAGGGAAGAGCTGGGCCTGGGAGGATAGGGGTTGGGGTTTTCTCTTTTTCTGTTTTTGTTTAAAACCTTTTGAATTCAAAACCATTTTCAGTTTGACTTTGAACCAGGGTTGAGAGTGAGATTCAAATCTAGATTTCTAAATATTTATTTTATTTGTAACCCAAAACAAAACACATTATTATTCCCAAAATAATTGTTGAACAAGATTAATTATAAAATAGAGATTATGAGAGAGGGAGATGGGAGCGTTATTATTATTGGAAAAGATGAGAGAGAAAGGGGTTTTTAAAATAAACATGTGAGAGGGAAAACAACAAGCTAGGGTTTATAAAGTATAATTTTATTTGTAAAAACATGGATGATATGATGCATGATGTCATGATGATGCATAAAAGAAAAGAACAAACAATTCTAATAGGGATACTACCCTGGGCCGTTACAGGCATGCAGAAAAATAATGTTGTGTATGATCATGTGGATGCAAATGAAGATGAAGGCATTGCAGGATCTCAGTCTGCTTCATGCATTATAAATTATGAAGACATGTTGTGTACGATCTTACTCCTCCACCTGTGTATGCTGTTGATGGTGAAGGCACTGTATTTACAAGTTAGAGTTCTTATTTTGCTACTCAAGAGAACATAAATGATGCAGCAAATGAAATTCCTGATCTCAATGAAGCAAGCAATGTAGACATGGACTTTGACAGGGGTGTAGCTGATTTCAACATGATGGAGGAAATGAGGAGGATGGAACAAGCTGAGATAGCTGAAAGGATTGAGGAGATGAGGCAAGAGAGAATGGATCCTTTGATGCATTGTGAAGGAGATACTGACATTGAAGATCTATTTGTAACTGAAGAAGTTGAAGCTGCAGCTGTTTCTCTAGATTCAGTTGCTCCTGTAACTGCAAGTGAGCTTGTACCTTCAGTTCTATTTGAAAAGTGGAGGATCAAAAGGAAGGGACCAACTGTGAGATCCCATTCATCTTTTCAAATTGATGATATTATTGAGTGGAAGCCAGAAGCAGTTGAAGACATGGATGCTGGTTTTCTTGATGATATGGATGATGATCACTTTGAACCACTGACTATGGTTCCACCAAAAGGAGGTAGAAAGAGTAGAGCTAAGAAGAGGCCTCAGAGAAAATGGTATGATGAAAGGAGGCTGCAGCCACATGAGCAACTATGCCTGAAGATGTGTTTCAGAGATGTGCATCAATTTAGAGAGACATTGATTAACCTGCACATTTCACAGAGTAGGAATTACAGTCATCACAGAAATTCTAATGTGAGAATTAGTGTGCAGTGCATACAGGAGAAGTGCCCTTTCTACATGGTTTCTTCAGAGATAAAAGGTGAGAAAACATTTGTCATAAGGAAGATGCAGCTCATCCATACTTGTGACACAACAACTGACACAACAAGGGTGAGTGCAAGATGGTTGGCTAGGAACTATGAAGCTACATTCAGGTCAGATCCAAATGCCAGCATTCAGACACTGATAGATAGTGCTAGGCAACAACATGGTGTTGAAGTCCCTAGGATATGATGACCTACAGGGCAAAAAACTTGGCACTTGATGCAGTGTTAGGGGATCATAGGCATAGTATGTCAGGCTTAGGGATTTTGCACAAACTGTGATTGACACTAACCCAGGAAGTATGGTGATTGTGACAACTGTGACTCTTCCACCCTCTGAAGAGAATCCTCATCATGGGCCCTCTTTCCATGGGTTATTTTTCTGCATTAATGGAGCCATAGAATGTTTTCCTAAGAGCTGCAGACCATTTATAGGTGAGTAATTGTTTGCAAATTTACTTTATATGCTTGTTTATGTGCAGGGTTGGATGGATGTTTCTTGTCTAACTTAAGCTAATGTGCAAGGTTAGATGGATGTTTCATTAAGATATGCACCGGGGCTCAAATATTGGCTGCTACTGGCAAAGATGGCAACAACAACATGTATCCAGTTGCACTTGCTGTTGTGCCAAAGGAAGGCACAGCTAATTGATGTTGGTTCATGACTCAACTGAAGTATGCTCTAGGTGGGGAAGAGGGTCAGTTTTGCAAGTACACTATAATGTCTGACAGGCAGAAGGTTTGTAATTCTTACTTACCAAGCTATACACATGGTTATATTGAGCAACAATGGTAGTTAACATAAACTAGTTGTCTTCGACAAGTCGTTATCGAGTATTTTACAATGGTACTTAACCTAAAGTACTTGTCGTCGACAAGTCGTCATTGACTATTTTACAATGGTACTTAATCTTAACTAGTTGTCGTCGAGAAGTCGTCATCGACAATTTTACAATGGTACTTAACCTAAACTAGTTGTCGTCGACAAGTCGTCATTGACTATTTTACAATGGTACTTAACCTAAAGTAGTTGTCGTCGACAAGTCGTCATCGACTAGTTTACATATGGTACATAACCTAAACTAGTTGTTGTCCACAAGTTGTCATTGACTAGTTAAGTAGTGCTATTCGATGACGACCTGTGGATGTCAAATAGTCTACGACATCTATCTAGGATCTTAAATTTAGGTTAAGTAGTGTGACATAATTGTATGCAAACTTTGAGTAGTTATTAATAACTTATTTGTTGATCTAGGACCTTCTTAAAGCAATCAGTACAATATTTTCAAGTTGCCCTCAAAGATATTGCCTACGACACATCTATGCAAACTTTCAAGCAGCAGGATTTCGCGGTGAGGACCTTAAGAAATGTATGGATGCAGCAAGTTATGCTTTTCATAAGGATGAGTTTGATATTTCCATGGAGAACTTGAAGACAGAGAGTAAGGATGCATGGAAGTGGCTCAGTGCAATCCCAGTGCATGCACACATGGGCTAGACATGCATTTGACACAAATTGCAAAACTGACCTGGTGGTGAACAACTGAGTGAGGTGTTCAATAAGTACATCTTGGATGTGAGGAAGAAGCCAATTAAAACAATGATTGAGGGAATTTAAAACAAGATGATGACAAGGAACCATGAGAAAAGGGTAGGTGGTTGTACTGCTAGGTGGAAAATCACTCCCCACTTCACTGAATTGCTTGAGATGGCAAAAAAATGCTCAAGGTTTTGCACCCCAAGGGTTGCAGATGTTGGCCTGTGGCAGGTGACAAATTCTAAGGGCACTGCAACACATGTGGTCAAACTTTGAAGCAAGAACTTATGGATGGAGAAGGTGGGATGTCACTGGGCCGCCTTGCAACCATGCATGCAGTGCCATAATTAGAGCTAAGATGAGGCCAGAGGACTTTGTGAACCCTTTCTTCAAGAAGGCAATGTACCTTGAAGCTTTCAAACCAGTCATCTCCCTAGTGCCTCGACAACATGACTGGACAAAGGAAGATACTCCTGACACTGTACCACCCGAGTTCACCATCCATAGAGGGAGGAAGCAAGAGAAGAGGAGGAAGAGCAAGTATGAAGTGCCAAAACCAAAAGATACATCAAGACGGGCACAATTACATGTTCTAACTGCAAGCAACATGGGCACAAGTACACAAGATGTCTCCAACAGTTGAGGCCAGACTTGCTTATGAGGAAGAACACGCATGTGGTTAGTACTATCAACCATTTATTGATTACAAGTGCTACTCATGTTTTCTCTACTGCATTTTTATGACATTTCCTAATTTGTTGATGTGTGCAACAGCCAAGTGAAGGTGATCAAGCTGGTCCTTCTGCTGCTAAGCTCCTCCTCCTCAAGCTCATGCTCGTCAAGCTCCTCCTCCTCAAGCTCTTGCTCCAAGGCCTGATGCTGCTCAAGCTACTACTCCAAGAGCTCCTGCTCCAAGAGCTCTTGCTCCAAGAGATACTGCTCCAACAACTACTGCTCCAAGAGCTCTTGCTCCAAGAGCTTCTGCATCTCAACCTTCTCCAAGCTACACCTTTGTGCCAAGAAGCCATTTCATTTCACCAAGGGTTGCTGCAACAGATGGACAAGGACCTGACCAGCTTACAAGAAAACAAGGACCTAGGGATACTTCAACAGTGGGTATGCACCAGATGGTGAAGAAGGTGGTTCTACTAGTTGATGTGATGTAGTAGATGATTTGTAGTAGACAATGATGTGATGTAATCCAGAATTTTGCTGGTTCTTTTGGTGAATTGTCTGTTGCACTACTAGTTGGAGTAGTCCACTAGTTTATGAGTTGTGGCATGTTAAATGCTTGTGAACTATGAACAAGTCCACTACTAGCTGCTAAATGAACAAGCTGGTTCTTTTGGTGACATTCCTTTGCTGCATTTCTGTTAATTTAACTGTGAGATTCCTTTGCTGGTTATTTCTGTGAATTTAACTATGACATTCCTTTGCTGTAACCATAAACTGGCGGTGCCACCGTGCTGATACTGCCGACGGTGACCATATATTGGTAGAGCCGCCGTGCTGACTACACACATCAACTTGTTCACCTAGCAGAAGGATTTGAATAACATAAAATGGTTCACCTGGCAAGTTGTTCACCTAGTAGAATTTTCTATATGAAGCATATTAATAAAATCAGCAAATATAGCCTCACTTAGACACTCACATACATATTAATAACATTGACGGGTTCACCTACACATGGACATCGCATCATTTAGAGAACACCAACATCATTTAGACAATGAGTTCAACAACATAGCATCATTTAGACTATGAGTTCAACAACATTGACTGGTTCACCTACACATGACCATAACATCATTTAGAGAACACCAACATCAACTGGTTCAACTACACATTAAGGAGTTTAACAGGATAGCTCAAACTACTTAATTATTACAAGGTCAACATTCATTCCACACACATTTCAGCTATCTTCTTCATCTTCTCCTTGTGAACATGGTGGACCTTTAGCAGATCTTCCACATAGTACTCCAGCTGTTTCTTTTCTTCCATTAAAGTGGCAACTCTTCCCTCTGCCTCTAGCCTCTTTGCCACCTCAACCTCCAGCTTCTTCTTCTCTTCCATCAAAGTGGCAACATCTTCTCCTGCCTTCAGCCTTCTTGCTATCTCAAACTCCAGCTTCTTCTTTTCTTCCTTCAAACTAGCAACCTGGAGCTATGCCTCCTGCCTCTTTGCAACCTCAAGCTCATGGTTGGTTGCCTCTGCAACATATTCCAGAGTGTCACTCAACTGCTTATGTAGCTCCAAGTTCCTCTTCTCTAAATCCCTTTTCTGTAGGACTAGCTGGTAATTCTTAGTAGCATACTCCATATTCCCATGGATTCTTGAGTCCCTCTCCTCATACATAGCCCAAACTTTCACCAAAGCTTTCTTCAGTATACATGGCCACTCCTGATCAACCCAGTGAACTGTATCACACAAAACCTTCTCCTAGATAATACAAAAGTTAGTAAAACCCTAGACCAGAATATAGACAAGACATGAATTATATAGGAAGTATCACAAAGCTTTATAGGAAGTACACAAATTATGAATGCACTGCGTACATTAAACAACAAAGCTTTTCTAGGCAGGGATGAATTATAAATGCAGTAGGTTAAATAAAATATAGGAAGAGAAGATTATTAATGCAGGGATAATTATATATGCACTTGGTAAACTACAAACAATGTGAACCTAAATTGAATTATATAGGAAGTATCAAAAAGCTTTGTAGGCAGTAAACAAATTATGTATGCAGAACTTGCCAAACTACAAACAATATGTACCTAAATTGAATTATATATAGACAGACATGATTTATATATGAACTAGGAAAATTAAACCACAAGCAATGTCAAGCTAAATTGGTGCTAGTTCTAAAAATACTATAACCTGCTAAATAACCTACCTTACATCCACATCCAAGAAATCTCCTCCCACTGTTTGCTCCTTCAAAGCAAACATACCTGTACGTCAGCATGCCATGCTTGCAACCCAAATCACAGTCCTCATACCCAGTGTACTATGTGAGTAAAATGCTTTCTGGCGTCTAAAACATGGCACACGAAGCAAGAATTAAACCTCAATGCGACGAATCGGAGCTTCAATCCAAAAAAATCCCAAATCACTGCAAACCCTAACCCTAAACATACACATACCGGCAGACGGGGGCTAATGTCGTGCCCCTGGTCGAACTCCGAGAGGAGGCTGTCGCCACTGCTTTCTCCATCGTTCCACGACGACATTGCGTCAGTAGGGATGGGGCGGTGCTGCGCCGCGGCGGCGGAGGAGAGAAGCAGTGGACCGAGGAAGATTGTGCGAGTGGTGCAACTGGTGCGGTCGGAACCGACCGAGCCATCTTAACCAGCTCCACTTCGGCAACTAACGAGAAGAAACGGCCGTTGGCCATGACAGTGGGCCTGCATCTCTTAAACTGCTCTCACCTTGCTGTTTGCGCGATGTGTTGCGGATCACCTCTAAAGTTGTAGTTTTTAGCAAAACATTTTAAGAATGGTACCACCGCCACAATTGTGGTAGATTTTTTATGTAACTAGATGATACCCCGCACATTGTTGCGGGACATTCAAAGAATTTTCTATGATGACGAATTTTAGATTAATAATTTTTAGTGTAGTGGTTAATTCCATTATAATAAATTTTAATATTGTCTATGCGGTACAAAGTATTGGGAGGAAAAAAATCCTTGCATGTATACATACTGAGCACAAAAACTAACAAATAATCAACCATGGTAATATATCATCCATTACTTGATTGAGTGATATGCAAATTTTAGTTAGTAGATATAGCCAAATTAATCTGAAATAACATGCTAACAGAGAAGATATAACGATCCCATGCGAATATCAATAATTCTTAATAACGGCCAAGGAAAAAGGTGAGTCTTATTGTGATTAAAAATAGTACTTGTGAAATCTTGCATGTAGTCCACACTACCAATATTTTTTATACAACAAATAATCCCTAAGAGCTCTAAGCTCCCAGGGTTGCGCGCGCATGTAGGCGATCAGCAAGTCGCTATCACGGGCCCTACTATAAGCAGTTTACCGATTGGCTATTTGGCTGGTCGATTTGGGCGTTGATTCAAGTCGGTTTCGTTTTTTTAGAGGTAATTAGATGGATTCATGGAAGCTGCCCACGGCCACGGCGGTAGCACAGCGCCACAGCCGGACAGCCCACACTACCCATATCCCCACCCTCTCTCCCTCTTCCGCGATGGGGCAGGCCGCAGACGGGGACGCGCTGGAGGAAGCGGACGGCAGCATAGCTACAGGAGGGGGCGCGGCCCTCGCCGCGTGCCGCGCCACCGGATGAGGACGTGCTGCAGTGCCGCAGCAGCGCTGAACGGGTCGTCCTCCACTGTAAGGCTAGGTCTTCTACCTCGACCCTGCCAAGATCGAGAAGGTGTGTGTTCTGTCACCTCCACCTTTCTCTCTCACATAGCTAAAATTTGATCTTGGGGAATGAACCATACGATCTCCAAAATTAGATCGTTATTCTCTCCCAAAGCAATCCCTGGGCGCTTTTGCCCTATTCCTATTCGGACATTCCTCAGGCCTGCATTTTTTCTGGTATAACACTTTTTTTTGATGGGTTGTACTTTTGTTGTATGCAGAAATAGCCAAATAAAGAAACAATCATGTATTCATTGTAGTACTCTAATTTTTTATTTTACCTTCTTACACTAAATGTAAGTTTTCTGCTGCAAATAAGATCAGGTTTGTCCTCACCAATATGTTGTTTTTCGTGTCAAACCTAAAGTTGTAGAACCGAATCCAGCTTTAGCCTGTATTGTGCTGCCTAGAGATAATTCAGGTAGTTCATGGTTGCAGTGCAGAAATTTGTGTTGTGTCAAGGTTGTGGACACTGGACAGTTGAAAAAGAGGGTGGCAATTCTTTTATTTTTAGAACCTGGTCCTGAGGACGAAGAATTAAGCTATATCTCTGATCCTTAGTCAAGTGTACTAAGTCCAGTTTAATATGGTTTTACCTGAACTAGAGGGGTCTCCCTATCAGATAGTTTGGCTACACAATTGGTACTGCATGTTCTTTTTAGTTTCCTTTCCTTCTATAGAAGTCCTTTCGCATGAGTTGGAAGAGCAAAACAATGGCATATAACTAGCTAATGCAACGGTGGTGAGGATGGAAGATAAAGGTCGTGATATCTGTACTTTCTGATGCCATATACCTCAACCTCTAAGAACCTATTACCCTTAGGATGAAGCTTCGTGCTGAAATTGTTATTATGCGCCCGTTGAAAAAATTATTACCATTTCAAATGGTGCTAATCTGTTATGGCAACTTAAATATCTTCTCAAATGAAAGACCCTTTACATTTTTGACTTTTTTTTATATTAGGTGCTCCTCCTCAACTCTGCTTGTGAGCTGCGGTGCCGCCTCCTCTCCTCCTGCACGCCGAGGGCGAGGAGCTCCACCACCGACTACCGTCTAGAGATACCCGCATTGCGTGAGGTGAGCAAGAACTCCGTCACCGTCCTATAATTATTCATGGACAGGACATCTTAACCTGCAAACTTTATTTATATGTCAATGACCGATTATTTAGTTTTTCTTTGTTAGTATCTTTTAATTGCAAATATCGAGTAGCATATGCACTTGAACAAACATTGTTGGTTCAGAATATTGCTGCAGACCACAACGGTACAGATTTTTTTTTTTTTGTAGAGGAACCGAAATGCTAAAAAGCAAGTATGGAAAGTTGGTCATAACTTCTACATTAAGGGAACAACGTTACAGAAAAACAAGTGATTTGAGTTGGATTGGCCAACAAAACTTCTAGGACTAATGTTTATAGTTTGTTGGCAAGTACTTTCATTGATGGTTTAATTTTATATTTAGGTCGGTTGATTAGATTGCATATTGTAGTTCTCTGACATCTTTATAGATGCATAGCCTCACTACAAACAAACAGCTGCTTAATTTGACGCTTATCATTTACAGTAGCAGATTTCATATATATGCTGATTAAGTCATGGCTTCAACTCAATCGCCACCACCTCTGGGGTTGCTCTTTCTCTCCACGCGTGTTGGTTGCCTACCACACGTTCTGGTGGTGTGCCTCACGTCGGTTCATGTCGACTCCACCGTCGCGAAGGTATGACTGTCGATCTCTCCTTGGTTGGTGCTTGTCAGACAGATTTGGTGTGTCTTTAGTCGCAACAGTTGAGTCCCCTTGTCATGGTTGTTTTTCAGGCGAAGGAGGTGCGGCGCAAGGCGGATCAGATGGTGCAGCTCGCCAAAGATGTAAACTCAACACCATTCCCCTAATGTGCAACGATTTGTCACCTGAAAACATGTCATACTTTGTAGCATCCATTAATCTGTGTAGCTGTGTGTCTGTAAAAATGACGTAGTCAAGTGCACATTGGCTCCATTGTATTGGCGGTCAATCTGTTTTCAGCCACAACTTACAGGTTTCACTTAGAATTAGACCTTATGTAGCTTAGTGTTATATTTCAAGCAGAATTAAATGTTAAAAAGTCTGTCATCAGAGAACAGACAACTGGGATTGTCCTTCAAATTTCTATATCATATAGTATCAGACAACACCATTCCCCTAGGACCCAACAGTTTCTCACCTGAGAACACAACATTCTTAGTAGCTTTGTGTCTATAACAATGACATGGTGAAATCCACACAATTTAGAACTAGCCAATCAACAGGAATATATACTTAATTGGCTTCGTTGCAGTTACTTCTTTCTTCTTACAATGAAGGCTCACTTAGAACTATACCTTCTAACTTATGGATGTCTCATCGTGAGGCTTACATCTTCTTTTCAGGCAGAATGAAATGTTGGAAAGTCTTCCATTAGAGAACTGACCAATGAGATGTTTTTTCTAATTTTTGTAATGTATAATATCAGAAGAAGTGCCTACTATTTTGTTCAGGACCAAATAGATGTTCTATACAGTGTGACTCCTCATTTTCATTTTTGTGTTGTTGCTACATAAATACCTGATGTTGAATTACTTACATTTTTGCAAATTATCTCCCTCCATTGTGACCTCAAGCCTCATGTTATCTGACCAAGATCTTGCACTTATTTGGTTAACTCTTATCTTGAGGCTACAATTACTGAAACATGTGTCGTCTTGTTTCCTGATCAAGATTTACATTGATTTATTCAACTCTTACCTCTAGGCTAAGACCCTCATGTCAAATTGACAAATAATGTATAGGGTACACTGGATGTGACAAGATGTGCTTCTCCTTTTATTAGGGGAGATGATGGTGTCCATAAGCTATTTACAGAGGTGGCCTGCCGCTATAAGTATGCCTTATTAGCTAGCATGTACCGGTTAAAATAGTATAAACTTTCAATCCTGCATTGTGTTTTGCCATTCCCTTTGTTTTACCTTTGAACTTTGTGAACACTCCTGCATGATCATGGTATTATATTTCTCTTGGAAAATTGAGTTTTTAATTGGTCGAGGGGTATTTAGGAAGAGATACGTTGTAGGTCTCCTTGAAACTGTAGGATGGCATGTTTTAAGAAACAGAATTGCAAGGCTGGAAATGAATTAGTGAATTGCATATATTTGGAAAGTGGAAACATAGGAGAATATTCAAACTGAACCTCTTGTCTTTCTTTATGTTTTAGAGATCGTGCTAGTGGATATACGAGATTGTTATGAACTAGGATATGGATAGGTGATGCCACACCAATGTCATACATTGAGTAAGTTCCTTTGTTCATACTTCTTTACATTTCCACATGATGGTAATTGTTGGTGCATTTACCTTGTACATTCTGCTTTGACTTTGCCCTTTCTTGTCGTTGAAGATATCACTGCTTGAGAAAAATGTTATTTTTCATGGATGATTTGTTTACCTAAAATAAGCCACTGCTAAGAATCTTCTGAAATTCGAGGTAAAAAAACGAATCTTCTGAAATTAATGAATCGTCATACTATCCAGAGCACAGTAAGTAAAATGTACATTTGATAGCTATTCAGTTGACGAAGAAAGCTGTTCAGTTCAGGATAGGTTCTAGAACTTGTCACCATATCAAAAATTCGCTCCCAGGAGTTGAAGGTTTAGGAAATACGGCAAAGATTGTCACCATATCAAAAATTGGCTCCCTGGAATCTCAAGATACGATAACTGCTTGTCCTTCTATTTTTCCATATATTTTTTGTTGATCAGCAGGGCTTTCCACTGCTTTTTGGGATGTTGTATCTAAGATTTTTCGTGTGCAGGTTTGTCGACAGAGCTCCGAGAGTCCAAACTTGCAATGCCACCACCAGATCAGCAGGTTTCACTTGATCCATGGGCTAAGTCTCGTGCTAGCCAACAATGGGCAGGACCTAAAACTAGCTCAACTCCGAAATCAGAAGACTTATGAGAGCAGCATCTGTTCTTGGTTTTATTTTCCCGTGAATGAGATTACCCATTTTCTCTTGGCATGCTGGAGGATTTATGTCACGGTATAAATTGTCAATAGAATAATTTAACTTATATCTCGCTGATTTGAATTTGTTTTGACACATCTGTTTTGAGAACCCCATGTGATGGACCATGATCCTTTTTATTAGGATTTGAAGTAGCATGCAGCCAGGCTGATTGATAAGACCCGTCTTATCTTAACACGCCACATAATTTAGACATGATAATAAAACATGATGTAAAATGGGATATTTTTTAGTTTTATCTTTACTAACCAGATATCCTAAATTTATGATGAGAGAAATTGTGTTAAGAGATCATTTTTTTTTAATTTTCTCTTTCATCCACTTTAACGTTTATCCTACGTGACACTTGCTAAGATATCACCATCGTACATGCCCTAAGGAAGCCTATCTATTGTGACACATACACACAACCCAATAACCGTCATACGGTTAAGGTCCCTCATTTTCTGATATGTACACATATCCCAACAACTGCAAGTTTGCATAGAGCCACCGATGTAGACGCATACACCATGATGCAAATATGCATACACCTTGATGCTGATACACCTGACACATACATCTCCAACAAATAAATGCCCGCAACCAAACAACACATTGCCTGCACGTGCAACGATGCACCGACCAATCAACCATACATCGCCCTACAAAATGCGTCAAGCCCTCCGAACTGCGACAAGGACCTAAACTTTGTGAACCAGAAACGAAACCCTATATGTGTCGATGAAAGAAGAGTGGCACCACACAAGCTAAACGATGTGATCTAAGGACGGCGCGGCAAAGCGCGCTAGGTCCATCTAGTATGCTTCTAATATGAATTGCTAACAACAGTAAATTATAGATCTAAAACTTCTCTTCTAAAAAAATATTTTCCAGCACATTAGATGTCAAATACAAATGATGAAATCCAACACTACATGCACCATGACCATTTATCATCATTGTTTGGACATAGGAAAATAAACAGCTTAATTTCTCAAGGTAGGCTTTCATAAGTACGGTGTATTTGGTAGCGCCTCCTTCCACTCTGCATGGACTTGCTTGAACGAAAGATGTTCTGTGAAGAACCAAAAGAAAGAAATATATAAGCTCAAACAATACATATTTGAAAGGTGCATTGCCGGCAATATATTTTCAATGAAGACTAGACAGGAAAACATTACTTTGCAATAGTTGGCAACCAAGCTAAGAGCCACACCTATGCCTCAATTAACTATTAAAGATGTTATATGTACTTAGAATGTAACATGCTTTATCTTTGGCAGGCTCATGTAAAAATTCTTACAGAAAAGATACCCGGTTCCTCACATAGCAGTTTATACATGAACACTCAAGTTCCAGAATTATATGCGACCGATATATGAAGTCACCAGTATTGAGAAGTAAGTTCTCTATGATACAATCTGCGAAATAGTGAATTACCTATATGGTGTTGCCACTAAATATTCACTTCACGGAATATTTCAAAAGTCAAACAACTTCTAGAAGTAATTATCTTGTGGGAATATAGATAGTGTTGTAAGATTTATCATGAATCATGTCTAGTTTAAGAGGTATTCCCAACTTGACATGCATAGATAAAAGAACCAATAAGACGCCTGTATGCTTGTACATGCAGCTATAAATGTGATGAGAAGTAGTATAGAATATATCACTGGACATGAGAGTATCCACAATAAAAGAATCAAGGTTTTCTTACAAATCCCATAGACCAGAACAAGGAGTCAAGAAATACCTATCAGGCAGTTGACGTTAGGGGTATTCTGTAGAGCAGCTGGCAGGCAAGTAAATACCCGTTGCTGCACTCCATCAACGTAGAAGATGAGGGCATAAATCTTGCATTAGTGCTGATGGGATGCAGGGCGAATCCACCACGTAACCTACTACCCAACATCCCATCTCTACCAGATCCCTATGGATGAAATAGAATTGACGAAAATAGTGTGATCTGCAATAACATTTAGAGAGAAAGAGAGCCAATCCTCGTCCCAGTCTATCGACAGTTTTGCCCAGCTCATATGCGAGCGCCTACACTTCAAGGCAAGAACCTCAGAATGCCAACAAAGATCAGAGGTCTTAGCATCGGTTGGAGAAATGTAATGGAAACTGGAGGTAGACAGAAAGTGATGTTCTCGAAGGGGGCGGAGGATGGACACTGAGAGGAAGTAGGTATATATACACCTCAAAAGGAAGCATGATGGGGGATAAAATTTAAGGGAAGAACCATGGTGGGAGATGGAATGGGAAGAGACATCATTATAATGGGAAGGTAAGGGGAGCTGAAGGGGAATGGACCATGCCAGACTTCCGAGCGCTGATCAATGGCTGCATAATGGTGGAGGTGACGTTACTTGGTGTTGAAAAATAGAGATAACTAGATAATTTCCCGCGCGTTGCTGCGGAATTATCCATATACATGTAGTTAATCTTATTGTTTGAGAGATAGTACGTGAATGGCCATGGAAAAATTAGTCTTTCAGGTAATCTTCGAACCGTTTACCAGGGTAGAAGGTTTTAGTTTGTGGCACTCGTCAACTTGTATTTTTTGCTTAAGAACTATTTTGGCTTTAACAAAGATCATATGGAACATCTCCTTGCATCAGTACCAATATGCATTTTGTTTATTGTTGGAAATATATATATATATTATATACGAAATTTGAGAAAATAATATTAATTTATAGTACAAAAGGAAGTATGCTTGCATATACACCACTGGCATGATAGCTGCTGGATAGTTGCTGCCGAAAAACCATGTTCCACTTCTTGAGGAGTACACACGGTAAGAGAGTAGCAATTGAGAGAACATACAACTTGACATTTGAATTCTGTAAGCATACCCAACTGCATACATATTTGAAATTACAATCTCTCCATATTGAATTCTTGTTTCAGCATGAAATGGTTGATGTATATATATTAGAAACTGGTGCATAGAGTGAAAAACTCACTTTTCGTTCAATGGTCCTCCCAAAACACAACTCGTGATTATTGAAGCAAGAACGTCGGGTGATTTTAGAACAACCGGAAAGAGGTAACCTCCATGGATGAAATCTGTTCATGGGGTGATTACTTGGAGAAGGACTGACGTATTGGTTGACCAGTATGTAACCGAGACCTAGAAATCATACACATGCTATCCAGAAACACTTCCTTACAAATATATACTGACTATCACAAACATTATTTAAGCATTGCAGCCTCCAGCATAAAATAATCTGCTGAAACCATCATCTCTATAGACAAAATTCAAGGTAAAATCAGTAAATTTATTCATATGGGAAACCACGAAATCAGACCAAAGGTACAATGCAAGGAGCAGGCCGAGGGTGAGATGGACGTGAGTCTCCCTTCATGACCTCACAGACTATCAATGCAGGGAATAACCGGTGAAGTAATCAATCACCAGCCTGGTGGCCCCTGACTTATCTGAAGAACAACATGTCCTGATTAAACAAACATATTGAAGCTAAGGAGAAATACTCACCGGTCAATAGGTTAGGGACAACGCTGAGATGCCGATCTTAACAGGCATGTATACTGCGATGTATGACGATGGGAATAGAGCTACTCAATGGAGATCGAGGCTTTTAAAGGAAAGCACGACGAGTTGGCACCTTTCATCAGTTTCTTCCGCATCAATAAGTCGTTTGTGGTGGGGGAGCTGAACCGGAAGCATTGATGAGCTGTTATGTGCAGCACTCAAAGTTAACGGACTGCGGAATCTAGGAAGATGGACCATTTTACCGTGGCGATGAAAAGAGATGGCTTCAGTTTCACTGAAACGTGATGGACTACACTCAAAGAAATGGAACAACAAAGAACACACATAATTGAAACTGGCTGAGGTGGCACTTGATGATGTGGCATGCTTGCATGTTTAGAGAATTCCTTTAGTGGGTTGTTCCTATTTAGATATTATAGATAATGCTATAAACATAATTTATTTATGATGCGGTGGATGACATGGTGAATGATGGTGTAAGGCTTGCATGACTTAGCAAGTTAGGATTGGTCAAGGATATTTGATGAGGTGAATAGACTGCATGTGAAGAGAAATGAGATCACCTATTAAAAATAGAAAGACTCACTCTACCAAAACAGATCAAATCCATTTTCGATCGGCCCGATGGATATGGCCTTAGGCCCGGTCCAGATGGCCTTAACGAGCGAATCCTCTCACCCCTTCCACATCATGGAAACCTCGGCCTATCTACAACACTCCTCACTTAGGACCACTGATTCCGTCACCGTCGCCATGACTGTGGATGTGTTGGTCAAGGCGGCCGCCGGGAGGCCGACGCGCTCGGCGACTGTGAGTACTCTGTCGTCCACCTCACTTTAGTGCTCTCGTTCGTTCGGCGCGGAGCCCTAACTGTTTCGGCGGCCATGTCCACATCCCTTCGCCCATAGGCCATAGGGTGCTGCTTACGCTGGAGGCGAAGGAGGTGTCGTACAAGATGATGCTCGTCGACCTCAGTAACAAGCCCGAGTGGTTCGTCCATGTCCAATCCTCCTCCTCACTCTAAATGTCCCACCCATGCTAAAACACTGAAACCAAAAGGCACTTTGACAAGTGCTGGGCGGATTTCCAGTTGGTCAATGTCTGATTTTCCAAATTCTTTGAGCCATTTCTGCAGTAATTCACTAGTTAGTTCGCGTCTGGTAAAGTAGGAATACTGGGGACTGAGGTTCTTTGGATTGTGCTATGGGTATGTCTATATTCTTCGGATTTGGTAGATCCCATGCGGAAAATAGCCCTGGAATTGGGACTGATGTTGATGGTTGGTATAGGCTTGGGCTCTGCGCTGTACCTTCCATTTTTGGATTGTGAAAAGCAAACATGAGTAATATGTAAGGGTTTTTTCTCATTGCAAAAAAGTGTGCGTTTGATCCAAATTACAAATATACTACTAACAAATCTGTGCCCACATAGGAGTACCATGATAAATTTTGCTCTCTGGGGTGGAATTTCTTCATTGCAAAGATGACCTGTATACTGTAGTAAGTCTCTTGGTTTGTATATGGAGCATATGTTGGGAAGTTGTGGTAAGATGGCTCAAGATAAAAATAACAGAGATATAGTTTAATTTGTTTCTGGTCAACTAGCTTGATAATTAGAAACTGGTTTACTTACGCACTTAACCTGTCTGGATATGCTACATTGCAATAGTTTAACTTTGTCTCAGTAGTGCCTTACTGCCTTAGCATCCAAGACGTGGGCATCTGTTCAGTCTGAACATCTGTCTGGCTTGATCGCTCGAACCAAACATGTGCTAACACCATGACCAAATCTGTGTTGTCAGGGCCCCTACATCAATGGGGAGTACGTGTCGGCTGCAGATCTCAGCCTGGGACTGAAGCTCTTCCATCTCCAGGTTGCTCTGGAGCATTTCAAAGGCTGGAAGATCCCTGAAACCCTGACCAGCGTCCATGCCTACACCGAGGTACACCAGATGTTTACTGAATTAGGCAGAATGGTTGATTACCAAAACTTCTGCCATTTCCAGAACTTGTTCATAGCTGTTAAGTTACTAAGCTTTGCGTTGTGTTTGTTTGTGCAGGCTCTCTTCACCAAGGAGTCTTTTGTGAAGACAAAGCCAGCCAGAGAGCACCTGATCGCTGGGTGGGCGCCAAAGGTGAACCCGTAAGCTCTCACTGTTCGAAAGACCACCCGTTTGTGTCCGTTTGGGCCTTGTCAGCAGTGGTGATGGCCAGTAGGCCTACTATCTAGCTTGATCGCGTGATCTGGGTTGGAATAATGCGAAGCCTTACTGATATCAGTCGATTGAATTAGCTGCAATGCATGGAAGGGGAAGTCCAATTAAGAGAGATGCAGTCCAGGGTGGATAAGGCCAACAAGGACATACAAGAAGAGATGGCACATAGATATGCCGCAGAGGAGGCAAGCGCCCGTGCTAAGGATCTTGTAAGAGCGGAGGTTATGTAGAAAAATAAGCTGCTGGCACAGGCATCCAAAGACGCTGATAAGAAGTTGAGATTGGAGCAGCTCTTTCCATTTCAAGACAACTCATACTTGATGTTCACTTGGGTGGAGATTAATAACGCCACATCATCATTCTCAGAATCAAACAAGATTGGAACTGGATCTAATGGAACGGTAGACGAGGGCTATCTCAAACACTTCGATGTAGCAATGAAGCAACCCCATTCTAATGACAGCACCAGTACCAAGCATATCAACCAAGAGGTATTGTCTGAATTTTGTGCTTCTTCCAGTAACCAGTTTACCATCACTGTTTTAGTCAACTTTTCATAGCATAGTCAAACTCTGTCCCATCTTGTGAATGAGTCATATTCATTGTGGTGAAAAGAGAAACAACTTGACTTGGATAGATATACTGTGGTGTTCCCATATATTTTGCCGAATGTTGCCTGTTAACTTGCTGTGTAAACCTGTCCAGTCTGATCACCAGATTGTTTTAAATCTCAAGCGAAGTTAGTGTTCAAATGTTTAATCAAGTGCCTATTTGTGCAGATCGAGGTTCTGAGCAGGATACACCATCCACACCTATTGATGCTCCTCGGAGCCTGCCCGGACAGTGGCTGCTTGGTGTACGAGTGCAGGGAGAACGGCAGCCTTGCGGATCCTCTGCAATGCATAAATGGCACACCAGCAATCCCATGGTTCCACCTCTTCTGCATGGCCTAGGAAATCGTGTCAGCCCTTATGTTCCTTGACAGCACAAAGCTCAACCCGATCATCCACCGTGACCTGATGCCTGAAAACGTGCTGCTCTTAACCTAGTCAGCAAAATTTGTGATGTTGGCCTGTCAACACTAGTCCCACTGCAGGAGTCTTTGTCAAGCCATACGGTGTGCAAGAAGACCGGTCTAGCTATTCTACCTAGACCCAGAGTACCAGTGAACTGGGCAGGTGTCCGTCAAGTCTGACACGTACTCCTTTGGCATGGTGATCCTGCGGCTGCTGACGGCGAGGCCACCGATTGGGTTTACCTGAACTAGTGGAGGGAGCAGTGGAAGGTGTTGAACTTAAGTATTTGCTGGATGAAAGTGCAGGGAACTGGTCCTTGAAAGAAGCGTGTGATCTAGCTTAGCTGGGCCTAAGGTGTCTGGAAATGTGCGGCCTGACCTTAGAAGCATGGCGGCGGTAGAGCTGGAAAGCTGAAGCATAGGAGCGCAACGTGGTCGAGATGTGGATGTGTGAGAACAATGTATCGCCGACGATGAAATCACTGCTACTTAACAAGACGCTGGTGCCTAATCGGTCGCTTCTGACCGTGATCATGAGCTGGAGGTCCCAGGCAGGCATTTTATTGAGGCTAATGGTAAATAGTTAGTCTAACCGCACGTATCTTCAGGGTCAGGGGAGAAGGTCAATCTATGTGATGTTATGTTATAGAAGAGGCAGTAGAGCTTTTTTCTGGTCTGTCTGCCTGTCTGTTTGTCTCACCTGCTGTATGCAGTTTCCACATAAAGTGAAGCAGTATTTTTGCAACTATAATTACCATAATGTGTAAGCTTACTATCACTCTATCAGCAGTCGATTGGCTAATGTTTCCACGGGAATTTTCTTTTTGACAAACAAGTTAAAGACAAAGGAAAATGTATTCCCTGAAAGAAAGAAAGAAAGAAACACAGCAGGGATATTATGACAGTGCCCTTTTTATTTGACATCATGTAGCATCATAACAAAACAGCAGCGCATCCGGAAAGTACAAATTGCATCGTATCCATGCATACAAACTGGTACTCACTCGTGCTTGAAGCGGCATCGCTCGCCGTAGATGCAGGAACCGATGTATCGGCAGAGCACGGTCCTGTAGTTGCGGGGTCCGTGAACCTGGAGCAGCTCCGCCTCGCCGTGCGCAAAGCGGCAATCCCTGCCAAGACGGCACCTCCCTGTACTGGCCCAATGCCAGCACATCTCCGTCTTAGGATCACCCTGCCGGGGAGCCTGGTGGAACGCTGGAGGAGGAAGAGCATGCTGGAGCGCTGGACGAGTAGGAGCATGGAGCGCTGCACGAGGAGGAGCCTGGAGGAGGGCTGCACGAGGAGGCGCTGGACGAGGATGATGCAGAGCATGGGGCGCTGGAGGAGGACGGGCGTGCACGGCTTCGGTAGCAGGCCGAGCGCTGGTGATGGGCATGGGCATCCCATGCCCGAAGTAGTTTGCGGATCGAGCGAGGAAGTCGTCATGCCCGCTGGAGTCGGCGCCGAGGGTCAGGAAGCTGGTGCGGCTGGTCGAAGGCGCGGCGTAGTAGCCGTTCGAGGGTGCGGAGGAGTAGCCGTGCCCGTGCGACGAGCCAGCGCGGTTGCCGTCGCCGTACTGGAAGGCTGGAGGAGCGAAGCCGGACGACGAGGGCGTGCCGTTTCCGTAGGGGAAAGCTGGCGCGGCGAACATGACGGGGCCCGATGTCGTTGTCGGATACACCTCCTCTGCGATGTTGACGCCGAGGGCGGGGCCCGAGGAGGCCGCGCCGCCGTGGTAGACGAGGCCGGCGTGGGTGGGCGCGGAGTAGTAGGCGGTCGAGGGCGGCGCGGTGAAGAGGAAGTGGGGCGATGTGGCCACTGCGGTGTTGAGGCCGAGGGTGGTGGAGCCCGAGGAGGACGGGCCGCCGTGGTAGACGAGGCCGGCGTACGGGGGCGCGGAGTAGTAGCCGGCGTAGGAGGGCGCGGTGGCGAAGGGGACGGGGGGCGATGCCACGCCGGTGTTGAGGCCGTGGGTGGAGCCCGAGGAGGACGCGTCGCCTTGGTAGACGAGGCCGCCGTAGAGGGGCGCGGAGTAGTAGCCAGCGTAGGAGGGCGAGGCGGCGAAGAGGACGGCGGGCGATGTGGCCATGGCGGTGTTGAGGCCGAGGGCGGAGCCCGAGGAGGACGCGCCGCCGTTGTAGACGACGCCAGCGTAGGGGGGCGCGGGCGCGGAGTCGACCTCCCCGGTGATGATGGCGTCGGCGTCGGCGTCGGCGGGCGCGGTGGTGTGGTCGGTGCTCGAGCCTGCACCGGCCGTCATGCCGGCAGGGAGGAACTTGGCGGCCCGCGCGTCGAGGATGTTCTTCTGACTCATGGTGGCGCGCGGCTAGAGATGACGGAGATGGCTTGCTGCGGTGGAGAGAGACGGGCATATATATACCGAGCGACACGCGCCTGCGTTCGCTGCTTCTGCTTGCGCTAACTCGTTTGGGTATGTCGGTTCCCAACACCATGGTACCATATGCTATGCTAGGAGCCTACTCTACGATGGTCTATGAATCTAGGCACTAGTTAGAGTATCAATGAGATCATGGAAAGTACTCCTACTCCGGCCTCCGGACAAGAGTTTCGCTCGCAACTCCTACTTAGAGCATCTCCACTCGTTGGAGGCCCCCGGGCTGAATTCCGGACGAAATTAGCTCCGGATTGGATCAATTTTTAGCATGAGGGGCAACAAACTTCCAACCATGTGCACCCCACGCCGAGCTGCTCATGAGGTGTTCGACGATGGACAATGCCGGCCAGCCACGACCAGCCTGGCCACGACTTCGCCCGCGCTGGCCCCGCTTGGCCTCGACCTACCGCGCCTCCGCGGGCTCGAGGGCGCCACGGCCTCGCCTCGCTCAGGACGTGAGCAGGTGGGTGTGCGGGGGCCAGCCGAGTGAGAAGAACGGTGCCGACCAAGTGAGGAGAGCGGGCGGCCGCTGGTGGTGCGGCGGCGAGCTGGGACGGCCTCGCCCGGGGCGCGGCGGCGTGCGGGCGTGGCCGGCGGCGCGGATGGAAGAGGCCCAGCCTCGACGCCTGGCAGCGGAAGAGACCCGGCGGGGACCGGGCGCCCGCCGCCGATGGCGTGAACGAAGGCGGAGTGGCGTGAGGGGCGGCGTGGCCGGAGGGTCGGGAGGGTGGGGCGGTGGGTCGGCTTGGCCGGTGGCCGGCGGGGCGGAAGAGCCAGGGCGTGGTCGGCGTGGCCGGTGGCGTCGGGGAGAGAGAAAGGATGGGAGAGAGAGAGGTGGGTGGGGGGACCCGTGTTTATTCTCTATCCTTCACTGACAGTGGCCCAGCGTGCGTGATTCGCTCCATCCGGAGCCCCCGGGAAGACCCCGGGGAACCGGGGTTGGAGTGGGGAGTCCGGACAAAGTAAGCTCAAATCCGAACCAAAATGAGGAACCCGGGGCCCGACTGGGCCGTTTTTTGCCGTCCGGTCGTGGGGGGGCTTCTCGGGGAGACGAGTGGGGATGCTCTTAGCCGTTGTTGGTTCCATTTATGGAATATTGGCAGCCGATTGGGTTTGCAGACACTTTGCGTCATCCGTGCATGGGCCCATGGGATGACTTGGAAGCATGCGACGCTCATTTGGCACCCTGACAAGTTACTAGTGACAACTAACCTGGCCAAGTACACAATGCAATAATCTCAATTTTCCTTTCGCTCTTGTTTTGTTTGCAAAGTAATCCATCCTTCTTCAAATCACCACTCCCAAACACAAACCCATGCTGCTTGATCTCCATCTATCGAGTGGACGACGGACAACTCTCCTCCCTGCCGTCAGGCGACCTGAGGCGTTAACGGTGAGGGCCGCGCGGCGCATGGACAGCTAGCTTGGTGGCGTTCCACGCTGGCGGTGCGATCACACGGAGAAGATGTGGCCACTCTAGCTGTTGGTTGTTGTTCGCAATGGCGTTAAGGAGTTGCTGGCTAGTGGGCTCCTCCGGCGGATGTATGCAACCCTTCTTGCCCATATCCGGCCATCCAAGCAATGGAAATGGCTAGTAGGTATAGGAGAGTGTTGCGGTGGTGGAGCTTGGTGTGGTGGATGTGATCCTCGAAGAAGCAGCGACAAGGAGGTGTTGCGGTGGCGACATTGTGGCTTAGTGGTGGCGGCTTTGATGTGCTTAGTGAAGATCCGGTGGGTGAGGGGATTGGGTTTTGACCGTCATTTCTTTTCCCGTTTTCTGTTTTTCTGCTTTTTTCTAATATGAACAACTTCAAAATCGGAATAATTTTTGAAATCTAAATAATTTCAAAATTTTAATGTTTTCATAACAGATCAATTTTCAATTTTGAACTTTTTTAAAAATTTAAACATCTAAAAATCCGAACAATTTTTCTAGTTCGAACATTTTTTAAATTTTAACATTTTCTAATCTAAACATTTTTCTAGTTTCAACATTTTTTGAAATCTGATTTTTTATTTGAATAGTTTTCCAATTTAACATTTATTCAAAATAAAAAGCACTTGAAAACTGAGAAACCAACCAACGATCGAGTAGGGAACAACCGCTGATAGTGCGACCGCGTAGGTAAATGGGCCTGGCCCAGATCATGTTCGCTTAAGCGATGTGGTATGGTTTTTTTTTTTTGAGGTAAAAACATAATATATTAAGCAAGCAAGCCGCCTCATTAAAAACCTTCCAGTCCCCTTAGATACCCTGGTAAGGAAAAGAGTGCGTCAAAAACTTGCTGCTCCAAGCTCAAAGTATAGTTACATCATCCAGAAGGGTTTGGGTAATAAACCTAGGGGGCTCATCGACCCAAATACAAGAAATATGTGAAATAAAACTATTCCTAGCAATCAAATGAGCCACTTCATTAGTCTCCCTCGGACAATGCTTGTACTCGACCTTCCCTATCATACTTGTTATGGTAATACAGTCTGCATAAACCGCGGTTGCCTCATTCCACATCTCCACTTCTCCTGAGCAGTAGGTGATAACCTCTATCGAGTCTGACTCGGCTTCGAGTGCATTACATCCGATAGAATTTGCCAATTCAAGGCCATGAAGCATTGCCTGAGCTTCCGCCATCGCTGGCGATGATACATTCTGTAAGAATTTTGATGATGCAATCACAAAGTTTCCATGCGCATCTCGAATGACCGCCCCCACAGCACCTGCCATATCATCAGCACTAAATGCTGCATCTACATTTAGTTTCAAGAAGGAAGATCTTGGTTTCTCCCATGTACGTTTGAACACCACTCTAGGCTTCCCCTCAGCCTTAGCATAATTGGCCACTAGAGCTCTAATAGATGATATACACTTATGAACTGGTGGTGTAGACTCACCATGGGTCTGACGGCGGCGAAGCCACCAAATATACCAACAAGTTGTGGCAATTAGTTCTGGAACCATGATAGAAGAAAATCCGGGCACACAAGTTGATGGTTCCTGGAGTAACATCTCCAGTACAACCGACCCCGATCGATCAGCCCGCATCACATGATTGACTAGATTCTCAAGTCCCAGACCTCTCCATATACTTGTTGCACGTTGGCACCCAAACATCATATGCAATATATCCTCGGTATGCAGACTACAGAGAGGACATTGACCAGACGTACCGATATGTCGACCAGCTAAAATAGACTTCAGAGGTAATATTCCGTGCATTGCTCGCCAACAAAAGATTTTGACCTTAGCCGGTACATTCAACTTCCATAAAATTCCCCAAATCTGATTATCAATCGACGTGCCTTGCACCAGAGCTCGACATGTCTGCCCCTTGTACTGATGCCTCCATTCTATATGGTAGGCTGATCTTACAGAGAAAATACCTGTCTTAGTACCATGCCAGGATAAAAAATCATCAAAAGCACCAAGATTTAGTGGAATCCGCAGTATACGTTTAGCATCCAAGGGATTAAAAATGGACCGGATGAGTTCCTCATCCCAATTACCAGTAGTCGGATTGATTAGCTCATTAACTTTTGAAAGCAAACAACCACCCTTCTGCGTCATAATCTTTCGATCAGCACTTGATGGAATCCATGGGTCATTCCAAATTTGAACTGATTCACCATTGCCAATACGCCATATACAGCCTCTTTTAAAATTTTGGATTCCAGCAACTATGCTCTGCCATGTGAATGAAGAACCAGCTTTAGGACCCGCTTTCAAAATATCTCCATCGGGATAATATTTAGCTCTCAAAACTTGAGCACATATAGAATCAGGGTTCGCAATCAATCTCCACACCTGTTTCGAGAGCATAGCTAGGTTGAAAGAATATAAATCTCTGAAACCCATACCTCCCTCCTTCTTTTGAAAACATAATTTCCAC
Source organism: Lolium rigidum (assembly GCF_022539505.1). Lineage (NCBI taxonomy): Eukaryota > Viridiplantae > Streptophyta > Magnoliopsida > Poales > Poaceae > Lolium > Lolium rigidum. The sequence continues at coordinate 176,840,290 of NC_061509.1, forward strand.
CACGCATACCAATGCATCTTTTTACCTTGGTCATCATGACCCCACCAAAATTGAGCAATCACATCTGTAATTTTCTTGCAAATATTCTTTGGCAATTTGAATACAGACATGGCATACACAGGAATAGATTGTATCACTGCCTTGAGAAGAATTTCCTTACCACCAGTGGATAGTTGTTTCTCCTTCCAACCTTTTATACGCTGAATGATTCTTTCCGTAAAGTGCAAAAACAGTCACTCCGATCCGCACCAACAAGGGCAGGTAAACCCAAATATTTATCAGACAGTGCTTCTGTATTGATATGGAGAATATTACAAATCTCCACTCTAGTATCAACCCCAGTATTAGGACTAAAAAAGATGCTAGACTTTGCCACACTTACCAACTGTCCTGAATTTGCACAGTAATCATCAAGAACTCGTTGCAATGAGGTTGCATTAGTTATATCTGCCTTCAAGAGAACTAAAGAATCATCAGCAAATAATAAGTGAGAAACTGATGGTGCACCCCTGCACACTTTAATCCCTTCAATGCCACGAACCTCCTCTTCATGCAACAAACAACTTGACAGACCCTCCACACAAAGCAGAAAAAGGTAAGGGGAAAGGGGATCCCCTTGTCTTATACCTCTTGTAGGAACAAACTCCTCGGTTGTTTGGGAATTGAATCTAACCGAATAAGTCACAGAAGACACACAAGCCATGATAAGATCAACCCACTGAGTATGGAACCCAAGCTTGATCATCATATTCCGTAAGAAAATCCATTCCACCCTATCATACGCCTTATGCATATCTAATTTGACCGCACAAAGCCCAGTTTTGCCTTTCCTTTTATTCTTTATTTTATGGATACATTCATAAGCAACTAAAACATTGTCCGTAATGAGTCTTCCCGGGACGAAAGCACTCTGTGTTGGAGAAATAATCTCAGGAAGAATCACCTTCAGCCTTGCTGCCAACATCTTAGAAATAATTTTGTACACTACATTACAAAGCGAGATCGGCCGAAACTGTGTGACTTCCTTTGGGTTCTCAACTTTAGGGATTAAAACCACTATTGTTTCATTCCAACCACTTGGAATTACACGATCATTTATTGCCTGCAAAACTGCACCGGTAATATCAGTACCCACAAGATTCCAGAATTTTTTATAAAACAAGGCGTGCAAACCATCAGGGCCGGGGGCCTTTAAATCCCCAATACTGAAAACTGCTTTTCTTACATCTTCTGCAGTGAACTGAGCAATAAGCCTTTCATTCATGTCATCAGACACCTTTGGCGTAATTTTCTCCAAGAAGCCCGGGTCTATTCCATTTATCTCCGAAGAAAACAACGTAGTAAAATAATCAGAGACAAGTGGATTCAGATTTTCCGTACCTTCTACCATATTCCCATTTGCGTCCCTCAGTTTCTTTATGAAATTCCGCTTCTTCCTTGCTGACGCAAAACTGTGAAAATAGGCTGTGTTACGATCTCCATTTTGAAGCCAATTTGCCCTGGCACGTTGGTTCCATTTGATTTCTTCTTGCTTCAACAACTTCTCAATCTGCTGAGCAAGAACTAGCTTTTTTTGTTCATTGTCGTCCGACAACGGGCCTCGCATAACCATATCGAGATCACGTTGGGCTTTACGAAGCTGCTTCTTCGGCTGTCTCAACACCCGCTGATCCCATGCATGCAGCCCAGCATGCATCGTCTTCAACCTTTGCAATACGTCGATCACGTTTGTTTCCGAACCTGCGGCAGACCAGGCCTCTTCTACTACTTCTGAGAATCCTTCTTCTTTAAGCCACTTTGCCTCAAACCTGATTGGTTTTTCCACTGGATTAGATGGTGGTACAGCGTAGAAGTCAGTGTCTAGCAATAGTGGTCTGTGATCCGAATGATTATACTCAAGATGCTGCACCGCTGCATTCTCCTGCATTTGGATCCAGCTTGTACTTTCCAAACCACGATCAAGCCTTTCTCTCATGGCTCTTCTATGCCACGTAAAAACATCACCAATAAAGTTCAAGTCCTCCAGACCACACGCTTCCATAGAATTACGAAAAGCCTCCATAAAACGTTGTGGCCTTGGGTTACCCCCTTCCTTTTCATGAGAATAAGCAATCTCATTAAAATCACCCATAACACACCATGGAAGATTATTCTGGCTGTGCAGATTACCCAATCTCTCCCACGTTTTATATTTGCGAGCCCAACGAAACTCTCCATATATGCCTGTAAATCTCCAGATACGATTTTCGCTCTCTTCAATTGAAACATCAATATAATTTGGATCATTAAAAATCTGTGTCAATTTCACCTCCTTTTTCCACATCATTATTAGACCTCCACTTCTCCCGTCACTTGGACTTACAATTTTAAAATCCATCTTCACTCTTCTTCTCAAACATTCAGCTGGATAAACTTCTAAGTGAGTCTCCGATAAAAAAATAACATCTGGGTTATAGCGCTTCAAGACGTCCAGAAGCGCACGAACTGCCGCGTCATTCCTCAAGCCACGACAGTTCCAACACAAGAGTTTCATTGCGACCGGTCGAGTCCCTCCTGGGAACTCGCCGATCCTATTGAAGAGGAGTCTGCTCCAGTCTTCTTTGAGCGTTTTTTCCTATCCTTCTCATCACCCAAATTTGGAATCAAAGCATTAGGAAGTGTATTTCCATCAGTCACCATTGCTACTGGTACGTTATCCTCCACAGCATTCACAACGCTATCCATATCAGTAAAGTCAATATTTCTCTTTGCTCCAGAACCTGTACTATCACCCACTTGCATATGGATACTCCCATTTTTAATCGGACTAGTAGCAGTATCAGAAAGTTCAATGTCAGTATTTCTACCATTGCGTTCTGGGTGGTCACGCCAGTCCACGAAATTGCCCCTGCCCCGGCCAGGATTTTCTCCAAACCCACCTCGCCCACGACCTATTGGGGATTCTCCCCTTCCACCCTGCATTGCCTGAGCGCTACCTCCTCGGAGACCCCCCTGACCATAGCCTCCTCTTCCTCGACCAGTAGGTTCCGCATGTAGCCACTCCCCAAATTTTAACTTTGCTTCATCAAACATGCCATCACCACATTCCTTGAAGTCATGCCCTATCAGCCCACATGCAAAACAGATTTGACCAAGCTTTTCATATTTGACTTCAAATAAGTTCCGTTTGTTGGCCAGAACAATCGATACAAACCTTGTCAAGGGTTTGCGGACATCATGTTTCACCCTAACTCTGACATAGTCACCCCGGAAACCTCTGATGACCCACAAGTATAGGGGATCGCGGCAGTCTTCGAGGGTAGTATAACCCAAATTTATTGATTCGACACAAGGGGAGGTAAAGAATACTTATAAGCCTTAACAACTGAGTTGTCAATTCAGCTGCACTGGAAAAGCACTAGCAACGAGGGTGATGTGAAAGTAGCAGTAATATGAGAGCAATAGTAATAGTAACACAGCAGCAGTAATAGCAATATGAGAGCAATGGCACCGGAAGATAGTTGATACTACTTCCAATGACATATAGAACGAGTATATGATGATGACAGATGGACCGGGGTTCCCAGCGATCTACACTAGTGGTAACTCTCCAATATATGACAAGTGTTGGGTGAACAAATTATAGTTGGGCAATTGATAGGAATCAAAGCATTAAAAAAGAACATCAAGATTATTAATCATGTAGGCATGTTTTCCGTATATAGTCGTACGTGCTCGCAATGAGAAACTTGCACAACATCTTTTGTCCTACCAGCCGGTGGCAGCCGGGCCTCAAGGGAAACTACTGGATATTAAGGTACTTCTTTTAATAGAGTACCGGAGCAAAGCATTAACACACCGTGAAAACATGTGATCCTCACATCACTACCATCCCCTCCGGTTGTCCCGATTTCTGTCACTTCAGGGCCATTGGTTCCGGACAGTGACATGTGCATACAACTTGTAGATACAATCTAAGCAATAAGTATATAGCTCAAATCTAAGATCATGCCACTCGGGCCCTAGTGACAAGCATTAAGCATAACAAGATTGCAGCAACAATAACTTCACAAACTTTATAGATAGACTAATCATAATGTATCATCCATCGGATCCCAACAAACACAACACCGATTACATCAGATGAATCTCAATCATGTAAGGCAGCTCATGAGATCATTGTATTGAAGTACATGGAGGAGAGAATACCGACTAGCTATCGCTAGAACCCGTAGTCCATGGGGGAACTACTCACGGAGCATGGCGGAGGCGGTGGCGTTGATGGAGATGGCTTCGGGGCACTTCCCCCGTCCCGGCAGGGTGCCGGGACAGAGTTCTGTCCCCCGAATTGGAGTTTCGCGAAGGTGGCGGCGCCCCTGGAGTCTTTCTGGAGTTTCGTCAATTGGTACGGTGTTTTTAGGTCGAAAGGGAATTTATAGGCGAAGAGGCGGCGCAGGGGGCACCTGGGGGCGCCACACCCTAGGCCGGCGCGGCCAGGGTCTGGCCCGCGCCGCCATGTGGTGTGGTGGCCCCCTGGCCCCTCTCCGAATCTTCTTCGGTGTTCTGGAGCCTTCCAGGAAAAATAGGAAGTTTGGCGTTGATTTCGTCCAATTCCGAGAATATTGCCCGAACAGCCTTTCTGGAACCAAAAACAGCAGAAAACAGAACCGGCACTCGTGGCATCTTGTTAATAGGTTAGTTCCGGAAAACGCATAAAAACATTATAAAGTGCAAGCAAAACATGTAAGTATTGTCATAAAACAAGCATGGAACGACAGAAATTATGGATACGTCGGGGACGTATCAGCATCCCCAAGCTTAGTTCTGTAGGACAACGTTGCATAGAAAACAAAAATTTTCCTACCGCGAACACGCAATCCAAAACAAGATGCAATCTAGAAGATGGTAGCAACGAGGGGGTATCGAGTCTCACCCTTGAAGAGATTCCAAAGCCTACAAGAGGAGGCTCTTGTTGCTGCGGTAGACGATCACTTGCCGCTTGCAAAAGCGCGTAGAAGATCTTGATCACGATCGGTTCCGGCGCCACGAACGGGCAGCACCTCCGTACTCGGTCACACGTTCGGTTGTTGATGAAGACGACGTCCTTCTCCCCGTTCCAGCGGGCAGCGGAAGTAGTAGCTCCTCCTTGAATCCGGCAGCACGACGGCGTGGTGGCGGTGGCGATGGAGATCTCCGGCGGAGCTTCGCTAAGCGTGCGGGAGAAGAGGAGGAGAGAGGGGCGGCTAGGGTTGGGAGAGGGGTGGCCGGCCACCTATGGGTGCGGCCAAGCTATGGGCTTGTGGTGGTCAGCCCCTCTCCTATGCCCCTCATTATATAGGTGGAATCCCCAAGAGTTGTAGTCCAAGTCTTCGAATAAGACCCCAACACCAAAACTTCCCAAAGGTGGGAAACCTACTCAAGGAGGGAGTCCTACCCAAGGTGGGACTCCCACCTTTTCCTTAGGTGGGGTGGCCGGCCACCTCTAGGTGGAGCCCACCCGGGACTCCTCCTTTAGGGTTTGGCTGGCCAAGCTTGTGGAGTCCTTCCGGGACTCCACCTTCCATAGTGCGTTTCTTCCGGACTTTTCTAGAACCTTCTAGAACCTGCCATAAATGCACCGGATCATTTCCAAACTTGGAATATGACTTCCTATATATGAATCTTATTCTCCGGACCATTCCGAACTCCTCGTGATGTCCGGGATCTCATCCGGGACTCCGAACAAATATTCGAACTCCATTCCATATTCAAGTTCTACCATTTCAACATCCAACTTTAAGTGTGTCACCCTACGGTTCGTGAACTATGTGGACATGGTTGAGTACTCACTCCGACCAATAACCAATAGCGGGATCCGGAGATCCATAATGGCTCCCACATATTCAACGATGACTTTAGTGATCGAATGAACCATTCACATACGATACCAATTCCCTTTGTCACGCGATATTTTACTTGTCCGAGGTTTGATCTTCGGTATCACTCTATACCTTGTTCAACCTCGTCTCCCGACAAGTACTCTTTACTCGTACCGTGGTATGTGGTCTCTTATGAACTTATTCATATGCTTGCAAGACATTAGACGACATTCCACCGAGAGGGCCCAGAGTATATCTATCCGTCATCGGGATGGACAAATCCCACTCGTTGATCCATATGCCTCAACTCATACTTTCCGGATAGTTAATCCCACCTTTATAACCACCCATTTACGCAGTGGCGTTTGGTGTAATCAAAGTACCTTTCCGGTATAAGTGATTTACATGATCTCATGGTCATAAGGACTAGGTAACTATGTATCGAAAGCTTATAGCAAATAACTTAATGACGAGATCTTATGCTACGCTTAATTGGGTGTGTCCATTATATCATTCACACAATGATATAACCTTGTTATTAATAACATCCAATGTTCATGATTATGAAACTAATCATCCATTAATCAACAAGCTAGTTTAAGAGGCATACTAGGGACTTCTTGTTTGTCTACATATCACACATGTACTAATGTTTCGGTTAATACAATTCTAGCATGATATATAAACATTTATCATAAACATAAAGATATAAATAATAACCACTTTATTATTGCCTCTAGGGCATATCTCCTTCGAGTCTCCCACTTGCACTAGAGTCAATAATCTAGTTTACATTTGTAAAGATATAACACCTTGGCCTTATGGTGCTTTATCATGTATTGCTCACGGGATAGGTTTTTAGTCAACGGATCTGACACGCTCAGAAACGTATGTATTTTGTAATTCATTTGCGTCTCAACGCATCACTCATTTCCAAATGAGTTGGCATTAAATATGTTTGAACTTCTGGTGGAACCTTAATTCCATTGTCCGAAATATGTCACTAATATTGTCACACACAATATAGCTTCAAATTTCTGACTCGTCGGAACTTCACCAAGTTCTCAAAGAACCTCTTGACTTAACATCCTTTGTCATTGTCAAAATAATGACATACTCGCCTTCTTTTGTAGAATCCGTCACAATAATTAGAACTCTTCTAAATCTAGCATAGACAACTTCTAGCTCATTGTGCTACCTTTTAAACAACACTTAGTCTAATTTGAGATTGAAATTATATTTTATATGTGACAAAACCAATATCGGTGTAACACCTTACAGACGATTTGTTTGTCATTTCTTCATACAAAAATATATATATATATATCCTTAGTTCTTCTAAAGTACTCAAGGATATTCTTACTCGTCGTCCAATGATCATCATATGAATCATTCTGGTATATGCTCATAACACTTTATAGCACATGATATCTGATTGTGTACATATTATTCGTGATCTATAATCACTCATGTGTTTTTACTCATTGAGTGTCTGATACACTCAAGTCTTGTTAAACCTTCACATGACAAGAACATTTTCTTAATATTTCTATATTGAACTACTTCAATATCCATCATATGTACTTTGACTTAAACTTATTTATGTGTTTCAATCTATCTTCATAGATCTTGACACTAAATATGTTTCGATCCAAATCCTTTCATTGAAGTTAATTTTCAATGAAACCTTTTAATCAAGTATATAATTACATCATTTATAACCAACTATATGTCATCTACATAAGTATTATAAATATGTCTCAGCGCTCCCACTTAATCTCTTGCAAATGCAAGCCTCTTCATCGTCTTTGATGAAATCAAAAAATTCTTTGACTATTTCATCTTGGTGAAGATTCAACTCCGCGATACTTACTTCATCCAATTGAAGTTCGTATACCTATCTAGTATTCCACGGACCAGCAAAACTCTTGGTTGTATCTTGTATACACCTTTAATACACACTTCTGATAAGTAATGTATTTTGCCATCCTTCTAACATATCTCATAAAAGAAATATGTAGTGATTACTAGAATAATCCATATAGACTATAAGCATTGCTACGGAAGATCTAATCTTGTCGTAGTCAACTCTTTGAACTTTGTCGTAAACAACTTTTCGACAAGTCAAGCTTCTTCAAAGATATTTCATCCAAGTCCATCAATTTTATAGATCCATTTACTTTCAAAAAGTATTCATCTATCTTGGATTTCATGGCGTATAGCCATTTTAACTGAGTCGGGGGCCCATCATAACTTCTTTGTTTGTAGTTGGTTTATCATTTGTTCAAAAAACAATCCTTTGTTCACAAATCATTTATTTGATCACAAAGTAAACCATACCTACAAGATTCAATATGTACTTCGATCTCCATGGCTAAAACATTTTGTAGTCATGGGAGCCATGATCGTTATGGCCGCTTCCGAAACCAATTCCGATGCTGCGCTACTCTGATCATTATGCTCAGGTTCATAAACCTTATCAAATTATATTGTCCTCCCACTCAAATACTTCACTAGAAACAATTTTTCGGAAATAAGAAACATTGACAAACACTTTTGTCTTTGTCTCGTGGGAAGAATTCCCAATTAAATCTCTGGGATAACCAACAAAGACATTCATCCGATTTTGGTTGACTATTAGGGTTTATACCCATGCCATAACTTGTATGGTGTCATTTCAACGGATCATGATGATGCTCTATTCAAGTGTAAAGCGGTAGTCTCTAAAGCATAATTCACAAAAATATAATGGCATTAATATTTTATCTCATCATTGACCCAACTAGGTTTGGATACATCTCTCGGATACTTCATCATCACTATGATACTCCAAGAAATGTGAGTTGTAGAACAATTTCATAACTCTCTTAGATGTTCGCTAAAACTAGTAATTCAAATATTGCCACTATGATCCAATCATAGATATTTGACTTTTCTATTACGATGATTTCTACTTCATGCTGAAATTTATTTGAATCCATTCAAATGTTTCAAACTTCTTCCTTATCGAATATATCCACATATATATACTCAATTCATTGTTCAAAGTTTTCATGAAGTAGAAGAATCTCCCGCACACAACTATGCCCAGTGAACCACATACATCATCATGTATTTTTCCACTAAGTTAGTTACCCGTTCAACTCTTCGGCCTATGAACGGTATTTCAGTCATTACCTTTTAGAAAAGATTTTGCAAGTGCCAAAAGATTCAACAAATCGAATGACTCCAAAAATCCATTTGCATGGAGTTCCTTCATGCGATCCTTTCTAACATGACCTAAATTGCGGTTCCACAAATAAGTGGAATTCAAATCATTTGCCTTATGGCATTTTTAGCGTCGGTGTTATGTATGTGTGTTTCACCATTAAGATTTATAATAACTTATCCATCGTACATGGAGTAATGTCATAATTTGAACAACTCATTGTTTTCATTTGACCAGAGCAAAATAACAATTATTAAGTTCTTTATTATAAATTCTAAGGGCTAGATAGAATGCCAACGACGAACATAATAACACTTTATTTTGTTCCGGACGTGCATTTCTATCATATTCCTTGTCGATCACTTAGGCCATTTTATTCTTGTATTGCGTTGTTTTGTATGACACTTCATACCAACCAATATGGTACTAATACCCAAGAATTTCATTGTGTGACTTAACTAGGAATACAACCATAACATGTATATCATTTATATACACCCGAGCTAGACTTTCTAGTCTTTTCTTTTCTTTTGCCAAAATATCTTTTGCAGTTTCTCTTTTAGCTTTCCTCATTATTCAGAAAAACATTTCAACATCAATAACTTCTAGGTTTGTTGGTCAAATACCAATAACCTTGAGGTTCTTACTTTGAAGTTGATCATCATATGACAAGTGTTTCAGATTTCACTATTAGTAAATTTGTAATACGATGAACAATTTCACTCATAATTTTATCCATCAATTCATGATAACTTTCCGAGACCATGTCTCGTACATGCTAGGCTCATAAAGTTTAAACCTTAGTATTCGCATATGCAAATCTGGCTTGCACCCGTTGGAAGCACACGTAGAATCTATAACACCCGATCATCACGTGATGCTTCGAAACGACGAGTCTTAGCAACGGTGCATACTAAGGACAATCACTTCATGGATATGCGAATATCGTTAGTGCCCCAATAGTTGGAGGATTGGGACGCCTTGCGTCTTCAACCTTCGTACATTCCCATAAAACTTATGAGTTTATGTAGTCTCACTAAATTTATATTCTATCATCTTGCAATAAGGTCTTAGATATCACATATATCTCGTACCTTGATTATTTCTGAAAACTAAATTTTCAGCTCCTTACTTTTCAAACAGATTTGAACTTCAAGTTTCACGGAGACAAGATAACTTTAGGTACTAATTGAAACCATAGCTCTCTGAATCAACAAAGTGAGTTTTACTAAAAGTTTGCAATAGGACTTTATCATTTCTTGATTCATTAACAATACGGTACCAATCCGTAAAGTTTCTAGTCAGATTTTAACAATGATTTCTATCTCAATTATAAGACTAGCGCATAGTAGTAAACGGATGCCAATACTACAAAATTAATTCAAAATACTACTCAGACTATGTTTATGATAATTAGTTCATGTTTTAATCTAATTACTAATGAACTCCCACTTAATACAACATCCCTCATAGTTGTAAAGTGGTACACGAACCAAATCCACTACACCAAAACCGATCATCACATGAGATGATGTAGTTTCAATGGTGAACATCAACATGTTGATCATATCATCCATATGACTCGTGTTCAACCTTTCGGTTTCCATTGTTCCGAGGCCATGTCTGTACATGCTAGGCTCGTCAAGCAAACCCAAGTATTCCGCGTGTGCAACATGGCTTACACCCGTTGTATGTTGAGTTTATCACACCCGATCATCACGAGATGCTTCAAAACGTCAAACAATGCAACGGTGCATACGAGGGGAGAACACTTTATTATCTTGATATTAATGTGAGGGATCATCTTATAATGCTACCGTCGCGTTCTAAGCAAAATAAGATGCATAAATGATTAACATCACATGCAATTCATATGTGATATGATATGGCCCTTTTGTCTTTGCGCCTTTGATCTTCATCTCCAAAGCACGGACATGATCTCCATCATCAACGGGCATGATCTCCATTATCGTCGGCGTAGCGTCAAGGTTCATGGCGCCGTCTTCATGGTTGTTCACCTCATGTAGCAACTATTACAACTACTTTGAAATACTACCCAACATGAAATTTAAAGACAACCATAAGGCTCCTGCCGGTTGCCACAATACAATAATGATCATCTCATACATATTCATCATCACATTATGGCCATATCACATCACCAAACCCTGCAAAAACAAGTTAGACGTCTCTAATTTGGTTTGCATATTTTACGTGGTTTAGGGTTTTCGAGTAAGATCTAATCTACCTACGAACATGAACCACAACGGTGATACTAGTGTTGTCAATAGAAGAGTAAATTGAATCTTCACTATAGTAGGAGAGACAGACACCCGCAAAGCCTCTTATGCAATACAAGTTGCATGTCGAACGAGGAGCAAGTCTCATGAACGCGGTCATGTAAAGTTAGCCCGAGCCGCTTCATCCCACTATGCCACAAAGATGCAAAGTACTCAAACTAAAGATAACAAGAGCATCAACGCCCACAAAACCATTGTGTTCTACTCGTGCAACCATCTATGCATAGACACGGCTCTGATACCATTGTAGGACAACGTTGCATAGAAAACAAAAATTTTCCTACCGCGAACACGCAATCCAAAACAAGATGCAATCTAGAAGATGGTAGCAACGAGGGGGTATCGAGTCTCACCCTTGAAGAGATTCCAAAGCCTACAAGAGGAGGCTCTTGTTGCTGCGGTAGACGATCACTTGCCGCTTGCAAAAGCGCGTAGAAGATCTTGATCACGATCGGTTCCGGCGCCACGAACGGGCAGCACCTCCGTACTCGGTCACACGTTCGGTTGTTGATGAAGACGACGTCCTTCTCCCCGTTCCAGCGGGCAGCGGAAGTAGTAGCTCCTCCTTGAATCCGGCAAGCACGACGGCGTGGTGGCGGTGGCGATGGAGATCTCCGGCGGAGCTTCGCTAAGCGTGCGGGAGAAGAGGAGGAGAGAGGGGCGGCTAGGGTTGGGAGAGGGGGTGGCCGGCCACCTATGGGTGCGGCCAAGCTATGGGCTTGTGGTGGTCAGCCCCCTCTCCTATGCCCCTCATTATATAGGTGGAATCCCCAAGAGTTGTAGTCCAAGTCTTCGAATAAGACCCCAACACCAAAACTTCCCAAAGGTGGGAAACCTACTCAAGGAGGGAGTCCTACCCAAGGTGGGACTCCCACCTTTTCCTTAGGTGGGGTGGCCGGCCACCTCTAGGTGGAGCCCACCTGGGACTCCTCCTTTAGGGTTTGGCTGGCCAAGCTTGTGGAGTCCTTCCGGGACTCCACCTTCCATAGTGCGTTTCTTCCGGACTTTTCTAGAACCTTCTAGAACCCGCCATAAATGCACCGGATCATTTCCAAACTTGGAATATGACTTCCTATATATGAATCTTATTCTCCGGACCATTCCGGAACTCCTCGTGATGTCCGGGATCTCATCCGGGACTCCGAACAAATATTCGAACTCCATTCCATATTCAAGTTCTACCATTTCAACATCCAACTTTAAGTGTGTCACCCTACGGTTCGTGAACTATGTGGACATGGTTGAGTACTCACTCCGACCAATAACCAATAGCGGGATCTGGAGATCCATAATGGCTCCCACATATTCAACGATGACTTTAGTGATCGAATGAACCATTCACATACGATACCAATTCCCTTTGTCACGCGATATTTTACTTGTCCGAGGTTTGATCTTCGGTATCACTCTATACCTTGTTCAACCTCGTCTCTCGACAAGTACTCTTTACTCGTACCGTGGTATGTGGTCTCTTATGAACTTATTCATATGCTTGCAAGACATTAGACGACATTCCACCGAGAGGGCCCAGAGTATATCTATCCGTCATCGGGATGGACAAATCCCACTGTTGATCCATATGCCTCAACTCATACTTTCCGGATACTTAATCCCACCTTTATAACCACCCATTTACGCAGTGGCGTTTGGTGTAATCAAAGTACCTTTCCGGTATAAGTGATTTACATGATCTCATGGTCATAAGGACTAGGTAACTATGTATCGAAAGCTTATAGCAAATAACTTAATGACGAGATCTTATGCTACGCTTAATTGGGTGTGTCCATTATATCATTCACACAATGATATAACCTTGTTATTAATAACATCCAATGTTCATGATTATGAAACTAATCATCCATTAATCAACAAGCTAGTTTAAGAGGCATACTAGGGACTTCTTGTTTGTCTACATATCACACATGTACTAATGTTTCGGTTAATACAATTCTAGCATGATATATAAACATTTATCATAAACATAAAGATATAAATAATAACCACTTTATTATTGCCTCTAGGGCATATCTCCTTCAAGTTCCTGCTCGTCCCGAGCAGGTAAACGATAAAAAGAATAATTTCTGTAGTGACATGCTACTTACATAACCTTGATCATACTATTACAAAGCATATGAAATTAATGAAGTGACTCAAGGCAATGATCTATAGTTGCTAACAAGTAGATAACATATAGCAAAACTTTTCATGAAGAGTACTTTCAAGACAAGCATCAAAATTCTTGCATAAGAGTTAACTCATAAAGCAATAAATTCAAAGTAAAGGCATCGAAGCAACACAAAGGAAGATATAAGTTTCAGCGGATGCTTTCAACTTTCAACATGCATATCTCATGGATATTGTCAACACAAAGTAATATGATGAATGCAAATATGCAAGTATGTAAGAATCAATGCACAGATTGACACAAGTGTTTGCTTCTAAGGTGGGAGGAATTAGGTAAGCTGACTCAACATAAAAGTAAAAGAATGGCCCTTCAGAGAGGAAAGCATCGATTGCTATATTTGTGCTAGAGCTTTGGTTTTGAAAACATAAAGAGAGCATAAAAAGTAAAGTTTTGAGAGGTGTTTGTTGTTGTCAACGAATGGTAATGGGTACACTAACTACCTCGCCAACCGGACTTCCAAGAGCGGCTCCCATGAATTTTTATTTTTGGGTGGCACTCCTTCCAACCTTTCTTTCACAAACCATGGCTAACCGAATCCTCGGGTGCCTGCCAACAATCTCATACCATGAAGGAGTGCCTTTTTATTTTAGTTTTATTATGATGATGACACTCCCCCAACCTTTGCTTACACAAGCCATGGCTAACCGAATCCTTCGGGTGCCGTCCAACAATCACAAACCATGGAGGAGTGTCTATTTAATTTAATTAATTCGGGACTGGGAATCCCATTGCCAGCTCCTTTTGCAAAATTATTGGATAAGCGGATGTGCCACTAGTCCATATGAGAGTCCGTCAAAAGTAAATGACAAGGTTGAAAGCTAAACACCACATACTTCCTCATGAGCTATAAAACATTAACACAAATTGAGAAGCATTTTGAATTGTTTAAAGGTAGCACTCAAGCAATTTACTTTGGAATGGCAGGAAATACCACATAGTAGGTAGGTATGGTAGACACAAATGGCATAGTGGTTGGCTCAAGTATTTTGGATGCATGAGAAGTATTCCCTCTCAATACAAGGCTTAGGCTAGCAAGGCTATTTGAAGAAAACACAAGTATGAACCGGTACAGCAAAACTTACATAAGAACATATCGCAAGCATTATAATACTCTACACTGTCTTCCTTGTTGCTCAAACACTTTACCAGAAAATATCTAGACCTTAAGAGAGATCAATTATGCAAACCAATTTTAACAAGCTTTACAGTAGTTCTCCACTAATAGGTTTAAACTACATGCAAAAACTTATGATCTACTTGAGAGCTCAAAACAATTGCCAAGTGTCAAATTATCCAAGACATATGAGGCATTTTCCTTTTCCAACCAAATAAAGATAAGTATTGTAGCTTCCAACTTTTATCATTGAACATTAAAAGTAAAACGAAGAACAAGTGTTCATATGAAAAAGCGGAGCGTGTATCTCTCCCAAACAAGGATTGCTAGGATCCGAATTTATTCAAACACAAACAAAAATAAAAGCACACGGACGCTCCAAGTAAAGCACATATGATGTGACCGAATAAAAATATAGTTTCGGGGGAGGAACTCGATAAGTTGATGAAGAAGGGGATGCCTTGGGCATCCCCAAGCTTAGACGCTTGAGTCTTCTTGAAATATGCAGGGATGAACCACGGGGGCATCCCCAAGCTTAGACTTTTCACTCTTCTTGATTATATATCATCCTCCTCTCTTGACCCTTGAAAACTTCCTTCACACCAAACTTCTCATAAACTTCATTAGAGGGGTTAGTACTCAAAAAATTTGAATCCACCATGGTCCTGTAGTGGCACATTGCAAAAACTCAATAAAACATTAGCTACAGCCCTCTACGTCTAGAAAACCTCGCTTAAAGTCCACAAGAGACAATGCAAAAAACAGAGACAAAATCTGCCAAAACAGAACAGCCAGTAAAGACGAATTTTAAATAAATACTTCCGTGGCTCAAATCAGAAAACTCAAAACTAATGAAAGTTGCGTACATATCTGAGGAACACGCACGTAAATTGGCATAATTTTCTGAGTTTCCTACAGAGAAAACAGCCCAGATTCGTGACAGATAGAAATCTGTTTCTGCGTAGAAATCCAAATCTAGTATCAACCTTCGATTAGAGGCTTCACTTGGCACAACAAAACACAAAACTAAGATAAGGAGAGGTTGCTACAGTAGTAAACAACTTCCAAGACACAAATATAAAATAAAGTACTGTAGCAAAATAACACATGGGTTATCTCCCAAGAAGTTGCTTTCTTTATAGCCATTAAGATGGGCTCAGCAGTTTTAGTGATGCACTCGCAAGAAATAGTATTTGAAGCAAAAGAGAGCATCAAGAGGCAAATCCAAAACATATTTAAGTCTAACATGCTTCCTATGCAAAGGAATCTTGAAAATAAACAAGTTCATGAAAAGCAAAGTAACAAGCATAGGAAGATAGAACAAGTGTAATTTCAACAATTTCAGCATATAGAGAGGTGTATTAGTACCATGGAAATTTCTACAACCATATTTTCCTCTCTCATAATAATTTTCAGTAGCTTCATGAACAAACTCAACAATATAACTATCACATGCAGCATACTTTTCATGATCCACAAACATATAATTTTTATCAAGTTCAAGAATAGTGGATTTAAAACTTTCAAACGTACTTTTATTAATAATATAACATGATGATTGATCAATCTCAAGAGATATGGGACTCATACATAAAGTCAAGAACTCTCCAATCTCATTTTCATTAGTAGTACAATTAATATTATCAAGTAACATAGGACCATCATCTAGAGCTTTATCATAAACATTCGCTAAGCAAAATTCTATAGTACCATGCATTTCGACATCGGGCACAAACAAAGCATTATCATAAGATTTATCAAAGTAGCATGGATTATCATAAATAACAGTAGCATAATTATTCTCACAAGTTTTACTCATAGGGAATATTTCAAGAGAATCCATAGGAACATAACATTCAACCTCTTTCGGTAAGCATGGAGGACAATCAAATAGTGTAAGGGATAAAGAGTTACTCTCATTAGAAGGTTGGCATGGGTAGCTAATCCATTCTTCCTCCTTTTGTTCGTCGCTCTCCTCTTCTTTTTCATCCAATGAGCTTTCAGGCTCATCAATTTCCTCCTCTTTTTCATCCAATGAGTTTTCAGGTTCATCAATTTCTTCTTCCACCGGTTCCTGCAAATTGTGAGTGCATTCTTGTGCATTAATGTGTCTCTCTTTATAATCAAGGATATAAGGATTCCTACTGTAGCATTCTATGCAAGAATTAAGGATAGTAGAGACATAATCTTTAAGGTCCTTACAAATAACACAAGTTTCATAATTCTCAACCATGAAGGATTCTATCTCAGAGGCTCCCATAAATAAGACGAATTGTTCTACCTCTTCGAACCCATAATGAATATAGCAATTCCGGTTATAGTTCTTAATAAAAAATTCCTCACTAAAGCCACATTGAAATTTAAGATGTTTAGTATCCTGTTGAGAGCAACAGTTTATATCATGGCGTCTAAGCAAGATTCCAGCCATTGTATTCAATTTTTCTATCATAGCACTCATTATTTTACCAGTTCTTGATCCTCTATAATTATTATAACATTCTATAAGCTCCAAGTAGGTTGTTGGTTCTCCCATAACAGCAGTTTTTAATTTTTTGGTTTTTCAAATTTTTATGGATTTTTGGGTATATGAGACAAATAAAACAAGACAAAAAATAAACTAAGCAAAAGTAAACTACGCAAAATAATACTAGACAGAAATAAACTAAGCACAAATAAACTAGACAAAAGTAAACTAAGCAAAACAAATTAAAAACAGAGAGAGAGGTAGAGTGTACTCCCTAGGTGAACTTATGAGTAGAGCTATGCCTCCCCGGCAACGGCGCCAGAAAACAGTCTTGATGACCCACAAGTATAGGGGATCGCGGCAGTCTTCGAGGGTAGTATAACCCAAATTTATTTATTCGACACAAGGGGAGGTAAATAATACTTATAAGCCTTAACAACTGAGTTGTCAATTCAGCTGCACCTGGAAAAGCACTAGCAACAGGGGTGATGTGAAAGTAGCAGTAATATGAGAGCAATAGTAATAGTAACACAGCAGCAGTAATAGCAATATGAGAGCAATGGCACCGGAAGATAGTTGATACTACTTCCAATGACATATAGAACGAGTATATGATGATGACATGGTAACTCTCCAATATATGACAAGTGTTGGGTGAACAAATTACAGTTGGGCAATTGATAGGAATCAAAGCATTAAGAAAGAACATCAAGATTATTAATCATGTAGGCATGTTTTCCGTATATAGTCGTACGTGCTCGCAATGAGAAACTTGCACAACATCTTTTGTCCTACCAGCCGGTGGCAGCCGGGCCTCAAGGGAAACTACTCGGATATTAAGGTACTCCTTTTAATAGAGTACCGGAGCAAAGCATTAACACACCGTGAAAACATGTGATCCTCACATCACTACCATCCCCTCCGGTTGTCCCGATTTCTGTCACTTCGGGGCCATTGGTTCCGGACAGTGACATGTGCATACAACTTGTAGATACAATCTAAGCAATAAGTATATAGCTCAAATCTAAGATCATGCCACTAGGGCCCTAGTGACAAGCATTAAGCATAACAAGATTGCAGCAACAATAACTTCACAAACTTTATAGATAGACTAATCATAATGTATCATCCATCGGATCCCAACAAACACAACACCGATTACATCAGATGAATCTCAATCATGTAAGGCAGCTCATGAGATCATTGTATTGAAGTACATGGAGGAGAGAATACCGACTAGCTACTGCTAGAACCCGTAGTCCATGGGGGAACTACTCACGGAGCATGGCGGAGGCGGTGGCGTTGATGGAGATGGCTTCCGGGGGCACTTCCCCCGTCCCGGCAGGGTGCCGGGACAGAGTTCTGTCCCCCGAATTGGAGTTTCGCGATGGTGGCGGCGCCCCTGGAGTCTTTCTGGAGTTTCGTCAATTGGTACGGTGTTTTTAGGTCGAAAGGGAATTTATAGGCGAAGAGGCGGCGCAGGGGGCACTCAGGGGCGCCACACCCTAGGCCGGCGCGGCCGTGGTCCGGCCCGCGCCGCCATGTGGTGTGGTGGCCCCTCGGCCCCTCTCCGAATCTTCTTCGGTGTTCGGAGCCTTCCGGGAAAAATAGGAAGTTTGGCGTTGATTTCGTCCAATTCCGAGAATATTGTCCGAACAGCCTTTCTCGGAACCAAAAACAGCGAGAAAACAGAAGCTGCACCGTGGCATCTTGTTAATAGGTTAGTTCCGGAAAACGCATAAAAACATTATAAAGTGCAAGCAAAACATGTAAGTATTGTCATAAAACAAGCATGGAACGACAGAAATTATGGATACGTCGGGGACGTATCAACCTCCAATAGGTTTCATCTCGACTTTGATGATTTCGCCCGCAGAGCGGCTAATAAGCTTTTTGACCACTTCTTCCTTTCTATATCCTTCTGGTATCTTATGAACTCGTAACCATACAGGCATGAAATCTAATTCAACTCGATCAGGATCTGAGAGCCCATCATATGGTGCCATTATCACTGGCCAATCACGAAATAGCCATGGACCTCTCTCTGTGACCTTCTCCCAATCCCCTAAACAGAAACATTGGATTACAAATCGGTTAACACCTACTGGCCTGATATTTACCTCCTTCGCAGGATTCCAAGCAATCCGCATCTGCTGGAAAAAGGCTTCATGGCTGAACGATTTAGGGCAATGAACTCTGGCTACAGCCATCCAACGAGTACTCTCCAGAATTTTAGCTTCATCCTCTTCCAGCACGAGATCGTCAAATTCATCTTCATCAATCTCCAGGCGATGTGGTATGGTTGGATGGCTTAATGTGATGTATATGTGCCCGTGGGTTGGCTTCACTTGTAGTATCCGATAAGCCCCCGATTAGTACCTTTAATGAGACGGCTGATCTTGAGATGTTGATGCAGTTGGCCTTGCTCCTGGATGAACATGCCTGATGAGCCTGATGTCTTCATTGACCTGGATGGAAGGTCTTGTGGGCGCCAATGATCCGGATGCTAGGTATTTAAAGGCTCCGTACGATCCGATGAACAGGTGGTGGAAATCCAAGACCCGGATGATTGCTTCCTTGGCGCCTTCTTGGCTCCAATGTGTAAATGACATGCCCGGTAGATCTTGGAACTCTTGTGAACGTGGCAACTTTGATTTCAGCATTCCGGATGTAGATGATCCTCATGAGTCATTGGAAAAAGTTCCGCTTCTTCTTCTATTTTTTGTGGTAGGGGTTTGTGTATGACTATTCTGATGCTCATATTTTATTATATTTTATTCAGATTTTTTGTGCCTATGTGGCCCAAAAATAATTATTTGTATAACTATTATATTGCAAACAATTTGTAAAATATGCAAATATTGATCGAGTTATGTTGGACAAATAAATCAACGCTTAAAATGAGATGATGACTAAGGGCATGTTTGGATTGAAGCACGCCACATGCCACAATCTCTTAGGACATGTGCAATGGTTGCATGCCACAATTTCTTAGGATATGTGCAAGGGTTGATAAGACATGTCTTACCTTACCCTGTCACGTAACCTTGATATAATGATCAAATAAAATGTGTAATGAGTCATTTTTAGTCTTATCACTACAAGCCAGATATCCAAATATGTGGTGAGAGAGATTGTGCTCAGAGGTCATCTCATAATTAAGAGAAGATAAATCTTTTTTTTTATATTCTGTTTCATCTACCTCATTGTTTATCCTACGTGTCACTGATAAGATATCATCCTTGTACATGCCCTTAGCTCTCTACCTCACATGTCATACTCACTCTGGCCCTAAATAATTGTCATGTGCCCAGTAAATATAGATTTATTTTAGCCTAGCTATATTTTTTCTAAATATGCAAAACTACTTAAGGCCAGAGGGTGCACACATGATATAACTCTTCACACAAGTATGTTGAGCAATTTGCGCACTACAAATGTTGTGACGTGCCACAAGTTTGGAAAAAGAAGTGTGGTATGGATAGGCATCAAGCAAACAAGCAGTAAGAAATAAAGATGGCAAATCACCTTACAAATAGGCGCTACATATATATATGTTCTTTTGTAATTGGTTACACATATATAAATACGATTGATGAAAAGTCAGTTCCGCTTTTTTGTGTGGTTAGGGTTTAGACGGTAGGGTTTAGACTTTAGAGTATGATGTAATCATGACTGTTCCAATGCTCATATTTTATTTGGATTTTCTATACCTAAGTTACAAGAAAATGGTTACTATTTCTTAAAACAATCAATCACATAATTTCTAAAAACATGTAAAGATTGATGGAGTTCCGTTGGACAATGAATCAACACTTAGGGTTACAGACTAACAAATAATGTTCGACAATCAACTTAAAAGAAGACGCTTCAAATCGTGACCCATAAGTGCAGCATCATAAGTAAAGCATATTGAGATTGCAGTTGAGTCTGCACCAAGGTTTCTTTTCTCGACCGGTATTTTCGAGATTTCGCCCAAAAATGAATCTCTAGGTCCCTAAAATGGGCCTGGCTGTCATCCAAATAAATTTGGCACACAATTGAATTAGACCCTCTCAGCCTGCAAATTACAAGCGTTGTAACTCGTAACCCTAGCCTACATATCGTCTTAGCCCACTCACGTAGCCCTAAACCTTTCTCCCATTCGTCCACTCCACTCTGGCACTTCTTCTTCCCATTTTGTGGTATTTCCCAGAAAACTGATGTGGCAGAAAGTTTGGGTCAATCATTCGCAAGGTTCTTGAAACTCAAAAATACATGAAGTAAGGGTTTCTTTCTTCCGATTCCCTGTATCTTTATTTTTTGTTTGTTTGCTGCTGTTCCTAGATCATCATAAGTCTATTGAGTTGTATCCAAAGGCCCTCTTCGTGTATTTGGTCTCTCTTTTGTGATGATTCTAGTAGTGTTTGGTCTCTCTCATGATGGGATTTTACTGAAGTTAGCTACTCTCTCTCTCTCTCTCTTCATTAGTGATTCTAGCGAATACTTGTTGATCTCTCACATGAGATTCTACCTTAAGGTCTCTCCCTCGTGATATTATTGGGACGGTGGTTTGGGACGGTGAAAGCAAACTGATTTTCACCGGGTGGCTGATGTGCGTTTGTATCAAGGTTTTTTTTCTTATTCCCTAAAAAATATCGGTGGGCACTGGTATTACCGGTTACCAAAAATACAAGGAGAAATACCATCCGAGTTTTTTTTCAACTAAAATTCAAATGTTATCTAGAATTTATCAATATCCGTCAAATTTGAGTAGATTACACACATTTTGGTAAATACCGACCAGTAAAATTTTATTATACTAGTACGTACCAAGAAATCGTTTACCAGCGAGATTTAGGAAATTTTGTTCCAGAAAAAAAACCTTATTAGTGGATAGTGCAGGTCCTGCTGGCGGCAGAGACGAACATGTGGCGACGGACCTTCGAGGGAGAAGTCGGGGTGGCAGCAAATCGACGAAGGAAGAGCGTTTGGGAGGGCGATGCGCTGAGGCGACGCGGGAGTGACGCTGGCCACGGGATTGAGGCAGGTGAACTGAACTGAACTTGGTGCGTGCCTTCCCCCCCCCCCGCGGCGGTTAGACTCTTTCACCCTCATCTCCAACGATGGTGTTCCTTCTTCTCTCTGTTCCGGCAACAACATTGCTTCGAGCCTGGTTGAAATCGACCGTTGGTACGGGTGCTCGGAACATAGCACCGCATAAAAGAAGAAACTCGGGACAAATAAGTTTTCAGAATCATCTTGTTTTTCGTATTTTTAGAATCTGGGCTGAGGTAGGAGAAGGGCAAGTGGGTTAGACTTGGACCAGGTTGTACAAGTAGCAAGGTGAAGCCGTCCATGTTCAGTGGAGAGAAGAAGGCCCAATTTTCCGATTGTTGGACTCGCTCTCGATCTCTCTCTTCTATAGGAAAAGGCTTTGGTAAAAGAAAAGCGTCTGCTCACCCTCTCCGGCGGCGCCGCGGCGGTAGGAAAGGAGGGTTGGGGGTGGCCAGCGTGAGCAGAAGCAACCGGGCAAGCAACGGCAAGGGGAGTCGACGGCGAGGGCAAGCGCGGGGATTCCGTGGAGCTAGAGGAGGGAAATCTCCATCCGGCCGGGCGCCGGAGATTTCGGGATGGAGGGTTTCCGCTGGAGCGGACGGCGAACAAGCGGCGGTCGACGGCGGCGACGGGTGCGGGGATCCGTTGATTCTGCTCCGACGGACTCCTCCTTCCCCGCTCCGCGCAGATCAAGGCGACTACGGCGGCGCGACCCCTGCGCGCGGTGGCCGCCGAGCCATGGCGCCGCCGTGGTCCAAAATGGTCCAAGAGCCGAAGAGACCCAGACAACATAATCTCATCCAAAATGGTAAGGAGGTGAGTAGTTTGTAGACGACGGCGACGGCAAACGAGCTCGCCCTGCTGTGCCTATCGGGCGCACAGAGAGGCTGCAAAACGCAGGCTGGAACCAGAACCAGGGCACGGGCTTGTGGGGTTACCTGAATAATGCAATCTTCTCATGTAACACAAGCATCCTAGAATGCACTCTATCCACCCAGGCTCTGTGAATCCAAGCATACGAGTTAACCCTGCTTACGAAATGCTTTACTTATGCTCTGCAAATAGTTATGCTTTCCTTTCTGCAAATGTAGTTCTAGCTGTTCATGCAGTAACATGATGAAGCCAGCCGCTTAACTATGTTTAAGCCATGATTTCTGGCATGTAATGCAGCCATGTCTGAGAATTTCAGTATTCTTGTTCTCCTAGTTTTTCTATGGACCATTTCTGTACTACTGAATTCACACTTAAATCTTTCAGGAAAGCAAACCTTGCGATGGGTCAAGGTCTATCTAATATAGAGGCGTGGCAACTAAAATGGAACGCACCACAGTCTATATCGAAGTATACTGAAAGACAAGAGAATGTCAGAATCAAGTATGCTCTGTCATCTATGCAAGGATTGTGCCCATACATGGAAGATGCTGTGAGTAACAATTCTTGGGATGTTGTACACAAATATAGTGATTGGTAGGCAGGAATTTGTGGTGAAATTCTAATCTTGATTTTTTTTTCTCTTTACTGTTTTCAGCATGCAGCTATCCCGGATCTAGATGGTGCCAGGACGACATCATTCTTTGGTGTTTATGATGGCCATGGAGGTTTGATCTTCATTTCTGATCTTTTTATGACAAGCCAAAACCTCTCACCCGTACCATAACTGACCACTTCATGCTTTGACTAAAATATCATAAATTACATAGTTCTGTGGAAAATAAATGTCATGTGTGTCAGTATGTCAGTGTGTCTGTGTGTCTATGCGTGTGTATGTATATATAACATTATTGAATATATGCTATGAACAGTTCCAGTTTATGTTGTAATTTTCAGCTGTCAATAGATTACATATCTGTACCGAACATTTCTTCAATGCTGCTAGAGTTCGACATACATGATCTCCTGGGGAGGTACATGATCAACTTATGGCATCAATTCTTTGCTGGGATACTGCAGATATAATGTGAATTGTGCAGAATTAATACTTCCGATGGAACAAAATTATCATGAATTCTAGTTCTGATTATTGTATTATGAAGTGTTCTGAGTTGTGAGAAATAATCAGAACATTCCTTGATCTTTGCTGAAAGTTGAGCGGTGTATATTATCACCGTGTGGACTGTTAGCTGACCATTTCTTTCTAGTGATACCAATATCGAAGTGATATTCAACTAGTGGTGTTCATCACATTCTTTTGAATATAAGCTTACTTGCACATTCTACTGATTCCCCATTCTTGTTCTGTTATATACTTATATATATATATATATGAAATGCCAGATTGAGCTATATATTTTCTGTTTCAGGAGCTAATGTAGCAAAGTATTGTGCGGAAAAAGTTCATACCGAGCTTCTGTTAGATGAAGGGTATCCCAACAATCTGGGTAATGGATTGGGGCGCGTATTTTCCAGTTTAGTTAATTGAATCATGTGCTCTACATTTCAGGCAACGCAGCTTTTCTCCCTTTTCAGTAGTCAAAGGTGAATGGGTTGATGCTTACACCTATTTTGTTCATAGCTCTCATGTTCTCGTAGAAAATTGTTGGGCATGTTGCAGGTGCAAATCTGAATCTTCATGCTTAATCTTTGCAGAATAGATGTGCAGTTGAAAGAATACGATGAATGGAGGGCGTTAGCTAACCCCCCATCAAACCAATCTGCTAAGTTGTCTCCAGACTCATGCTTGTGTTCAGGTTTGGTTTCCTCCAAGATGAATATCAAGTAATTAATATGATTTAAGATCAAGCTATTGAAGGAGTTAAGATTGTATCACTTGGATGATATGCATACTATTACCTGTAAAATCAAACTGGAAGGAAGGTGTGATATGGATTATGGAGGATTTATTATACTTTCTTGAGATATGCTTTTGAGTTGGAAGTGGCATATAAATATGTTTACATATAGCTTCTCTACCCAATTATTGAGTTGGAAGTTGGAGTAGTTGGTATATGTATTGAGTGCCGGACTGCAAAGAAAACCTCTCCCGAAAGACGCTCCCATGCTGTTCCCCAGACGGCACCGGGGCGATAGCACGCGCCGCCGCCAGGCTCAGCCTCCAGCCTTGCCGCCGCTGCTGCTGCTGGCCTCTGCCGCGGTGGCAGTGCCCCCTGCTGCCAAAGGTTGCTGGGGAGGTCCGTAGCTTCGCCCTGGTGCCCGTCCGACTCGGCTGGGGAGCGGAGGTCGGGTCTCCGTCGTGCGGAATCCGGGGCGGCGGCCCCGGACCTCGGTGGCGGTGGTGGAGGTTGTCTGGCTCGTCCGACTGGCGCGGATGGGCGCGGTGCGGCCCTCCATCGGTGGGGCGGCGGATCTTGGGCTGCCCAGATCTGAGCAGGCGAGCGGCGGTGGTTCCTGTGGCCTTGGTCTCCGGCGGTGGCTGTCGTGGGACGTGCACTTCCGGGGCCAAGTGCGGCGCGTTGCCTCGCAACCGTGCCAGATTCCGTGCTCGGTCGTCTTCTCCACAGCCGGTTAGTAGCGTGGGGGCTGCTGGCCTGGCATGAATAAAGGTGGTGGTTCTAGGGCCTTTCTTGTGCGAAGATGGACACCTTCCTGAAGTCAGTCCCTCTTGATCTGGCCGGAGTGGTGTGCACCGGAAAGCTTCGCTGGCGGATGTAACAGTGCTTTTTTTGCCTGGAGTTCGTTGGATCGGTGGTATTCGGTCAGATTGGTTCTGGAGGGAGCATCGTGAAGCTCTGTTCTTTCTTGCCATATGGAAACATGCTCCATGGCGAAGTTATAGGCGGAGAATACCATGAGGGCCGGATTCGAGGACTTGCTATGGAGGTTCAAGTTTTTCAGCGCTGTTGAGGGGCTTGCTTGGTATTCTGGGTATGCAAGAGGGGGCGGCAATACAGGTGAAGTTCAGAGTCTTACCTTTCAGGATGAAAGTCCGAGGTCTGGCCTTAACTGGTTGTGCCTGGCAATGACCTTGTTGGAGGCATTGTTTTGAAAGCGGGGACTATCTTCAGGGTGAAAACCTAAGATCTTCTGATCGAGCGACGATAGTGTTTGTGCACTGTTACCTTCTTGGAGGCGTCGCTTTTGGAGAGCCTGGAGTTCAAGTGTTGTCTTGGTGGTGGATGTACCTTTGTTGTTAGGGCTGGAATACCGTAGCGGGACTTTTCTTTTATGTAATTGTTTTTTCTTGTTTTGGCTGTGTGCATCCGTAATGCTATTAGAGTATTGCGTTGTTGCAGAGGCTAGGTGTAATTGGTATCTTCTTGATATTAATATATACTTCTTATCGAAAAAATG
Organism: Lolium rigidum; assembly: GCF_022539505.1. NCBI lineage: Eukaryota > Viridiplantae > Streptophyta > Magnoliopsida > Poales > Poaceae > Lolium > Lolium rigidum. The sequence continues at coordinate 176,866,683 of NC_061509.1, forward strand.
TATTGAGTGCCGGGTTTACTGAGTTGGAGGACATCTACTTCTAAGTTCTGGTTGGTCATTGCACCTTGGCTGTTATCATATTCCCAGATTCAAGGTATGAGATGAGAAATAACTCTTTTCATGTGACTGAATTCATCATTCGTTTCTTATATTGGTTTGATTCTTTTATCGAAGTGCACACAGAAAAGTTTTTCTCATAGTGGTCCGCACTGCTTGTTCTTCCGTAAGAGTTAGAACGTTTTTTATACATATAATTTAGTTTGGAAACTTTTTCCTTTCAGGGAGCCCCTAAATTTGAAGGAAGCACAGCCTGTGTGGCTCTCATTAGAGGATACGAGATCATTGTTGGAAATGTGGTCACATATAGTGACTGTTTCCTTGTCAAACGTCTAGGTCGATGGCACCTAATTATCCACTTTTTCTCATAATAAATGCATTCAGTGGATGTGGGTACCTAAAAATCCTTCTTATTTCCATTTATCCGAAGGCAATCGATTTATCCACCAATCACAGACCAAACCTTCCGGAGTAACTTCAGAGAATTGAAAATGCTGGACGACAAGTAATCAAGGATGGGGTGTATTTTTGGTGTTCAGGGCAAGCAGGAGTACCTAAGGGTGGCTATCGTGTTAATGGGATGTTACCCATGTCCAGAGCTATTGGTATAACCTTATCTAATTTCTTTTGGTCAGTTGTGTACTATCTATTTCATTGTGCTTAGCATTTTGCCTACATGCATTTCAGGTGATTTTTACTTCAAGTCGAACGAAACTTTGCTTGCTACGGAACAGGCAGTGACATGTAATCCTGACGTTCGCCCTGTAAGTTTGTAATTTAGCTGTGTTAGTGCAGTATAAATTTATTTCCATGGGTGTGTGTTCTAATGGATAATGCCTTTTTTTTAACAGGAGGCCATAACTCATGATACTGATTTTCTTCTTATAGCAAGTGACGGCATCTGGTTAGTCCTTTTCTAAAAAGTACTGAAGTGGTTGTTTTATTTTACTTCCTTCTAAGTGCATTTTCGTCTAGAATAAATCTACCAAAATGACAGTTGTCCTGCATGCTTGTGTAGCCTTATTAGGACAGAAGAATATTTCCAGAGCGGTTTGTACAATTTGGTTCAGTAAAATTCGTTGTGGCCTCGACTGATAGCTTCTGAGTTCAAGCTATTCATCGCATGTGTAGTTCTTCTTTGTGTGGTTTCTTGTACTGGATGACTTGAACATGTGCCAATCCTTACAGTAGCTAGTTTTTCAGTTTTCACCATGTTCAGATAATTAGTGAATTTTATGGTTTTGTATCTGTTTTACTGAGCTACTTGGAAACGTATGCCTCATTCATCTTGCATAGCTGGCTTAACAGTGTTACCACTTCATGAAACATTAACACCGGTAAGAATCTTCCAAACTTGTGGAATAATATATCTCATAGTATTCTGTTCAGCTCGGAGAATCCTAATTTTTTTTTCGAGAATACTGAGAATCCTAAAAATAATACTACAATAATAAACTCGTTTTTTTGGTTAAGAACATTGGATTAAACTCAACTCACAATATCCCATAAGTCATATTTTTTATACTCCTGTAAATTCATTGATGTTACAATATTCAAATTACATGCCTCTGTTTCCCCCCTCCTTCTGGGATTTTGTGTCAAGTCAGGAAGCTGTTGATTTTGTACAAGAAAAGTTCGCCGGAGTAACTCTTTTTACCCATTCTTCCTTGTTTTTAAAGTAAACAAAAAAATCCTACTGGTTGACAAGTTCTTATGAAAGACCATGTGTAATGTATCTGCTCATGTACCATATATATGTCCTGTGCATGATCTGCTGCTATTCCACAGTTCATTGATACCTAAAGCCTTTAGCTGAAAAGCATAGCAATAGCATTTCTTTTCATTGTATGCTTATGTTGATATAATTGTCACTCATGCTACACATATATGCTGTGTCAACACAGGGGACGTCAGATCTGCGTACCATTTGTGAGGAGCTTCTTGATCATTGCTATAGCTCGAAGGGCAACTCAACGGTGATACTGGTTCAGTTCAGGCATGCCGCCAGGCTTCCTCATCCATCCCCCGACCTGCCAGTGGCCCACCCAACCGACGCTGGTGGCAGTAGCAACCCATCTTCTTCCAGTGCCGGCATCACTCAAGACACTGGTGCTGACGCCAAGGCCACTACTGACACCAACGCCGAGAACAAGGAAGATGTAGCCCTCGTGGCTCCATCAACTTAGCTAGCTGCATGGAGTTATGAGTTTTGATCGAGAATAGAGAGCTCCTGGGTTGGGAAGGGTGCAGTGCTATTTGCTTTCCTATTTTGCGAAGACGATCTCGATGTGATGCCACTGTGTAGGGTGACGATACCATGTGTAGGAGTATAGTCCAGCTTACTCTCTCTTGTTGCTGCTTCCTGGGAACTCTTCAGGAGATTTTGTCAGAGAGCCACTTGGAGTAGGATTCAGCCACTTTGTTTTCTCGTTCTGATCTTGGATCGTCAATATGCTCAATTACCGATGTTCACTGCCTTGAGAATTCCTCTGGTAGCAGTATTATGCCTTGTGAATTCTTTCTCTGATCTTGGATCTTGAAGTTGCGTAGTTGAGCAGTATTTCTGTGAAAGCTCACCTTCTTGAGAGAATTCCTCATTGTTTCTGATCTTACATCCCATTTGTCTGGTGTACATTTTCTGAGGAAATCAAACTCGCAAATACAATTAGCAGTCCCGCTGGTTTTGGTCGGTTTCACTCGTAGCCAGGTTATTCCTCAAATATGGCGCCAAAAAAAAGTTATTCTTCAAACCTGCATATTTCTTTCAAGGAATTCAGTCATCAAATAACCAAACTCGCAAATACCATTGCCGCGTTTACAGTAGTGTATGTTTTCCGCTCAAATATGGCGCCAAAAAAAAGTTATTCTTCAAACCTGCATATTTCTTTCAAGGAATTCAGTCATCAAATAACCAAACTCGCAAATACCATTGCCGCGTTTACAGTAGCGTATGTTTTCCGCGCAGCGCGTGTACTCCAATTGTGATCGAAATCTTACCGACGGGTGACGGCAACAACAGTAGCGTAGCATCCATGGTTGCAATTGGAATCCGACTCTAGCGATTAAACCCACTTCGTATTACGAGACCGATATGGTTACCAATCCTGGAGCCATGGATAAATAGGCAGGACTCGACCCAGTCCCAGACCCAGACCCTTCCTCCTCTCGTACCCTAGCTCCTAGACCTAGAGTCGATCCCTTCTCTTCTCCATTTGGATCAAGCCATGGATCCCTGCAGTTTTGAGCTTATTTCGGGTACTCCTCTCTCCGCCGTCTTCTCAGGCTGCGTCGATCAGTCGGCGACGACTGAGTTTGACGACGCCTACCTCCGGGCCGTCGGCGCACTTCCTTCACTTGCACCTGTCCGCTTCGCTTCTTCCTCCCCCATCCATCACGCCACGGCACTACACGACTCCATCGAGCTCCCGGCGACGTGCGAGGTGTCCGACTACGATGCTGACATCGACTTCAACCTCCGGGAGATGGAGAAGGACGCCAAGCAGTGGCCCTCGCCGGAGTATCTGAAGACGGTGCAGGGAGGTCGGATGACCAAGTCCAGGCGCGCGGAGCTCGTGTCCTGGATGGACGACTTCACCCGCTACTTCGACCTTGCCCCCGGCACGCTGCACCGCGCCGTCTCCTACGTCGACCGCGTCCTCTCGCAGCGAACCCTGCCGGAGACTGACACGGAGCACCAGCTCCAGCTCCTGGGCGCCACGGCCGTCTACACCGCCGCCAAATACGAGGAGCAGTGCTCAACACACAAGCTGAACGCCACGGCCGTCGCCGGGATCTGCGGGCTCGACACGACCAGCAAGGAGGTGATCGCCATGGAGCTCGTCATGGTGGAGGCGCTGGAATACGACCTCAGCGGACCCACGGCCTACACCTTCGTCGAGCACTTCATGAGGTACGCCGGCAGAGGAGAGCAGGATTCGGAGGTTCGGCGGCTGGCGCATCACCTCGCCAACAGATCGCTCTACGACTACAGCCTGCTGCAGCTCCTGCCATCCGTGGTGGCGGCGTCGGCGGTCTTCCTCGCCCGGCTAATCCTGAACCCGAACGCCATCGACGTGCGGCAGTGGAACGAAGACTTCGAGGAGCTCACGGGGTACAAGCCCACGGACATCATCCTTGGCATCGAGTCCTTGTACATGAAGAATCACGATTCTCGCTTCGACGTGGTGCCAGACTTCTTGGAAGGCCAATTGATGGATTTTAGGTTTTTTTTCGAAATGGGGCAGTGCCCTGATGGATTTTAGGAGAAAGATTTAGGGTTAAGGGATGGAGAAGCACTCTTGAATCTTGAGTTGTAAACCAGGTTAAAATGTTGTACAAGAGTACATTGTTACTTTGATATATGCTGATATTACGTCGTCGTATAGTTGAAATCAGCTAGCAGAGAACGGATTCATGCACCGACTTGTGGTTGCAGGATGCTCCTGATATCATTGCAGACCTCGTGGCTGCGGATTGTAATTCAGTTCCATGCCATTGCAATCAGTAATGAATCTCTCTTCTTGATGAAGAAACAGTTCTGCTTCTTTATTTCATGATGGTTAGGGTTTAGGGTATGACTCTTTCGATGCTAATATTTTATTCGGAATCTGTACCTAAGTCACACGAGAAATAATTATTTGTGTAATGAGAAATAATTATTTTTATAACAACAAAATTGCAAAAAAAATCTAAATATGCAAATATTTCTCCAGTTTCTTTGGAAAAATAAATTAACGCTTAGGATGATCACTAAGAAAAAAAAGTTCGCCAATCAACTTACAAAAAGGCGCTTCATTTTTTCCTTTTACAATTTGTGACGCATATATAAATGCAATTGATGAAACAAATAGTTATGTTTCTTCTTTTTTCTGTTGTTAGGGATTAGGGTATGATGACTCTTCCGATGTACATATTATATTCAGATTTTCTCAGCAGTGCAAAACTTGAGTATCCAAGACAGAACCTAGAGCTGGTTTACATACACAAACAAAAAAAATCGAGTCTAAACACACAAAAAAGTCCGACTCTAAAGAAAAAGATCAGATGGGCGATAATTCCTCTCAGACTCTAATTAAGTTGGAGCTGATTTTTTACATACGGCCGTCTCCAAAAATATTTTCACTCGAGCCGGCCAAGGACACGAACAACTTAGAAGAAATTAACCTAAGGTAGTCAGAAAGTATAGCCGTCTTAAAAAGTAATAGTATTGGAGACGGTCATTATTATCGATGGCCTCTACGCTCATAGAGTCGGCCTTAAAGAATAGCCTCCTCCAAATATATATTTTTAGAACCGATTTGAATTCAAAATCAAATTAAATCTCATGTCCATGTTGCTTTTATATTCACGACACTATTCATGCTAGTGATGCCAAGTGGGGCACGATGTGCCGACGTTTATAAGAAAATTTGAGGGTCCGACAAAGTTAAGATGTTAACATTTCACCAAATATTTTCCATTTTGGACCTATTTTTATCATTTTTTTTTGTAAAATCTATTTCTGATGCAAACACGACATATATACATGTTCAGCATAATTGTAACATTTTGGGATATTAAAATTTTATCATTTCATATAGGAAATTGCAAACATATAAGTGTATAGACACCCACACTTTCATCATTTTCTCTCCATGTTCATCATAATTGTAACATACTCCTTCCGTCTTAAAATATAAGACACAAATTTTTCGCACGGTTTTTGATGCACAAACTTTGATGACTAATATATATTAAAATTATGGATTGAGAATTTACAAATGGCATCCTTTCTTTCGTCTTACAATTCTCTTTGATTTCATATATATGTATACAAACTTTCGGGATATATTATATATACAAATTATAGTCAAAGGTGCAAGCCGTTGACCAATGAAATTTAAGGGCGCCTTATATTTTTGGGCCGAAGGGAGCACAAATTTCCATTCACACAAATTTCTACCTTTTTTTGTCTAGAATTATGACAGCTACTTCGCACATCTAAAAAATACTAACATAGGAATTACAAAAGTGTTTAGAATAACAATAGTAGGCAAGGCATATTGTAGACATTCCTTCCAGAGTGCATACCTTTTGATCCTACTCATCTTCGGTCTAATTGCTTGCGTATTGATGTTGTGTCCATCGGCAATATCTACCAGTTGCAACTCTATTTGCATCTTATCTTCTACTACTTATTTATTTTTTTAATCGATTGTTCTCATTGCTTCCTTCATCTTCTAGATTGTTTGCGAGCTAGCCCTAGATTCTTTTTGGCCTTCTTCCTTTTTCATAGTATTTTCTCTTCTCATCATCCCTTGTAAAGTTTCATTATTCTAAAGGAAGCAGTTTTCCTTCTAGAGATTGTTAATTCCTAAGAAAAGTACAAAACAAGTTGAATTGGAAAATTCTCATAAAAATCACGCTGAAGCCGAGGAGCCACTACTAGGAAAAAAAATTACCTATGGCGCACCACTTTTTGCTAGTCATGGCACACTATGGTGCGCCATGGCTAGCGCACCACCGATAACAAGTAGGTGTGGCGCACGGTTTGGTGCACCACGGGTAGTGGACATAGGTGTGGTGCACCACGAGTATGATTTTGAAATTTTGAAATATTTTTGGTATGTTTTTCGATTTTTTTAAATTATTTTTCCTCTCCGCTCTATGTTGTTCTGGTCGAACCCTAGCCGGGGAGGAGGGCGGCGGCAACCGAAGAGTAGGCAGCAGCAACGGAGAGGAGGTGGGCGGGAGGGGCGCATCACGGCCTAGGTAGGTGGCGGCGGCAAGAGAGGAGGCTAGGATGGGTGCGAAAAGGTCTAGGCAGGCGGCGGTGGCCGAGAGCAGAGGAGGCGGCACCGGCGATTGAGAGCAGAGGATGCAGGGGGCGCCGCGGAGGAAAGCCACCATATCTTCATGTGCGTAAAGCCATATCTTTGTGTGTGTGAATTTTAGCCTGAGAGAGAGGGAGGAAGAAGAGGAAGGAGTGAGGAAAGTGAGGTGGATAAGGTGTGAATGGGCAGATTATTTTCTATAGAATTATGTTTCTGTGAATCAAATAACTAGTACAGAAAAATTTCCATAGAATATAGATTATATATAATTTCTATATAAATCGTATGAATGAAATGAGCCCTAATTAGCTCGTGCCATTAACAAGCACACCCAAAGGTTGGTCTTCTCCCCCGAAAAAGAACAAAACAAGTGTGAGCTTCAGCGCTAGCACAAACGGTTCGCTGTCCCCCATCTTTACACTCTTCAGCAAGCGACATCCGTCGGAGGCGGCTGTTCCCTGGCGGCTGCCACTTCTGTCTCGAGCGCCGTCTCTCGACATGCACCGTCTCATCCGTCTCCTCGCGCCGACGCGCGGCCAGCTCGTCGAGCACGAACCTCCTCATCAACGCGCGGTCCGTCAGCGACCTCCCCCTCCTCATCGTCCCCTCCCACGCCGGCGCCACCGGAGGCCTGGTCGGAGCAGACACCGCCGGGGCGGTAGAGATATCACCGGCCGAACAGCTGCCGCTCCTCCTCGGCGTCGGCGCCGCGGCGTCGACGTGCACGCCCAGCCGCAGGACAGCGGCCTCGTGGGAGCACGCCGGGGCGCAGAGCCGCAAAAGCGTCGCGAACGCCAACGCCGCGGCCTTGAAAGAAGAGCAGACGCGCGGACTCCCGTCCTCCTCCGACGCCGGCGGCGGCGCTACGGCACGCTGCATCCACATGTGCAGGCAATCCAACGCTCTCCCGTACCACGGGCGCTTCTTGCCGGCGCTCCACGTGCGCGCATTCCTGCAATATCAGACGCATGGTTACGGATCGCACCGTCCAAAATCTACAGAGCTAAGCACGCCATTACACAAATGGACCAATGGACATAAGTAAGTAGAGAACTTATTGCCCTTCCCACAAAAATTAAGAAAAAGCAGAGAGAAAACACAGTAATCTTCTGGCGCGTGTACGTGTGATGCACACCTTGGTTGCTGCTGCAGCATCAGGATTCGAGAGAACTCTATCTCCGGATCGTGAAGGAATCGATCTATCCGTCTCTACCAGCTATGGGTACTGTTGTTGCTGCCTGATCCTGTTAAGTGCGGGACTTTGGTAAAAGAAAGTGAATATTTATTGTAATTTTTTTATCGCATAGATTGATTCACCATTAACTTGAGTACTGTATTCACGAAATCATTTCGGTAGAGCAAAATAAATGAGTACATTTATGATTTGCACTGCTAAAATAAATTAATGAGTACATTCATGCCGTTTGGTGGACGTACGTGAACAAGAGTGGATAAATATTAATCCGTCACATTTTCACGAAAAACCATATCAAAGTGTTGGGAAATTCAAGGGGTGACTTAGCTGAAAGTCGAAAGCAGGTGAACAAAAAAAACGTGGTCGGCAGGATTCGAACCTGCGCGGGCAAAGCCCACATGATTTCTAGTCATGCCCGATAACCACTCCGGCACGACCACGTTGTTCGTAATAGTTGAATTAAAATGTATAGATTCTATCACTAATTCACTTAGGCAACTAGTAAAAGATCTATACTAAGGAGCTAAGCATGTAAAACAATTTTCAAATTTCCAACATACGCTTGTATTAGGCTTTGCAATGAGTTGTACCAACGGTCAGCTAAGTTTCTCTTTTGCATAGGGGATCGTAGTAGCTGCTGTTTGGAAGATTCCAATGATGTGTTGGCCGGTCTGAGAGAAGTAGGGTTGCTTTGCCATTTTGGTACCATGGCAGCTACTTCATTAGTATCAGCACCGGCGTGGAACATACGAAATCAAGCAGATGTACACTTTTTCCCGTATGGCACGAAGAGAAAACATTTGATTTGAGGCATTGGGGGCGCACAGGATTCTAGAGTTTGGTGTCTTCCACAAATTGGGTTGTACTTCTGCGTGCACGACTTATTAAGATGGTTTTTGCTCAAGTGAGCGGGGAAGCTACGTGCTCTTCAGACTCCCTCCATTTGAGTGGGAAATCACTTCTTTTTCTTAGTGTTAATCTTCTCAAACCATATAAATAACCAAACAACTTAGTTAGAGCATCTCCACCGATGACTTTCATGTAGTAGCCGGCAACACATATCAAATTTACTTGATCCTAATCCACCTCACCCTGTAAAAGCCATCTACTTGATCTGTTATAGAAGTGTCCAAACAAAACTTGCATCAAGTTATCAACTGACCTAAAAAGAAATTGACTTTTCTACACCCTATGTTTGTACATGGACAACAGGATGGTAGACCCTAAGGTAATGCTATCTACTATTTGCATATACTACCTCCGTCCACAAAAGAATGTTGCAAGTTTGTCTACATTTAGATGTATTTAGATGCTTTTTAGTGTAGAGATACATTCGAATTTAGACAAATCTCCGACATCCTTGATGAGTGTTTAGTGTGGTGGTAGATGACGGTCTATGGTCTCGCTTGGTGGGGTGTTCGTGCATGTTCTTGCCCTAGGCAAGCTGTCATGTGTGCCTTTCATGCTCTTTGAGGAGCTACTCTACCTCGCGACGGTGCGGTGCCCTTCGATCCTAGGCGAGAAGGTAGGGGCCTTCTTCGGAGGTGGAGGCGGATGTCTCTACATCGACGACGAGCTAGGTGTTGATGAAAGCTAGAGTATTCTCCGATGGCGTACTCTCGGCGAGTCTTCTCCAAGGCTCTGATCGTGAGGACGGATGAGGACCTCGTCCTCCAAGCTGTGTTTCTTGTTGTGTGAGTTTCCCGTAAGCTAAACTCTCAACACTTTGTACATGCCGTTTCACGGCTTTATTAATGTAAAGTTGAGCTAAGGCCTTATGTTTAAAAAAGGTTACAAAGGTACCCCTGTTGAGAGGTATTTTGTGGTACCCCTAAATAAATTACAGCCTTCTATTTCCATCCATCTAAAGGCCTACAAAAGTTTATACTGCTGACAAAAACATGACCAGTATAATTTATACTGGTGCCAAAATCAGCACGCATCGATAAAAGGCCGTAGGCAAGCCCGGCTCAACAGAGTCCAACTGTTATGCCTATATATCGTTGGCAAACAAAAGAAAGAGTAAACCGCACTGGCGGTCCCTATTCTTTCTCCGTGCCTTCAGTTTAATGCCTATTCTTTAAAATTGAATAAGTATGTCCTAATTCTTTTCTCACTTGCTCACGCCGAGGTCCTAAACAGGTATGACCCGCGTTGACCCGTGCCACATCAGCCAGGGAGACCCAGGTAGGCAACCGAACAGAATGTAATGTACACAGCTACGCTACTATCCGACAGGGGATTAGGGTTCACGCGGGAAGATCGCTAGGTCGATGAAGCCGTGTCCCATTGCTCGTGGGCGCCGGCAGGTTGGAGCTACAAGGAGCAGCCGGCCAGGGCGCGGTCGGCCAGCAGTTGCGAGGGCGCGCGGGAGATGGACGGTGAGCCGGCAGAGGGACGAGGCCGTGCGAGCGGCCGGAGGGAGGATATGACTGCGCAAGCTGCTACGGGGCGCGCAGGTTCCGGGGAGTCCGGAGCCGGCCGTTGCGCACTCGGCCGCGCGGCGGTCGGACGAAGATGGCGCGCAAGCCGCGGACACGACGAGGCGAGGCAGGTGCAGAGGAGACTCAGCCGCTGCCAGGAGACGAGGGAGGGCGCGGGGCTGGTGAGGTCGAGGAGGAACTGCGCTGGCGGCGAACGCATCCGGAGGGGCGCACGATGCGCGGAAGCTGGGGCAGCCACAGTCCGAGTGGCGAGCATGCGGGCCAGCCGGACTGGAGCTAATGCTGCTTATCCCTGGGCACGGGCACGGGCAGCCGGACTTGGAGGAGAGGAGCTTCAGCCGGCAGCGGCGAGAACCTGGCGCATGAGCAACGGGGTCGGCAGGTTGAGGCGCAGCAGTGTGCGCGGGCAACCGGTTGCTACGGTGCTGCTGGTGTGGCAGCAACGCTAGCGGCACAGCACGCGAGAGGTCGTCGTGGGCGTTGGCGAAGCCGGCCGACGGCAAGCAGCGCGGGCACGAGCCGACGCTGTTGCAGGCATGCGCATCTGCCATCGATGCTTGCTCGCGCGCACGCGAGCTGCCTTTTCGCAAGTTTACATCCCGGTCGGTTGCCTAGCTGGGTCCCACTGGTCGACGTGGCACGGGTCAAAACCAACCGATAGAAGAATTAGAATCTACTTATTCAATTTCAAAGAATAGGGACTAAACTGAAGGGCGCGGAGAAAGAATAGGGAGTGCGGTTTACTCCAAAAGAAATATTCGTAGCCCTCGCTTCTCCCGACCATGCTGCGTGGGTGCCGCCGGCGAACTCCGAATGCGCAACTCCGGCGCCACCGCCACCTCAGCCCATCCCGCCGCCATGTGCGGCTCCTACGTCAGGATCTCCACTCCACCTACCTCTCTCCATCGTCCTCATACCCGAACAGTAGCCATGTCCCGGCCCCAGCGCCCTTGGCATCGCCCCTGATTCAAGATTCCACGCCTGCCCCTGATGTGTGGATGGAGAGGAGGCCGGAGATAGCGAGGTGGTGACGCAAGAGCTGATGTGGATGGGGAGGAGGTCGACGAAGTGTTGCCCTGACTGGGAGGGGAAAGCCCTGCAAGAAGGTTCCAGCAAATCGTTGCTGCACCATGTATCGGCAGCGCTCCAACAATGCAAGAAACCGTGTTTCCCAGATTGGAACAAGACATTAGAGTGGCAGAACGATTACCCATTGATCATATCTGTTCATCACACCAGATCTATGTTCTATGGCCAGACAAGCTTATCATAACTACATCTTAAGTACTTCTAATTCTGTTCACATGCTAGGTCTGACACCGCATTTCATGCATTGTACTACATGAGATCCATCATGTTACATATCTGAGTATATTACACAAAGTAACATACTACACTTGTATATTTAATACAGAATGCACAATATTATGTGGCAGAGAAAGAACAAAAAAAGGAGAAATCAAATGGTTTGTAGTACATGCAACTTAGAATACGATGCTATAATTTGTTCCTAACTGATTCTTCATCATTCACCCTGCTGGACAGACAAGTGATCTTCATGTGCCAATGGCTCATTTTTGCTTGAAGAACTCATTCAGGTATCGCGAGTCACATAATCTGGCAGCATGACTTCATTTTCCTTCAGAACCAGTATGAATGCTAGGAATTCCTTTCTGATCTCTCTTGAAGCACTAACTGCAAAAAATATAACACTGTAACATATTTCTCTTGGAACAAATATGGAGTATCACTTCAAAAAGTAACACTAAAAGGGACTCTCTACCTTACAAGTAACACCACTCCTTAAACTGGTAGTGCTCTGTGTTAAGTAACCAGTCGAGTAACCAGATTTTTATCAGTAATGCAAAAAAAAAAAGATTATCATCTAGACTTGTTAGTCCAACTTTTGTATCATAGAACATGAGTCATACATGAACAACCTGAGGTTGGGTAGTTAGGAGGGTGGTTGTAACCCAGCCCACTAGAGTTCAAACCCCAGGTTTGACATTTGTGTGTCTCATAAAGGCGGAATATTCATTTAGTGGGAGGCGATGTTCTCGTCGATAGCGAGACGTCTTTGGTAACTTCGTTAATTTTAAGATCCAATCCGCTGGTTCAGTCTGCCGAAGATGCTCATAAGTGTATGTGCGTGTGCGCGTTCATAGGGTGAGCGTCTACATTTGTACTATGTTTCTCAACAAAAAAAAACAGGACCCACATATGAAACAACCATATCAAAAAGATGTTAGAAACAGAAATAGATTATCAAAATTTAACTACTTCTGGATGAGGCATTCAAGCATGTTTGTTGAATTTTTATCTCAGTGACTGTGAATGATTATTAGTGTAAATGCACATGCATATTCTAGTCCAGCTTTTTGTGTCATAGAACATGAGTCATACATGAACAATAACAACAGGACCCGCATATGAAACAACCATATCAAAAAGATGTTAGAAACAGAAACAGATTATCAAAATTTAACTACTTCTGGATGAGGCGTTCAAGCATTTTTCAGAATAGCCAATGATTTTTTATCTCAGTGATTGTGAATGATTGTTAGTGTAAATGCACATGCATATTCATCTGTAAAAGAATTGGCTTAAGCATATCTTAAAGAAGTGCTCAAAACTGGAGCAGTTCAATGAAAATAGTTTCTAAAGCACTGATACAGTGATACTAGTGTTGGACTGGACAACAAACTTTGTTATCACAGGTGCAGTCTTATACAGTTATACTAGTTGTTTTCTTGTTCCTGGTCAGAGTTTCAGATCATTACATGATATATCAGAATACCATTATTAATACGACATATCTAGAGTAATTAGAGGTTGCCATTTTTTAACAATGTAACTTGCTAGCACTAGATTCCTGAACTTTCTTAAACGTGTTTTTCAGTCACCATCGTCTATTATCCTTAATCTGAAGAAAAAATAGAATGGTAGGAGGGGCTGGGATGAACCGTGTGTGCTTCCTGCTCATAGACGGCCACCGCCGTACACTTCCAGCATGCGGTGTAGCGTCGGCGCCGGCGGTGTACAGGATGGGGTTGGCGCCTTGGCGGCCAAGGCGTGCGGGCTGGAGTTGGCGCCGGCCGTCAGCGTCCACCTCCTGCGTTCCGTGTAGCCTATGCGCCGTCTGCTTGCGAGCTGGAGTCGGCAGCGTAGGCGTGCGGGCTGGCGTCGGTAGCGGAGGCGGCGGCGTCGCGTACGCGGCGGCGGTAAAGAGGTTTCGTTGTGATTTTTGTTTTTAGAATCGGTGGAGTTAATCTTACGGTATGGGCTCCTGGGCCTAATCTTCCTGTCGTCGGAAAAAAAAAGCTCATACGTCTTCAACCGCTAGATAAATTTATATTGGTCCTTATCTTCAAAGCAGTAGAAGGTACCATAAAACTAGCCCCTGTTGATTACTCGTTTGGCCCCGTTAATATTCTGTTTGGTTATTTCATTATAAGAAAATAAATGGTGAAATATAATAAATATTTGCAAACCAGAGGAAGGAAGTAACTGGGCTCTCCAAGCAAATTAAGGAGAAGATGAAGGAGATGGACACTTTTGGTAGGTCCTGTGTTGTTCTTTAAAAAAAGGTTTTGTCATGTTCGCGTGACTTTTTTTTTCCTTCTCAGTTCTCACATATTTTTTTGTGGTGAAACTTTTGAAGTTAGCTAGGACTCAACAAAATACTGGCTCAAATTCCTAGACCTAGACCAGTCGCACCAAGTGATTTGAATCGACAAACCCTCGACTCGGATACAAACCGACCCAACTCAAGGCACACATGCCGTTTAGTTCTAACTTGGATCATCTTGGCGCCTTAGACTTGTAGAATAATTCCATTGGTCGTCCTAGCTCCATGATGATACATGCATGCATCACTGAAGAATAGCAAAATCGGAAACATTACTAACTATATATACTAGTTTCTCTCTCGCAATTCGACGACACGAATATTGAAAACTTTACTGACACAAATGATGCTTCTGGACTCACCAGCCACATAAGTTTGTCTTCAACGCAGATGGGGGATTAGTATGATATGAACTACTATAGTCGCTGAGTGCATGAAAGGGTGTCCCACAACCACATTACATACCCCTCTGATCTCTCAAGAGACGGTGCTTATATTGCCGTCCAATAGTAACAAGGTGTGTCGGGACTCGGGACAGTCCGAGAACCAAATCATTTGTGCCGCCCACTCGAGTTATTACCAGAGTTTTTTTCTCGGCCGGAATTTCCGAGATTTCGGCGAAAACCGGTCTTACCGGTTACCACCGAGAAAAAGAAATACCGAACGAAATTTTCCGGTATTTAAATAATTTGGTCAAATTTAAATTTAAATTTTGAATAAAATAGTGAGTTGGTTTGATAAATCTCGGCCAATATTTGGCCGGTATTTCCAAAATTTCTGAAATACTGGAATACCGGTACCCACCAATATTGTTTGCCTACCGAGAAAAAAAACCTTGGTTATTACACGCGCCTATTATAAAAAGAAGCTTCTGATTTGTTGACTCGTTGACATACTATATGAACAACTAACAAACCATTGGACGAAGTGAATCGACTCAGGCGCGCACGCATTATATATGAAATATGTACGTCGAAATGGAGGATATTAAAAACATAAACGTAACTTCATATATATGGTGGATCATACCAATATGATACAATCCAGATCACACACGGGATAACCACATGAGCAAAGCACATGGTTTATTGAAAACAAAAGGTAGTGCTAGTGCACATTTACGACAATCACAAACATGAATACTAATACTCAAACAAATGTTCCCAATTAGCCTTGCATTTTTGCCTTTGTTTTTTAATCCCATGCATTATGCCTAGTGTATCGGCAACAAAGGCTTCCCTGGTGGCTGATCTTGCGCATTATGCATTTGCATCCCCAACATCCACTGTACCCTTGACCTGCATGATTAAGTTCCGGAGTTTTGTCATGTATGGCAGTTTGTTACATATTTTGAAGGATATCCATCTTTAAAACCATATATGAAACGTAAGTAGCCGGAAATGTCTGAAGTGTTTCTTGCTACTTACAGCTGGTGGGGACCTAGGTGTGTAAAATGCGTGAACGTCCAGTTCCCTAATATTCTGGGATGTGGCGACCGATGATAGAACTTCTTTGTACTTGATATTCCCACGTGCGATGGAAAGTTCTCCAGTTCCACCGACAATGGACCATTCTCCTTCTGTCACAACATTGCTGATGACCCCCATTACCTGAAGGGTGGAACCCTTTAAAGCTGTTTCACAAATATAAGACAACAAGGAGTCAGACAAAGAGTTTTGGCGATTTTGCACCATTCATCTTGCATATCATTTTGTTATAGTAGCATTAAGCAGCGATAGGTCACATATCCATAAGAACTATGCACGCTAGTCCAAGATAGGATCCAACTCTATGCAAAAGTACAATAGGGACTGGATACTAGGACTGAAAGAAGATATTACCTGCCGTCTTGGAACACTGTGTTGAATGAAGTATACCAGCCAAGATGGTCCTGGTCAGCCATGACATGAATGCCTTGTGCACGGCCGATGACCTTTGCGCTGAAGTCGGGCGCATCAACTAAAGCCCAATTGTTAACTACAGTGGCACGAATGAGTCGAGAGGATCTGGGATCAAGAGTGGTTTTTGATTGGGTTTGGCCCCTGTGGACTGGTGCAAGTATAGTACCACATTCAGTTCCTTTTCACATGGCAGACAACACTGAGTAGACGAAGCATCACAAGGAACACCCGCCATTTCTAAGTTGGTATTGTCTAGATGGGGAGTGAGTTATGGAAAGTTAGCGAGCATATGCTCTATGACTTATGCGATGAGGGTTCACCGATGGGCTATATTTATAGAATGATGGGTCTTGTTTGATTCTTTGTATATTGCATATGCATAGGGACCACATGTACCCTACCACACCTGGTCGCCTTCGTTCTGTTGATGGTAACAAGCGAGGAAGCGGCCCAGATGAACCGCGCAAGAAAAATGAGCGCATGTATGTATGGTGTCACGTGTGTGTGGGAACAGAACTCAAGGTGTCGGTCATTGTCTATGTTTCAATGGTGGCGATGGTCACCGATACACCATGCACCCATGTCTACCTGCCGAAAATGTATTGTGTTTTTTTAGTGTTCGAAGTTGTGAGGAGAGGGAAGGAAGTTTGATTTGGGCATTGGAGGGTCGTCAATGCACGGTTAGCGTCCCAAGTCAAATTAAATATGTTTGGCTGACACGGCAATCTTAGCATAGCTATTTAACAGGGTAGGTGGAGTGTTATTAGCTTTAAATATGTGGCATTGGTTTCTTTTAGCACAAGACCATGACAATAGTATTAGAAATGAAATCAGTTTTGCATTATCTAGGAGTAACAACCGAATATCCGATTCACAACAATTTATTAACATTTTGAGCTCAAGCTGTCTACTTAGTCACCTCGGCAAAATACCCACTCCCAAAAGAACAAAAATGATGTATGGGCGGGAATTTTTTATATGTGTGATAAAATTATAGGGACAGTGAAGTGACCAAATTATGAGAACTGTTACCAGAGTAATTGACCATGAGAAGCCGTCTCAATTTCATAAGCCCCTCCTTGGTACCGTTTTTCCTCATCAACATCCACTGGGCTTTTCGTCATATTCTTTCATAGAACAAACGACGTTGACCATGCATGCTTATTTGTGTGGGCATCTAGCATACATCTCTAGTTATGATGCCAACTTGTGAGGCATGTGACCAACATATGTAAATATGTTTTAATTTCCAGTATGAAGCCATACATAGTGGCCTTGGAAGTGGCGACATGGTCATGATATCCAAATCAATAATGATTCATATCTCTGAAGGTCTGTGGTACATCATATGATGAGTTTTAGATGCTAGCTAGACGAGGACCATGCTTGGAAAATGTTCATCTGCCTAATCACGGCCATAATTTAGCTTCTTACTTGATGTGCATCGTTGAATGTAAGGTTGTCTGAGTGTCATAGCATGTGAGGTTAGTATGATATGGATTAGGTTACACCCATCGATACTAACTTGTACTGGTCAATAGCTGGAACCAAATAAAGCATTATTAAATAGGGATGCCTTGCACTAATGAATAAGGTTGTATTATATGGAGAATGAGCCGCCCCAAGTTTGTCTTGTATGCATATTTAGGATATGCATGAGCATGACTTCAAGTAGTCGCCCAGAGAGATATACATGCTATACACCACTAGTCACTAACCGGCGCATTTGCACGGGCTAGTAAATATAATAGTGAATATTTCATTATCAGTACACTAGTTGTTTGAATCTTATATATGAAGGCTCTTATCCGATCATTTTACATCTTAATACCATTGTCCCTAAAACTGAATTTGCGTTTTAGTTTTCTATTTAGGAACATATCATATATGAGCTTTATGGCAGAAACATTTGAAAATAGCAAAAATGTGAAGTGTTGGATAACATAGCGTGGCAAAAATGTGAACTGTAGCTGTTATCTGTATACTCTACCCCTGTGCATATTTGAGATTAATATAATGTGACCGTAGGATCATCTCCTACTATATTTTTGGTAAAAAAAAATGGGCGCATCTAGCGGGCGGCCGCGTGCCCGATGGTAGTTTCTGGCACACCGCTGATTTTAGGAAAGATTCAGCCACCCCGTTGGAAGAGGTAAGAAAATGAATTGTCTCCTATCTCTATCCCGAATCGGCCACTGCTCCATTTTCCTCTCCGGCCAGGAGAACTGTCCCCGCTGGCGACGCGCATCGTCCGGCCAACCGTGCTCGCCACCGGCCTCCCATCTAGACGAGCGCCCCCGCCGCCAGCCGCACCTCCAGACGCACGCACCCGCCGCCGGCTTCCCTCCAACGCGCATAGGCCACCGTCCAGGTTCCCCATCTCCCACCGCGCGAGCTCCGCGTCAAGCTCCCCGCCGCCGGCCTCCTCCGCCCACCGCCAACTTCCCCACGCGACCGCGCGCCTGTAATGTCCCTGCAGCTCGCGGAAACCTGGTGGCCATGCCGCTCCTCTCGGCGCAACTCCCTCCCGATGTGGCGCGCCCCTCTCCCGGCCTTGAGCTCGGGCTGGAACCCATGGCGGCCAGAATTGGCAGCGGGGGCAGCAATTTTTTTTTTTTTTTGAGGAAAGGAGTACGCGGGGGAAGCATTGATAGGATGAAATTGGGAGGGATGCGTACGAGGAAGAGATAAAGGAGAGAGATGGAGAGTGGTGGGTCCCATGTAAAAGAGAAGCTATTATTTGCCACGTTAATAGTATTTTGTTGCCTAAAATCATATAATAGTTGCTAAAAATGATAGCTTCCTACCTAGTCGTAGTTTGTTGCCTAAAAGCCACATATATGTGCCAATTTGTTGGATATGATTACATAATAGTTGCTAAAAATACATAATACTTGCTAAAAATGCTAGTTTGTTGCCTAAAATTATATAATAATTGTTGGCCAAAAAATTACCGTAGTTGTAATTTTTTCTAGCTGCAGTAGAGTTACCAAAAATTGAAGTTGTGTAGATGCTATGTAGTTGCCTATAATAAAAAAAATTGTTGTCCCGCAGAGCAACTTTGCTGCCGAAATGAAAACTTTGAAGCAACTTTGGTGTCGGAAGGAACAACTTTCGTACTAGACGGAGCAACCTTGGTGCCTAGCAGCGCAATTTTAGTGCTCGACAGAACAACATCGGTGTCTGATAAAGCTACGTTCGTGCCTGGTGGCGCAACTTTGGTACTGGCGGTGCAATTTTGGTGTCCAGCAGAGCAACTTTTATGCCTGAGAAAGCTACATTCGTGTCTGGAAGCTCAATTTTGGTGTCCCACATAGCAAATTTTGGTGTCTGGAAGCTCAACTTTGGTACTGGCGGTGCAATTCGATAATTCTCCGAAAGTCCATAATGGCCCTCAGAGAAGTCCTATGATGTATTCTCGAGCTCTAGTAGGACACTCGCAGGGAAGTCTGGACCTAATCGGGCAAGGTGCCTGAAGAATCCATCTTATCATGCGGTCCTACAATAGGAGGACCTCGAAGCCGATGGAAGACCTTGAGTCCGGTGATAGGTAGGCAACTTCGCAGAAGCAGTAGTAAATTTCAGAATAGAGAGCAACTTCATTGCAGTTGTAGGCAACTTGACTGCACCTGTAGACAACTTCACATCAGCGTGTAGGCAACTTTGTAGCAGCACGAGGTACTACATTGCTTATTTTTTTACTAGGTTGTTGCCTAAAAAGAATAATAGTTGCTTAATTCTTTCAATTTGTTGCCTAACACCCTAATTTTTTAATGGTTTTATTTTGAAAAAACAATGGAAAAAGACATTGAAGTAACTTCACGAAGCAATGCACCTTGAAAAAAAACGGGCAGACTTTGTTGGGCACTAGAATAAGGGTGACTTCTTTTGGGCTTCTTAGCTAGCTTCTAGGTGGTGGACAGCTGAAGCTGAAAAGAAATCTCCAGCTTATAGAGAGCTTATTTCCACCGAGAAGCTATTCGGTAGTGCAATTGCAGAAACTGCATCAGACTAGTTTCCCGAGCTTCTCATTTAGAAAGCTGAAACGCCATAGTGAACTGCCCCTCTGTTCAATTCTATTTACAACAGAATGCCACTCCACTAGAAAATGATTCGGGCCTTGTTGGAAGAAAAAGGGGAAATAAAAGCACAACTGATCCCGCATCGCTTAAGGTATCATCGCTTCATTTAGGGCACATAACAAATTAAGGGGTACTACAGACATTTCACAGCTCAACACAACAAATAAGCTTAAATTTCATAAGCCCAAAAGAATGGAAGGAACCAGTTTCTTGGAGCTTTTTCCCACCACAGTTTCTCCCCACCGAAATCCATAAGCCATCTTATGCATAAGCATAAGCCCAAAAGAAGTCACTCTAACGCCTCCAGGAACCAAAGTTGATATGTGGGAACCGAAGTTGCGCCGTCGGGTTCCATAGTTGCTTTGTCATTCACCAAAGTTGCTCCTCCGGGCATCGTACTTGCTCCTCCGGGCATCAAAGTTGCTCCGTCGGGTTTCATAGTTGCTCTACATGGTACGAAAATTGTGTCGTGAGGCACCAAAGTTGCTCCGATACAAGGCACACAAGGAGCGAGGGTGGATGGATTAGACAGCTATATTCGTCTAATTTTGCGCACCAAAATTGCCCTGTCAATCATTAAACTTGCTAAGTCGTGCACCAATGTTGCGTGCGCACGAAAGTTGGCAGTATAAGGGCATCTCCAGCGGGGCGACGCATTTCGGACGCTCAAAAGTGGTCACGAGCGTCTGTTTGCGTCGCCCCGCGGACGCCAAAATAACCGCAGGGGGCGAAATGTCCGTTTGCGTCGGGGGCTACCTCCAGCGGTCCGACGCATTTTGGACATGCAACTGTTTTTTGTGCTACTTCTTTACAGTTTATAGTTGAATGATCAAGTTTTAAACGAGAAAAAGATGTACTCATGATGTCATGTTGGTCCAATCGAATAGATTATAGCCTAAACAATTAATCGACTAGATTCAAACATATTTAACATACAAATAAGAAGAAATTTAAAAACATATAAACTAAAACTATTTTTTGGCCTTCTTGTTCGAAGGCCCTGCGTCGTCGTTGTCGTGGAAACTCCTCCGCCTCTTGCTTGTCACCTTGTCGTCAGAACTGGAGGACGACGCGCCCGTCGAGGACTTGAAACTGGAAGAAATGGCGTCTTCGTCGTCGTCATCAGTGAACGGACGACGACGCGCCGCCTTGTCGTCCGCCGCCTCCTGCGCCTCCAATCGGGCGAACTTGCTGTCGGAGTCCTCCTCCTCCTCCTGGCCCTCCTCCTCGTCGTCAGCGTCGCTGGCAGCGCCGCCTCCGTCCTCCTCCTGGCCTTCGCTGCCATTGCCGCCCCCCTCCTCCTCGTCCTCACTCTGTGTGGAGGTAGGGTAGCTGGGCGTGGAGCCCGGATCGCTTGGCGTCGCCGGCGATTCCCACCAATGCGGGAATCCGGGCGACTTGCCCTCGCTCTCCGAGTCGGACGGCAGCGTGTAGTCGCTCATGACGTGCCGGTGTTGGAGAAGAAGAAAAGAGGATGAAGAAGGAGGCGGTTGAACTTGAATTACCGTAGACGCGGGGGTTATAATGTGCGCGGATTAACGGCGGCGCGTAAAACGAAGAGGCCGGCGGTTGCTCTTCCGCGGCGGTTCGGCGCTCCATTGCGGCGGTTGGTCACCGGCGGTTGTGAATTCGAGGCCGATCGAACCTAGGTCGCTGCCATGAGGGTCCGGTGGGGAAGCGAGCGGACACTATGCGCGTCCGCCGAGACGCAAACCTGGCGCATATTTGGGCCAGGTTTGCGTCTCCGCGGACGGCCCGGTCACTTTGCGTCGCCCCGCTGGAACAGGCCCCAGACGCATTTCCGGTCACGGCGGACGCAAACGGTCGCTGAGCGTCCGTTTGCGTCGCGCCGCTGGAGATGCCCTAACACTAAAGTTGCGTCATTGGGCACTAAATTTGCTTGTGTCATTACTGAAGTTGCTTCTCTCGATGCTAAAGCGGTTTTCTTGATTATAGGCAAAAACAAGAGAATTTCACAGAGGCAATAAGCAAATTTGGCAACGGCGAACAAATCAATTATTGTTGGGGCAATTTTAGGCAACATACTAGTAACATATTTGAGCAACTTTTATTAAATGTAATTGACCAAGGCAACAAAATAATAGGCAACTAACATGCGCAATTAAGCAAATAAATATGACAAAAAAGGAAAACTTTGATCCGAATTTCCTTTCTCTTCTCCACTCCCCTCTGTCTCTTCCAAACCTCAAGCGTTCCCAAGGTTCCGCTTAGGATCTGGACGAACTTCTGAAGGAGATGGCTGGACGCACGAGGAGACGCGTCGTCGCAATCATCCCGGCTATTCCCCTCTCTCGCAGAACCATCATGAGCGCGGCCCATCCATGGAGACCCCTCCCATGCGCGGATCAAAGAGGGGAGCCTCGGCGCGGTTCCCGCCGGGATCGCCACGGCAAAGGCGCCTTTCCGGCCATTGCCGCACCAGTTCAGAGCTCCAGATCGATTCGGGCAGAAGAGACTGTCCGGGGCAGCCAACGAAGGAAACTTGCTGAGGCGGCGCGCAGTGGAGTGGAGACCGGACAGGGTGGCGCTCGTGCCGCTCAGGCGTCGTCCCAACCAAGTTCTAGCACAAGGTTGGTAGAGCTCCCAGATCGATTCGGGTGGAGAAGATGGTCTGGGGCGGGGAGGAGACCTGTTGGGTCGGCGCGCGGCGCAGACCGGCCGGGGCGGCGCTGTTGCAGCTCAGTAGAAGGGGCGTTGATCTACCAAGAGGGCCAGGTTGCAAGTGGTGCGGGATGACCCGCCACGCCGCTAGGCCGCCCCGCAAAAAACGCCCGAGCAGCGCCGCTGGGCCGACCGCGTCGATAGTTGCGGGATAGAGCGGTCACGCCGCTCAGCCCGCTTGCAGCCCGCAGTACCGCATTAGCCCGCAACCGTCAGTTGGCGCACACTCCGTCTCTCCCCCGGCCCTCGTTGACCACCGCCTCCACACCGCTGCCGCCGTCGCCGCCACACGGGCGATGCCCCGGCCTCCTCTTCCGACTCACCCCCATCTCGGAGGACCCGCTCGCAGTTCTTGATGGTGGGGTTGATGGCGGCGCCGCCGCCATCTCCAAATCCGGACTGCCCTGCTGGAGTCGTCGACGGAGAAGTACCTTGTGGTCATGGTTCATTTTGACAACATGAATTTCATTGATTTTGTGTGATTTTTCTGCGGAAAATTAGTGGCCAAATAATCTGTCCGAGACTGTATTTCATTTTTACAGCATGAATTTTGTTGATTTCGTATGATTTTCCATTCTTCTGCTGGAAGTAAGTTGATGTCCTAGTCGTTAGAACTTCTCTTTATGAGATTACCTTATCTTTAGACCAGTATTAGTATCTTACTGATTTTTTCAATCTCATTGTCTTTTTCCCCTGGACAATGGTGGCTGACATGCTAGCTTCCGATCGATCAGCTGTACCGATCAATCAGCATGTACGTAGCTAATGCAATTCATCAGCGTGTGCGCTTGCGAGCTGATGCGCTAGCTTCCGATCGATCAGCATGTCCGTAGCTAGCTCAACTGATCAGTGCGTGCGTTTGCGGGATGATGCGGACTGCCGCAGTGTCCGCTGTAATTCTAGCGGTTTGTTGCGGCAAACCGCGAGGGTCCGCACATATGTTGTTATCCTGCGATGCTTTGTAGCGGCCAGCCGCAACCCGCCCCGCTTGCAACCTGATAAGAGGGGGTGGCGGGGAGAACTGTTGCGGCTGCCTCCGATGTGGGCGCTCTGAGTACCGTCGGAGAGGAAGAGGAACTTGGAATCACGAGGGGTTGGCGGGATAAAGACCAGTGGGTTTTTTCTGTCGTGTAGCGCGCTCGTTCGGTATGCCCGCTCGGAACTTCGGTTTGGCACGCGCCCGCCGGAAAGAATTCATGAAAAAAAATAGCGTGAAATCTTTGCGGACAAAGTGCACTTCCAAATATAACATAACTAGCAGAGTACACAATACTACAATTAAAATGTTTGTTCCAAGTAAACGTCAATGGTTATAAGATTTACTGCGATTAGTAGTGTTTACCATATGAAATACAACATACTCCCTCCGTTCTGAAATAGTCTACATTCTAGTCCCAAAATTTGTTCTGAAATACTCTACATTCTAGCTTTTAGTCAACAACAACACTGAAAACGAGATGGTTTTACTCTTTATATTGGATGTTGTTACTTTTAATGTAGCTTGGATTGGTTGTTCAAATATCTAAGTAGTAATAATAAATGCACTACTAATTTGCCTCATTTTTTCTAAAATGTAGACTAAATCAGAACGGAGGTAGTATTTATTAGTCTTTAACTATTAGGGTCTTGTGAGATACTTCTCGTGACTCAGCCTCCTTCTGATGGTGCATCACATTAAGAATATAACATTTCAGATCCTCCAATTTTTCTCCAACATAAAAAGGACAAATATTTGGAGAACTCCTAGCACAAATAAAGTTAAAACAGAGCATCAAACTTAGTTATTCCATATCAAATAACCTATATTAAACGGAAACTTTACTAAATTAAGATGCTAGAAGTATCAGTTATGGCTGATGACCCACAAGTATAGGGGATCGCAACAGTCTTCGAGGGAAGTAAAACCCAAATTTATTGATTCGACACAAGGGGAGATAAAGAATACTTATAAGCCTTAACAACTGAGTTGTCAATTCAGCTGCACCTGGAAAAGCACTAGCAACAGGGGTGATGTGAAAGTAGCAGCGATATGAGAGCAATAGTAACAATAACACAGCAGCAGTAATAGTAGTATGAGAGCAATGGCACCAGAAAACAGTTGACATGTAGAACGAGTATATGATGATGAAAGATGGACTGGGGTTCCCAGCTATCTACACTAGTGGTAACTCTCCAATAACAAGTGTTGGGTGAACAAATTACAGTCGGGCAATTGATAGGATTGAAATAGCATTAAGACAGAATATCAAGATCATTAATCATGTAGGCATGTTTTCCAATAATAGTCGTACGTGCTCGCAATGAGAAACTTGCACAACATCTTTTGTCCTACCAGCCGGTGGCAGCCGGGCCTCAAGGGAAACTATTGGATATTAAGGTACTCCTTTTAATAGAGCACCGGAGCAAAGCATTAACACTCCGTGAAAACATGTGTCCCTCACATCACCGCCATCCCCTCCGGTTGTCCCGATTTCGTCACTTCGGGGCCTTTGGTTCCGGACAGTGACATGTGCATACAACTTGTAGATACAATCTAAGCAATAAGTATAGAGCTCAAATCTAAGATCATGCCACTCGGGCCCTAGTGACAAGCATTAAGC
Source organism: Lolium rigidum (assembly GCF_022539505.1). Taxonomy (NCBI): domain Eukaryota; kingdom Viridiplantae; phylum Streptophyta; class Magnoliopsida; order Poales; family Poaceae; genus Lolium; species Lolium rigidum. Next base: position 176,892,084 of record NC_061509.1, read on the forward strand.
ATAACAAGATTGCAGCAACAATAACTTCATAAACTTTGTAGATAGACAACCATAACGTAACAATCCATCGGATCCCGACAAACACAACACCGATTACATCGGATGAATCTCAATCATGTAAGGCAGCTCATGAGATCATTGTATTGAAGTACATGGGGGAGAGAATACCAACTAGCTACAGCTAGAACCCGTAGTCCATGGGGGAACTACTCACGGAGCATGATGGAGGCGATGGCGTTGATGGAGATGGCTTCCGGGGCACTTCCCCATCCCGGCGAGGTGCCGGGACGAGACTTCGTCCCCCGAATTGGAGTTTCGCGATGGTGGCGGCGCCCCGGAGTCTTTCTCGGAGTTTCGTCAAGAGTTACGGTGTTTTTAGGTCGAAAGGGATTTTATAGGCGAAGAGGCGGCGCGAGGGGGCACACGGGGCGCCACACCACGGGCCGGCGCGGGCCCGAGCCAGGCCGCGCCGCCCTATGGTGTGGTGGCCCTCCGGCCCCTCTCCGACTCTTCTTCGGTGTTCGGATGCTCCCGGGAAAAATAGGAGGTTTGGTCTTCGTTTCGTCGAATTCCGAGAATATTGCCCGAACAGCCTTTCCGGAACCAAAAACAGCAGAAAACGAGAACCGGCACTGTGACATCTTGTTAATAGGTTAGTTCCGGAAAATGCATAAAAACATCATAAAGTGCAAGCAAAACATGTAAGTATTGTCATAAAACAAGCATGGAACGACAGAAATTATGGATACGTCGGGGACGTATCAATGGCCTCTGACCCTAAGCAAGCGACATGAAGGACAAATTGGATAAAATCTACATGGATATTTAGAGATGGAATTCATGGACATTGCTCATGTGAAATTAATACTTAGGAACAATTAAACAATGATGAGATTGAACTCGGAGCTTCTTCAGAGCCCCCCGTATCGCTCCGCGTCGCCCCCGCGGCGACAGGGGCGACCCTCTCCTCCCCTCCCCCTCAGGCCGTCCTCACCACCTCTCCTCGCTGCCGCCGCCGGCGAGAGCCGCCGGGCAAAGCCCGCGTGGTGCCGGCGGCGGTGGCTGTCCCCTTCCCGCGCTTGGCAAGGGTCTCGCGGGGCGGCCCTTCCCGCCGTCGGTGCGCTTCCTCCGGCCGGCGTGGGAGGCGCCGTCGGAGCCTGGCGGAGTGGCGGCTCGGCACGCTGACCTTGGTCGCCGGTGGCCGGCGCGTCCCGAAGCCGGTGCGGCCGTGGCCATGGGGGGCGGCGGCGGGCCCAGATCTGGGCATGCGGGCCTAGGTTTGGGCCGCATCCGGGGCTGTCTCGGCCTCGGATCGGCCGGATGCATCTCGAGCTGGATCCTGCTAGGGTGCAGGCCAGTTCTCCTCGCTTGTTCTGGTCGAGGCCGGCGCACGGCAGCTCCGGTGACGCGGCCCGGGCTGGTCCTTGGCCCCTTGGTCCGGTACAAGCGTCCGGTGGTCTCGGTAGGGGCAGGGACACCATGGCTTCTCTCGGGTTTGGCTCCGACCTGAGAGATCTTGAGCTCTGGGCTGGTAGGGCAGCGCTTCACTGGCTTGGTGGCGACTTGTCGCTGCCGTTGCTTGTTTCCCTACGGCTAGTGGTGACGACCGCGGGGGCGGCGCGTCACGGAGCTGCTCCTGTAGGACTGTTTTGGTTACCCTAGGTTTGGCCTGCAGGGACGCTAGCTGGCTCGTTGTTGTGTCCACGAAAGCACCGCAAGGCTTCGGCCACTGCCGGCGACGACGACGTCTATGGATGCCGTTCACCTCCTTGGAGGCGTGGCCATGACGCACTTCTTGCTGCTAGTTGTCGCCCCCGGTGCTCTATCTGCTGCTCTGCTGACTTGCGGGTTCCCCGAGGTCCTCCTCGAAATCTCTACTCGTCAATTCCCTGTGTCTCGTTGTGACCTGCTTCATATAAACGGTGTGCCTCCGGCTTTGCGCGGCCGCTCTCGAGCCTAGGGTGGCTGTTGGAGTTTGCGTCGTGGCACGGGGGGCACCGGTGGCTCTCAATAGCTGGTGACTGCCTTGATTGCAGGTGCATTGACTTAGGTCTTCCGTGGGGTGGGTGTTGATGCTTCCGCGAAAGCTTTGCACAGCTCCCCTGTGCCGACAACGGCGACGCTCGCGAGCGCCGTTTCCCTTCCTGAAGGCGTTGTCGTGAAGTTTCCCCCTTCGAACTCTGGAGGCTCGTTTGTTCACTAGCGCAGTTAGCTAGTCCCCCCGGGTGTCGATGGTCCTCTGTCTGGCGGATTAGTGTGGTACCTCAGTTTGGGGCAGCTTCATGGAGTGGCGGCTTGTTGCTTGTTTCTCAGGCAGAGCTGTCGGTGCTTAGTTGTAGTCTTGGGCGTGTTTGTAGATCCTGTAGTTTGGAGCCTGCTCCGCTCTGCCTGATCTCTTCTTGGTTAGGCTATAGCTTTGCACCCATGTGCTTGTATCTCTAGCTGGCAACCCCAGTTTTCCTATTTCTTTTGCTTTGCTGTTGGGCTGTTGGTTCCGTTGTAATCGTTGTAATCCTTGCCGGTTGATGGCTTTGTTAATTCAAAGTCGGGCTCATCGAGCCTTCCGTTTAAAAAAATCATCTGTCGTGCATGTGATGAAACTAATAATAAGTACTTTAACTAAAGCTAGTTATAGTGTGGAGTAACATAATAGTAGCATGCATATGTTACTAATCTACTCCCTCCGTTCTAATTAATTTAGTCTGTATTTTAGAAAAAAAGAGATAAATTAGTGTTACATTTATTAATATTACTTAGATATTGAATAACCAATCCAAGCTGCATCGAAAATAATAAAGTTTAATAAAGAGAGCAAAACCATTTGTTTTAGTGTTGTTGTTGGCCAAAAGCTAGAATGTAGATTATTTTAGAAATTTTAGGGCTAGAATGAGACTATTTCAGAACGGAGGAAGTTTGTTACTGCTTCTATATTAGGAGTAACATATGTGTGATATCATGCAAACTAATATTTATTATATTGTAGACTCATCTTGTCTTAGGAAGTGTAATGTTATGGTAACATACTAGTCACCACATTCACCTCTGTAATCATTTAATGACATGTCATCTCTTACTACTTAAAAAGTCTAAACTGTTTCCGTATTCTGCCAATACGTTTGGTCGTTCCCCGTTCGTCGTCTCCGTCGTCCCCACATGGGCCAGGCCCAACGAACCTAGCTTGCCAAACCATCCCATCTCGATGCCAACGCTTCGGTTCGAAACTCATCCCGTGCTAGGGTTCCACCATGGGTGCCGCCTGCTGCTGGTCCTCGCCGCCGCCGCCGCCGCCGCCGCCGCCAAATTCGTCTTTAAGCATGCCGCCTCCGGATCAGGCACGACCAAGATCGCCGCCTCCTGCTGGTGCTCGCCTCCCCCGGTGGAGGAGTCGTTGACCACGCCGCCTCCAGCTCAAGCCCGGCCCCGTGCACCACCTCCTATTGGTACTCGCCTCTGCCGACGTAGGAGTCGCTGAACACGCCGTCTTCGGGTCAGGATGGACCTCGCGCGTATTGGCAGTCGCTTTCGTTGCGCGTTGGTGAGATGTTTTTGCCTTCTCTGATGTCGGTTTGGTACGATGGCGTTCTTCAGTTTTGCAATCGCAACCGCAAGTGTTTCGTTTTCGTTTTTCCTCCGTCCTCTCTTCCAAATCCTGTTGTGTCTCTCAGAGTGATTTTCTCTCCCCAAATCTATCATATGCAGGTGATGACCATCCTCTTGACGAGAATCTGTATTGTGCGGTTGGAGACCAAACAGCGACCTTGCAGCGGTGCAGGTAATCCTCTTTGTCACGCTCCCGTCCCTCTCGTTCTCCTCCGGCAAGGTACAGTGCCTTGGCCCTTCAGCCCTGCGGTCGACCTCCACCGAGCAGAGGATGGGGCGACCACCACCCGAGCCTCCGACGTCCCCTGCAGGCAGGGCGCCGGCTGTCCTCTCCCCTGTCCTACCGCCCCACACTACCATCCCCTCTCCATGTGCCCTCCCTGTGTGCCCTCTGCCTTCTCCCTCTCGGTCTCACCTCTCTCAATCTTGGTTCCTTGTGTTTGTTTGGTAAGATGGGTCGTCGTCCCTTGCGCCGCGGCGGGTAACCCTAGGTCGTCCGGCCAGCTCGACAGTGGTCCTGACCTAACCTTCATGCCGGTTATGGCGCAGCGCTGCCAGGAGGTCCTCAAGTATGTTCCCTTTACTCTAATGTTTTCTGTGATTGCTATCATCTACTCTTGCCCCCTATGTTGGAGATTGTTGTATCAGTATCTCCTTTGCCATAGCTTGTGCCTTGAACAAATAGATCAACTCAAAGAGTGCAGACCGGATGTTTAGATATTTATACAGATGGATAATTTACACCCTTGAGTTGCTACTAGCCAAATCTGACGGCAAAAAAGTTTACATCCATGTATCTGCAAGGTCCACGGGTACTCAGCCTTTTCTCGTAATCATGTTTGTCAAGGATTTCCTTCATATTATCTTGAGTTATGTACCTGAATTCTTACCTTAAAACTAAAATGCGGGCTAGAATGGTGACAGGAAGTAATGTTTTGTGCATCATGAAGTAGCGGTCGTTGTAGCAAGCCTGTTAGTTTTCATTTAGCAAGTGACTGTTTTTTGTGCAGTATACAAGCATTAAGAGATATGTTGATTATTTCATTTACATGGTGGTTCCTAACTGCTGTAATGTAGCTGCAAACTGATGAAGCTTTGCTTGATTATCTGATACTTTCTACCATGTTATTATCTGATACACCAAGATGTATCCATGGAGCCATGAATTGTTCTCTTCACTTTGTATTCTAAGCTGAATTTCACTGGTAATATTATCTTATTTCACATGTGTGGGTTTTAGTTGGTACCCATCAGAATACAAGAGGATATTGCTTCTCTTAGTAGGGTATTGGGTTGCTGCTCTGAAATCCATTGGGTCGCTAACTGCAGATTGTTTCTTTGAAGCGATGCATACCTGAACCAACTTCACAGCTCAATGGTAGGGTATTTCTTGGCACGAAAACAGCTCAGCGAGATCTGCCATATAGTTGCAGAACTGATGCATAGAGAAAGCATCTACAACAGATATGTTTCCTCCCTTCTCAACCTCAAATAAAGTTGAACCCAAGGAATTTCATATTAGAAGAAGAAGCCATAGTAGTAGGAGGAAGGAAACCTTTTCATATAGTGATAATATTATGAAAAGGTTTCCTTCCTCCTACTACCATGGCTTCTTCCTCTAATATGAAATTCCTTGGGTTCCTCTAATATTATTGCATTAGTGTAGAATGCTACTGGGTCTTCACACGCATCATCGAAATTATTTGGCAGTTCCATACATCATTGTTTCATTCATTCTGTATTAGAATGTGTTGGTGTATTTAAACATTTTCTAAATTATTTTATTTTCTGCTAGGAGATTGGCCAGGGGGTGGAACCAGCGAGCACCATGTCGGGTGGTTACTATTGGCAGTGCTTGGGTGGCATCGGCATTTTGCTGAGTGGCTTGGCGGCCTCGGCACTGGTGCGGGCGGGGCATGCCAGTGGGGTTCAACATGAAGGTCTGATGAAGGTTAATGCTTCTTTCTTTTACCCTTCGACATTTTATTTCTTGACTAAATTCTTTAGAATGCATCACCAAAATTATGCTGCTTGGTGTAATCAAAATAATATCAGTGGACGGCCCATACACATTTTTGCTATGAAGTTTTTATATGGAATTGAGATAGATCAAAAAAATACAACATTTTTTACTTACCTCAAGAAACTTAATTATGAAGCATTAAATGTAGTTAGCCTAAAACAGAAGAAATAATAAACCTAGGAAATTTGTAGCTAATGTTATATAAAATCAATAACAGTGATCAAGTGAATGAACAACCAAAATGATTTTGACACAATCATCCATAAGTAAATGGATATACTGATAATACGGGTGTGATGAGATCAGAGTTTTAATATTAAAGATTATTTTAACTTTTACGAACCTGCTAAGCTTCACTTCTTGAAATGCTCTTACAATCCATACGCTTACAATTCTTCAAGCAAAGGCTATCGCATCTACAATGATTTGAGGCAGCTGCGAGAACATTTGTTTATGATTTAGTTCTGGTATTCTGTGCAGCAAAGCATGTCAATCCACGGGACGCCAATTGTGTACATGTCACACAAAAGGAAAACGAGAACAGCGAGCTATTTCTGCAGTTCCTCACTGGCGGTGAGGCAACAGGCGGTGAGGCAACAGTGGAATCATCAGTTATTGTTAGTTGAGAACGTGATTGCTTGTACCATCTAGGTGACTAACTTATATAGCAAAAGTTTGGTAGTGGAGGGTTAGTCCATTCTGCTATACAAGTATGCACAATGAAGGTCACTGCAATGGTCACCTCGTCAACAACAAAAATCGCGGGTTGCTTCATCTAATTATGCTATTCCACACGTTCTAATAATTCAAAAAGATCCTAGATCCAGTGTGGAAGCAATTTCGCAACAGATTTATGTGTTTTTATTTTGGCTTCCCCTACCTGCTGAAAAACTTTACAGTGAGTTTGATGAGATATTTTAGCAGCTAGGTACGATATCATGTGACCTTTAGGAAATCTTCATTATACAGTAGGTTTTCTAACATGTAAATATATAATATATTTCTTTTCTCACTCCTCAGCTTCTATGGCAACTGAAGTGACCGTTGTATATTTGCAACTGGTACTTTAATTCTCAACTAGCTAATTGCCTGTGATTTTCTGTTAAATAGTTACTCATAGTATAAGTCGGCTGAAAATGTAATATTCCAACTACAGACTCATAGTATAAGTCGGCTGAAAATACCTGGGAGTATAATGCTTCGGCTCATATATCCCTTTTACTCATAAACGACTATGATGCCTAAATAGCACTTGTATTTTCTTGTTTGCAGTTTCAGTGATGGGTAGATGAATTGTCAGCTTCGCATTCAAGAGATTTCCAGCAGGTTGCATATGAGGTTGGGATTTAATAGGTTTGGATAAGGAGGGCGTTGGAAGTGTAATGCCTTAGATGCAACCGGAGGTACTGTTATGCCTTCCTTTCGTGAGCCTGGTACTTTGATTTTTTAGTTTGCCTGTGATTTGCTTGATTAGGTCTATGCATGGAACAAGAGGATCGGGTTAGTTTATGCCATCTTGCCTATATTTTTCATTTACATGGCACATGCTTGTAAGTTTTTCTTATTTAATTATCATCTTCTAAAACTTTGACTTGTTTGAGGTAATAGATTAACCTATGCTAAATATATATAGGTAATTAAATGTGTGCTGTGGATCTGGTGGAGACTAGGTTTATCACTCTTGTTCTGTTGGCGCCAAGCACTGGGTTGTTGGCCTACTGCGAGCCTCCTCCCTCGAGTGCTAGAACCAACTACGAGCGGCGGAGAAGAACAGGGGTGTGCCACCGGGGTGAGGTAATTGCGGAAGTGGTGGGAGAGGGCGCTCATCAAGGCTAGCGGCTGGAAGGCAAGGGATTTGGAAGCCCGGTTGCCAGCAATGGGGAGGCAGGAGAAGGATGTTTGAGGGCGGTAAAAAGTGGGAAGGTCGAGAGTGGGGAGGCAGGCGAGGACTGTCCAAATTTGGGTGGGGGTTTCTTTAATTATTTTGTAGTGTCATCGAGTCAAGGAAAGTTTTATGTTAAGTAAGGCTTAAAAAGGAAGTTCGGTTATACGTATATGTGGCTGCAAAACTACGGCTGATTGATATATATACCGAGTATCTCAATGAAAATTGTGGCATCTTGAAATGCATTTTAATTCAATATTTAACTATATTGTTGTCTTTTCTTTGAACGGGGAAATGGCCCGAAGGCCCTGGAAGCTGCATTAAACGGTGATACATGTTACAAACAGGACCCTAGGAAATACAGAAATAAGAACCTGGTCCTCCGCGTACGCAAACAAGACCCTAGAAAAAAATAAAAAAAAACAATCAGGTCCTTTATCTTCACCGTGGCTCTTGCAAGGTCTCGAAGCATGGCCCACCGACGATGACACTGGGGACTTCACTATTTGGGTCGAGGTCAGCATGCTGCGCCGCGCTGAAACCAAAGATCCACCTCGATGGCTCGCCGACCTGGAGGAAGAAGAAGAAGAGCCATCCTGGAGGAAGAAGAAGAAGCTGTGGCGTCGATTTGACACCACAGCGCGGAGTGGCCGCTTTCGGCCGTAGATTACTTCAGCGGACCTGGCTTCCGTGTATGGACTCCACAGGAGAGCTTCACGAAAGATCCCCGGAGCGCTAAATCCTGCCGCACTAGCCCACCTCCTGCCTCCATGGCAGCGAGATTGAGTGGGGACAACAGGAAGGAGAGCTCGAACCTTGGTCGAGCTTATTGAAGGAGACGCTGGCGCCGCTCCCTCCGGTCGCACACAGCACCACGTTGCCACCAGCAGCAAGAACACCGCCACAAGCCACCAAACGCTGCTCGCGAGCGTCGGCAACGCACTCCAAGAAAACGGCATCAAGCCAGACACCATATAGGCCAAACTCAACTCTAGAAGCCTACACCTACGTTGCAGTTGTACAGGGAGGGGACCCTTATCACACGCCTCAACGCCGGCTATCGCCGGAGAAGAGAAGGGGAGGGGCCAAGCCGGCCCAGATCCAAGGAAACGAGAGAGGGTGTTGGGAGAGACGAGAGCGGTTGGGGCGGAGAGTCCCATATCGCCAAACCGTGTGAGTGTGAGTGAAACCTGAAGAAATTATGAGACCGTTGCAACACATGTGCATTTTACTATTATATTTGACACATAAGGCTACGATCCAAGATTGCAATGGGACACTTATGAATATCAAAGTGTTATTTGGAGAACTTTGAGTTGACAGTAACAAGATCTAAAATTGAGAACCACGTAGATATACAATAATGTTGTCTCATTGTCGCGTTAAGTATTATTATATTATAGTATATTATAATATCTCTGATTTTTTTTTTTGAAGTTTCAAAAAGTTGTAAATTATATATGCATTGAGAAATGAAATTTCACGACCCGTGGCAACGCACGGGCATTTGTACTAGTGTCATCTAAATGCATGCTACATTTCACATTTCAACTACCTTAATTAGCAAAGACTGTAGGAGCATGCAGGTGCATGTTACTACCTTAATTACTCCTACCGTAACTAATCACGTGCATGTGTATGTTAGCACGGTCAGTGCTGCGAGTAAAGGGTATTTTCAATTAAGGCTGCTAGCAATTTGATACTATCCCCATACCGGTGTACAGGGTAATTATGTATTTCGAGAAAAAAAATTAGCTACTAATTTGGTCAATAAAATATAAGATATATATCACAATAAAATTTACTATTGCAAACTTCTTTTGAATATGAATCCAATGGTATAATTCTTGCGGCTATATCTCATATTTTGTTAATTAAATTTATAGTCAAACTTCTTTCTCGAAATATGTAATTATTCTTTAAACCGGTATAGAGGGAATACTCCATATTTGTTTACCAATGATGTGTGATTGAGGATTCTTGAAAGCTGAGCAGATTAACTGCTGGGTTGGGTCGTGTGAGCTAGGAGGGCCATGGGATTTTTTGTTTATTCATCTCACTCTCCCATAACACCACTTCATTTCGTAGTCCAACATAGTGAAGACATTTGAGTAAACAAAACCAGGCATGGAGAAAGGAAAATAGGGCAAGCGAGAGGGTGCCGTTCCTACACATTGACTAGGTCGGCACGTACCACGCGCCGCACACGTCCGCGCGGTACGGGCCGACCTAGTTAGGTACTAGCCATTTTGTTTTTCATTTTTTTGTTTCCTTTTCTTTTTTCTGTTCCTGTCTGTTTCCCTTTCTTTTATGATTTAAAATGTCAAAATTTGGAAATCTGATATTTTAAAAACATTCATTTAAAACAAATAATATTTTGAAAAGTATATTGGTTTTAAATTGTTAAAATTTTAAAAATGAAATTTTGAAAAAAATGTTCAAGTTAGAAAATGTTCAAATTCGAAAAAATATATAAATTTGAAAAATATTCAGATTTTTAAAAATGTTCAAATTCGAAAATTGTTCTGATTTTTGAAATTTGTCCAAATTCGAAATTTGTTCAAATTGTGCAAATTTAGAAAAATCAAATTTGAAAATTATTCAAATTCAAAAATTTAAGATTGTGAAAATTGTTCAACTTTGAAAATCGAAAATTATTCAAATTAAAAAATTATTCAAATTCCAAAAAAATCAGATTCAAAACAGAGAAAAATGGAAAAAAAAAGGAAAAAAAAACAAACTGGGCCGGCCCTATGACTCACTTAAGTGTGCGGTGGTCCTCGCAGCGAGAGGACCACTAAAAATACCAGGCACGAGAGAGGAAGAAATCTGGAATAATTATTCACTACTTGACATCCTCAGCCTCTCAGTAAGCGCAACTGAGTAATTATTTTATCTGTATGGAAGCAGAAAATATAGAGGGGTGGCTCAAAGCAAAAGAGCAGATCGTCATTATGTAAAGGTACCATTTTAGGAATGGTCAAGCTTGAGTACCAACAAAAAGTTAATTTCCAGAGAGGCGTTGCATATGGTTCTTCATGTCAGTGATGAGATTGATTCTTAAACAATGATGATCATAACAGAATAATTATAACATGTCTATTGAGATGTCTTATCAACACTCGTCAAGAGATAACATTTTCATCGCTCCACTAAAATCCATCCCCTGTAAATGCAAGTTGGCCATTTCATGTTAGACGTTGAGTTATTTTGTTGTGGAATCATGGTGATGGCTTAACAGGTTGCGATTTGTTATTTTTTTAATCCCCAAACGGTATGTCGTAATAATGGTATGATCGAATTCTTTTACCCCGTATCGTCGTACAATCAAATATGCAGTAATGATTATGTACTGAATCACAAACTACAGTTGATGGAGTATATGGAGCACAATTGTATTTCTCATCTTACAGAGCAGTTTTTCCGCAAGAAGAAGCTGTCTGTAAGAAACCATTTGATAGTAAAGATCTTGCAGAAGAACTGATGCAGTTTGCTCCGTATTCAACTTATCACAAATCAAAAATCTGGAGAGACTTGCCCCAGAGAGATGAAAATTAAATGCTTCGAGAAGTTAATGTGCAGAATACACAACGGAAGTTCATGAATCAATCACTAGATCGAAGAAAGCATGGGAGTTTTTGCGGCTGCAAAAGGGGATGATACAGTTCATAAACTGTAGTTGCTCCAGCAGCGAGAAACAAGAATCACCACCATGTAGGGTAATCAGAATTGCAGAAAGTATCTGACTGGTAAAGCTTAGAAACAAAACAAGTCACATACATCTGAATCGTATGGTTCTCAAACAATCATAATCATAAAAAACAAATTATACCAGTCCGTTGAGATGTCCTATCAACAACCGTCTAGACAAAACATTTCCATCACCCCTCTGATATCCATTCCCTGTAAATGCAAGCTGGACATGAACCTGCCATTGACAGCAACATGTTACCTACTACACAAAACTTCATATCCCATAAACTAAATATGACAGGACCTTTGTAACATGTAACTCAAATACAATGGATCATTGCGCTCGGTAGGAAGATTAACAACCGACCAACCATACCGTTTACAACATTTATCCACCCAATCTCAGTTTTCGATCCGCCCCATAATGGTACAGAAGGAGCCGGTATAAATATATTTACTGTACAACAGCAATAAAGAACTTAGACAGCGGCGCAATAATATTTTGTATACCTGATGTCTACGGGAGCTTCTATTCTTGTAGACAGTGTTGGGCCTCCAAGTGCAGAGGTTTGTAGAACAGCAGCAAGTTTCCCTTAAGTGGATACCGAGGTTTATCGAACTCGGGGAGGAAGAGGTCAAAGATATCCCTCTCATGCAACCCCTGCAACCACAAAGCAAGAAGTCTCTTGTGTCCCCAACACACCAAATAGGTGCACTAGTTCGGCGAAGAGATAGTGAAATACAGGTGGTATAAATAAGTATGAGCAGTAGCAACGGTGCCAGAAAAGTGCTTGGCGTGTAGTTGATGGTGGTGGTATTGCAGCAGTAGTAACGCAGTAGTAGTAAACAAGCAGTATTTAGGAACAAGGCCTAGGGATTACACTTTCACTAGTGGACACTCTCAACATTGATCACATAACAGAATAGATAAATGCATACTCTACACTTTTGTTGGATGATGAACACATTGCGTAGGATTACACGAACCCTCAATGCCGGAGTTAACAAGCTCCACAATAATGCTCATGTTTAAGTAACCTTTAGTGTAAGATAGATCAACAGACTAAACCAAGTACTAGCATAGCATGCACACTTGTCACCTTCATGCATATGTAGGAGGAATAGATCACATCAATATTATCATAGCAATAGTTAACTCCATAATCTACAAGAGATCATGATCATAGCATAAACCAAGTACTAACACGGTGCACGCACTGTCACCTTTGCACACATGCAGGAGGAATAAACTACTTTAATAACACATCACTAGAGTAGCACATAGATAAATTGTGATACAACATGCTGCAATCATAAAGAGATATAAATAAGCACCTCACTATACCATTCAATGAGTAAGTATTCTGTGAAATCTAGCCTAAGAGACCCACACGGTGCACACACTGTCACCTTTACACACGTGGGACGAGGAGTCTCCGGAGATCACATAAGTAAAACCCACTTGACTAGCATAATGACATCTAGATTACAAGCATCATCATATGAATCTCAATCATGTAAGGCAGCTCATGAGATTATTGTATTGAACTACATAGGAGAGAGATGAACCACATAGCTACCGGTACAGCCCCGAGCCTCGATGGAGAACTACTCCCTCCTCATGGGAGCAGCAGCGGTGATGAAGATGGCGGTGGAGATGGCAGCGGTGTCGATGGAGAAGCCTTCCGGGGCACTTCCCCGCTCCGGCAGCGTGCCGGAACGAGAGATCCTGTCCCCGGATCTTGGCTTCGCGATGGCGGCGGCTCCGGCAGGTTTCCGTGGGTTTCGTCAATTGGTATCGGGTTTTCTCGATCCAGGGGCTTTATATAGGCGAAGAGGCGGCGCGGAGAGGGCTGACAGGGGGCCACACCATAGGGCGGCGCGGCCCCTCTCGGCCGCGCCGGCCTAGGGTTTGGTGGCCCCGTGGCCCCCTCCGGTCCTTCCCGGGTGTTCTGGATGCTTCCGATGAAAATAGGAACTTTGGCGTTGATTTCGTCCGATTCCGAGAATATTTCGTTACTAGGATTTCTGAAACCAAAAACAGCAGAAAACGGAAGCGGCACTTCGGCATCTTGTTAATAGGTTAGTTCCAGAAAATGCACGAATATGACATAAAGTGTGCATAAAACATGTAGATAACATCAATAATGTGGCATGGAACACAAGAAATTATCGATACGTTGGAGACGTATCAGCATCCCCAAGCTTAGTTCTGCTCGTCCCGAGCAGGTAAAACGATAACAAAGATAATTTCGGAGTGACATGCCATCATAAACTTGATCATACTATTTGTACAGCATATGTAGTGAATGCAGCGATCAAAACAATGTGTATGACATGAGTAAACAAGTGAATCATAAAGCAAAGACTTTTCATGAATAGCACTTCAAGACAAGTATCAATAAGTCTTGCATAAGAGTTAACTCATAAAGCAATAATTCAAAGTAAAAGCACTGAAGCAACATAATGGAAGATGAAGTTTCAGCGGTTGCTTTCAACTTGTAACATGTATATCTCAATGATAGTTTGTCAATGCAAAGCAATATAACAAGTGCAATATGCAAGTATGTAAGAATCAATGCACAGTTCACACAAGTGTTTGCTTCTTGAGGTGGAGAGAAATAGGTGAACTGACTCAACAATAAAAGTAAAAGAATGGTCCTCATAGAGGAAAAGCATCGATTGCTATATTTGTGCTAGAGCTTTGATTTTGAAAACATAAAGAGAGCATAAAAGTAAAGTTTTGAGAGGTGTTTGTTGTTGTCAACGAATGGTAGCGGGTACTCTAACCCCTTGCCGAGACAAACCTTCAAAGAGCGGCTCCCATTTTATTTTATTTTTGGATGGCACTCCTTCCAACCTTTCTTTCACAAACCATGGCTAACCGAATCCTCGGGTGCCTCGCCAACAATCTCATACCATGAAGGAGTACCTTTTTATTTTAGTTTTATTATGATGACACTCCTCCCAACCTTTGCTTACACAAGCCATGGCTAACCGAATCCTTCGGGTGCCGTCCAACAATCACATACCATGGAGGAGTGTCTATTTTTGTTAATTAATTTGGGATCTGGGAATCCCATTGCCAGCTCTTTTTGCAAAATTATTGGATAAGCGGATGAAGCCACTAGTCCATTGGTGAAAGTTGCCCAACAAGATTGAAAGATAAACACCACATACTTCCTCATGAGCTATAAAACATTGACACAAATCAGAGGTGATAAATTTTGAATTGTTTAAAGGTAGCACTCAAGCAATTTACTTTGGAATGGCAGGAAATACCATGTAGTAGGTAGGTATGGTGGACACAAATGGCATAGTGGTTGGCTCAAGTATTTTGGATGCATGAGAAGTATTCCCTCTCGATACAAGGTTTAGGCTAGCAAGGTTGTTTGAAACAAACACAAGTATGAACTAGTACAGCAAAACTCACATAAAAGATATATTACAAGCATTATAAGACTATACATTGTCTTCCTTGTTGTTCAAACACCTTACTAGAAATTATCTAGACCTTAGAGAGACCAATTATGCAAACCAAATTTTAGCATGCTCTATGTATTCTTCACTAATAGGTGCAAAGTATATGATGCAAGAGCTTAAACATGAGCACAACAATTGCCAAGTATCACATTACCCAAGACATTATAGCAAATTACTACATGTATCATTTTCCAATTCCAACCATATAACAATTTAACGAAGAGGAAACTTCGCCATGAATATTATGAGCTAAGAACACATGTGTTCATACGAACCAGCGGAGCGTGTCTCTCTCCCACACAAGCATGATGTAATCCAATTTATTCAAACAAAAACAAAAACAAAAGTACACAGACGCTCCAAGTAAAGCACATAAGATGTGGCCGAATAAAAATATAGTTTCAGGGGAGGAACCTGATAATGTTGTCGATGAAGAAGGGGATGCCTTGGGCATCCCCAAGCTTAGACGCTTGAGTCTTCTTGATATATGCAGGGATGAACCACCGGGGCATCCCCAAGCTTAGAGCTTTCACTCTCCTTGATCATAGTATATCATCCTCCTCTCTTGACCCTTGAAAACTTCCTCCACACCAAACTCGAAACAACTCATTAGAGGGTTAGTGCACAATATAAATTGACATATTCAGAGGTGACACAATCATTCTTAACACTTCTGGACATTGCATAATGCTACTGGACATTAACGGATCAAAGAAATTCATCCAACATAGCGAAAGAGGCAATGCGAAATAAAAGGCAGAATCTGTCAAAACAGAACAGTTCGTATTGACGAATTTTAAAATGGCACCAGACTTGCTCAAATGAAAATGCTCAAATTGAATGAAAGTTGCGTACATATCTGAGGATCATGCACGTAAATTGGCATAATTTTATGAGCTTCCTGCAGGGCAGTGGGCTCAGATTCGTGACAGCAAAGAAATCTGGAACTGCGCAGTAATCCAAATCTAGTACTTACTTTTCTATCAAAGACTTTACTTGGCACAACAAAACATAAAACTAAGATAAGGAGAGGTTGCTACAGTAGTAAACAACTTCCAAGACACAAATATAAAACAAAGTACTGTAGCAAAATAACACATGGGTTATCTCCCAAGAAGTTGCTTTCTTTATAGCCATTAAGATGGGCTCAGCAGTTTTAATGATGCACTCGCAAGAAATAGTATTTGAAGCAAAAGAGAGCATCAAGAGGCAAATTCAAAACACATTTAAGTCTAACATGCTTCCTATGCATAGGAATCTTGTAAATAAACAAGTTCATGAGGAGCAAAGTAACAAGCATAGGAAGATAAAACAAGTGTAGCTTCAAAAATTTCAGCACATAGAGAGGCATTTTAGTAACATGAAAATTTCTACAACCATATTTTCCTCTCTCATAATAACTTTCAGTAGCAACATGAGCAAACTCAACAATATAACTATCACATAAAGCATTCTTATCATGAGTCTCATGCATAAAATTATTACTCTCCACATAGGCATAATCAATTTTATTAGTTGTAGTGGGAGCAAATTCAACAAAGTAGCTATCATTATTATTCTCATCAAGTGTAGGAGGCATAGTATAATCACAACAAAATTTACTCTCAGCAGTAAGTGGCACCAAAAGACCACTATCATTATCATCATAAATAGGAGGCAAAGTATCATCAAAGAAAAATTTCTCCTCAATGCTTGGGGGACTAAAAATATCATGAAAACCAGCTTCCCCAAGCTTAGAAATTTCTATATCATTATCAACAATGGTGTTCAAAGCGTTCATACTAATATTACTACCAGCATGCAAAGAAGATTTCATAGGTTTTTTAATTTTCGCATCAAACAATCCATGTTTTAAATCAGGAAATAGAATAAGAAGCTCACTCTTGTACATTATGCCAAACTAGTGTAAACAAGAAACAACAAGATGCAATTGCAGGATCTAAAGGAAATAGCTTTGAGCACACACACAACGGCGCCGGAAAAATACTTTACCCGAGACCGTAGTATGAGAGCCTTTTACCTTTCCTCCCCGGCAACGGCGCCGGAAAAGTGCTTGATGTCTACGGGAGCTTCTATTCTTGTAGACAGTGTTGGGCCTCCAAGTGCGGAGGTTTGTAGAACAGCAGCAAGTTTCCCTTAAGTGGATACCCAAGGTTTATCGAACTCGGGGAGGAAGAGGTCAAAGATATCCCTCTCATGCAACCCTCGCAACCACAAAGCAAGAAGTCTCTTGTGTCCCCAACACACCAAATAGGTGCACTAGTTCGGCGAAGAGATAGTGAAATACAGGTGGTATAAATAAGTATGAGCAGTAGCAACGGTGCCGTGAAAAGTGCTTGGCGTGTAGTTGATGGTGGTGGTATTGCAGCAGTGAGTAACGCAAAGAAAACAAGTAAACAAGCAGTATTTAGGAACAAGGCCTAGGGATTACACTTTCACTAGTGGACACTCTCAACATTGATCACATAACAGAACGGATAAATGCATACTCTACACTTTTGTTGGATGATGAACACATTGCGTAGGATTACACGAACCCTCAATGCCGGAGTTAACAAGCTCCACAATAATGCTCATGTTTAAGTAACCTTTAGTGTAAGATAGATCAACGAGACTAAACCAAGTACTAGCATAGCATGCACACTCGTCACCTTCATGCATATGTAGGAGGAATAGATCACATCAATATTATCATAGCAATAGTTAACTCCATAATCTACAAGAGATCATGATCATAGCATAAACCAAGTACTAACACGGTGCACGCACTGTCACCTTTGCACACATGCAGGAGGAATAAACTACTTTAATAACACATCACTAGAGTAGCACATAGATAAATTGTGATACAACATGCTGCAATCATAAAGAGATATAAATAAGCACCTCACTATACCATTCAATGAGTAAGTATTCTGTGAAATCTAGCCTAAGAGACCCACACGGTGCACACACTCGTCACCTTTACACACGTGGGACGAGGAGTCTCCGGAGATCACATAAGTAAAACCCACTTGACTAGCATAATGACATCTAGATTACAAGCATCATCATATGAATCTCAATCATGTAAGGCAGCTCATGAGATTATTGTATTGAACTACATAGGAGAGAGATGAACCACATAGCTACCGGTACAGCCCCGAGCCTCGATGGAGAACTACTCCCTCCTCATGGGAGCAGCAGCGGTGATGAAGATGGCTGACGAGGGATCACCTCGGCAATGCCTACGTATTGTAGACTAGGGTTTCGGGAGAGCGACGATGGAGATTCCGGGGACGAGATTAAGCACACGACGTACCCAGCTTCGGGTCCCCTCGGTGGAGGATCCCTACGTGCTGCTAGCAATCCAGTATATGAGCATAATATGTTTACATGGTGCCGCCATAGGCGGAGCTATGTTGTCTATATTCTGTCTATCTGTTGGCCCCTCTATTTCGGGTGCCCTGGCTAGCTTTATATATGCAACCAGCCTAGGGTTTTACAAGAGTCCTAGTCGACTACTTCTTCGGGTTGCCTTGTTGGGCCTTCTCCATATTAGGTCTCCTCCATATTGGGCCGAGCTAGGTATACTAATAATGGGTACCCGAAGGGTATGCCCATGTCGGTAGCCCCGAGTTTATAGGGAAGTCGAAGACTTGCGTAGAAACTCCAAGCATAACCATCTCCGAAGTCGAAGAAATACAAGGCGAGGTCCATGTCGTAGATCATGTGTAGCGTAGATGATGTCGACGATTCTTGAAATTATCGGGTGCGCGGCAGCGCTCCCGATGGGAGTAGCCCCGAGTCTATGGGAAAGTGCTTGCACTTAGGCATAGACTCAAGTTGTACTACTCGATGAAGAACTTAACTATATTTCTAGAAGACTTGATGAAATCCATGGGCTCCCGATGGGAGTAGGCTCCACTCGAGTTGTAGAATCGAGTTGAGTCTGCAAACCTTGATTGTCATAGATGTTGTCGAAGTTATTTTCTATCGGGTGCGCGACCAGCGCTCCCGATGGGAGTAGCCCCCGAGGCTACAGCCAAGTGTTTGCACTTGGGTGTAGGCTCAACTTGCTTGTAATTGACTCCACAATTTTTCCTCTTTCTTGTATCTTATCGGGAGGATGAACAATACTCTCGATAAGAGTAGCCCCGAGCCTATGAGCAGGTGCTTGCACCTAGGCATAGGCTCGAGTTGTACTACTCAATAATAAACTTGGCACAGCCCCTCTTTTTTATTGACTCCGGGTCTTTGCTATTTTTATTTGACATCCATATCTATATTGTACAGGGATAATGGTAATTGGGGCTAGTTCATCCGACGGATCAGGTACTAGTTAACCGCTCTAGTGGCAATCCGCAAAAACCTACTTCAAGATCACGTCCCTGGACATGATCTCGGGATACTGGTGTAAACTTCGACAGGTGCCGCTTAAGGTCTTACCATTCTGTCGAGTCCCAATCATATTTATCGGGTACCTAACGCGTCCGTTAGGATTTTTCTTCGTATCTGTTGATACGGATAAAAGTAGCAGAGCGCAGTCTTCGGCGATGCCACGCCCAGCAGAACGGATCTGGGGTCTTACCTTCGCAAATTTGCGGCATTCAGAAATTGATCGCAACTTTGGCGTTCTGAGAATATATTGTCGAGTGCCTTGTTCGGCTGATGCAATGACCCATTTTGCGGGTTCTTCTATATTTTTCTCGGGCGTGATGAGACAACCAAATATATTGGGTTCTTCTACATTGTCGGGTACATCACCGATGCTCTTGCTCGGAACAAATGACGAGTAAATGGACCCGAAGATTTGCCTATCCTCTTCTCTTTTCTTTTCTCCTCATTTTTTTTCCTTGATGATAATTTCGTCGAGTTCCTCTTTCAGGAAAATTTCTTCGGGTCCTCTTTGAGGACAATTCTTCGGTTTCTCCCTGAGGACAATTCTTCGGGTCCTCTCTGAGGACAATTCTTCGGGTCCTCCCTGGGGACAATTTTTCGGGACCTCCTTGAAGATAATTTTTCAGGACCTCCTTGAATAAAATTTCGTCGGGTGCTCTCAAGATTTCGTCGGGTTCCTCCCTGAAGAAGATTTCGTCGGGTGCTCTTTTGATTTCGTCGACCTGAGATGTAAAGTGAAGAAGCATGGCGCAGCCCCGAGTGTCGGGTGCGGCGGAAGTAAATGATAATCAATTTTATGCAAATCAAAGGAACACTTAGCTTATTGGGCACGACAGAGTCGGCGTGATGAAGTCTTTGAGTGCGGAGAATAAGTCGAGCCGAAGTAGAAACCACCAAATAGCGAAAGTAAATGCCGCCATATTGTTGATGAAGAAATAGCCGAGCCCCCGAGCGCTGCTGGGGTGATGTCATGATTTTTGTCGTGTCACAGTTGTTACTCGGGGCGAAGTCGTTGTCGAGCCCCCGAGTATTATCCATGTCGCCGAAAGAAGGCCATTAAGGATGAAATACTGAAGATGAAGTCCAAGATGAAGTACTTGAGATGAATCCGCGTTGAAGATTACGCCATTAACCATGAATCATATATTGAAGATGAATCCGCTGATATTATAAAGGATGAATCCATTGACCCGAAGAAAGTAAATCCAATCATAACCGTAGAAGATGAATCCAAGATAACCATATAAGATGAATCCATTGACCCGAAGAAAATATTTCCAATAATAACCATAGAAGATGAATCCAAGATGACCATATAAGATGAATCCATTGACCCGAAGAAAATAGTTCTAGTAATAACCATAGAAGATGAATCCATTGTCCCGGAAACGCATCGGGTAATATTGTATAAGAGTGAACCAATAATAGCCCAAAGAAAACCGATCCAGTAATCCGAAGAAAATAAATCCACTGAACCGAAGAAGATAAAGCCACTAAGTCGAAGAAAATAATTCCACCGAGCCGAAGAAAATAATTTCACTGAGCCGGAGAAGATATATCCAGAGCCGAAGAAAAGAAATTCACCAAGTAACCGAGTATATTTGTAGTAACGAAGTAATGATGCAGCCCCCGAGTATTTTGGGTGTAGCAAAAGTAAATAAAAAATAAAAAATAATTAACTCTCGAAAGAGGAACACTTAGCTTTTTATCGGGTGCGGCGGAGTCGACGTGGAAGTAAGTCGTCCGGCAGACGCAGTCGATGTAGTCGCGCGGCGCCTGTCCAGGAGTAGTTGATGACGTGGACGCAGTTGATGTGGTGGATCCGCGACGGGTGAACATCCGAATATATCGAGTCCGTGATGTCGGATCCTCGACGAGCGAAGTAGCTGGAACTTGTTTCGATCCGGTGTTCCTTTTGTCGGGTGGCAACGGCGAATCCACGATGACAAAGTGCGCCGGCGGGCCGATGATTTTCGTGCTCGATGATTATACACATCCATCGAACTAGTCCCGTGTAGGTTGTCAATCTAAGGCTACACCTGAAACTCAATGCTCCAGACAATAGGTACGTAACATTGAATATTTTAAAAAGGTTAGATCAAAATATTATTAATAAAAGAGGGAGTTTGAGATTTGAAAAGAAAAAGGCCATCAGCCATTGTCGACCGTCCTTCAATCGATTTGATTGCTGCTTTGGTTACGGCAAGTGGCAAGTCTTTTTCCTTCCGGACTTCATCAGATGGCAGACTCAAATCCAATACTCGCCGTTCAAAAAAAAAAAAAAAAAATCCAGTACTCGTAAGTGCACACAAAGAAACACAGAGTTATGGTTGGTGCTTGACTAAGCAATTCAATTAATGCACAAAAGCACGTGGGCGGGTACTAGCCAGGTCTTTCCTGGTGCTTTTAGACATCACGCCGGTTTGCAGATTACGAAGATCAATTCATAACACAAAGAAACGAGTTAGGTAGAAACAACCTGGCCGTCAGACGCCCTGACCGCATTGTCCACGCGCGCCGTCAAATCCTTAGATCCGTCTGATGGGTTGTTGGTGTCGAAATTGATCATAATGGTTTGTTGAGGATGAAGATCGCGTTTGATGGTGTTGAGAGTTCCCGCCCGGATGACAAAATCCAGTCGTCGCGATCCCCACAGACGGCGCCAATTGACGAGGGATCACCTCGGCAATGCCTACGTATTGTAGACTAGGGTTTCGGGAGAGCGACGATGGAGATTCCGGGGACGAGATTAAGCACACGACGTACCCAGCTTCGGGTCCCCTCGGTGGAGGATCCCTACGTGCTGCTAGCAATCCAGTATATGAGCATAATATGTTTACATGGTGCCGCCATAGGCGGAGCTATGTTGTCTATATTCTGTCTATCTGTTGGCCCCTCTATTTCGGGTGCCCTGGCTAGCTTTATATATGCAACCAGCCTAGGGTTTTACAAGAGTCCTAGTCGACTACTTCTTCGGGTTGCCTTGTTGGGCCTTCTCCATATTAGGTCTCCTCCATATTGGGCCGAGCTAGGTATACTAATAATGGGTACCCGAAGGGTATGCCCATGTCAATGGCGGTGGAGATGGCAGCGGTGTCGATGGAGAAGCCTTCCGGGGGCACTTCCCCGCTCCGGCAGCGTGCCGGAACAGAGATCCTGTCCCCCAGATCTTGGCTTCGCGATGGCGGCGGCTCTGGCGGGTTTCTGTGGGTTTCGTCAATTGGTATCGGGTTTTCGATCCGGGGGCTTTATATAGGCGAAGAGGCGGCGCAGAGGGCTGACAGGGGGGCCACACCATAGGGCGGCGCGGCCCCTCTGCGGCCGCGCCAGCCTAGGGTTTGGTGGCCCCGTGGCCCCCTCCGGTCCTTCCCGGGTGTTCTGGATGCTTCCGATGAAAATAGGAACTTTGGCGTTGATTTCGTCCGATTCCGAGAATATTTCGTTACTAGGATTTCTGAAACCAAAAACAGCAGTAAAACGGAACCGGCACTTCGGCATCTTGTTAATAGGTTAGTTCCAGAAAATGCACGAATATGACATAAAGTGTGCATAAAACATGTAGATAACATCAATAATGTGGCATGGAACACAAGAAATTATCGATACGTTGGAGACGTATCAATACCAAGTGAGAAGATATAACAAGGTTGACATAGTCAACTATGGCTGTGTTTGTTTGGGCTCTCACTTCTGCTTTTGGAGCTTTTAGATTCCAAAAGCTGCTGCCCAAACAAACAACAAGAATTTGAGAAGCGTTTGTAGGAAGCGCTGTGAGGAAATGAACGTGAATCGCGAAAGCACGGCCTGGCCTGCTTCCCGAGTGCGCGCCCGTCCTTGCCCCCCTGCCCGACAGCCCCCCTCCCCATTTTCCCTTCTCCCCGTTCCCGTCAATGGTAGGCTAGGGTTAGGGTTTCCCCGCCCGCCCGCTGGCGCCATTCCGGGCCAGCGCCAGCGCCATTATCCGCTGACGCCGTCCTTGTACTCCTCCCCCACTCCATTCCCGTCCTCGGCCCCGTCCCAGGAGGTCCTCTACGAGCTCGCGCCCCGTCCGCGAAACTCGTGCTCGTCCCCGTCCGTCGACGCGCCGCCGTCCCTGTCCTTCTCCAGCTTGGGCCGTCCCCGTCCTCCTCAAGGTCGCTGCCATCCCATGAGGTCTTCGCCGAGCTCGTGCATGTCCTCGTCCTGGAAGCTCGTCCCCATCCTCGTCCCTGTAGGCCGGGGCGCCGGCTTCCTTGTCGTCCTCCAGCTCGTGCAGCCCCCGTCCTCCTCGCCGTCTCGGTCCTCCTCAAGCTCCCAGTCTGCAACATCTTCTCCATGGGCAAGGTGAGACAGCCGCACTCTGTTTTTGTTGTATTGTGATCCAAATTCATATACTAAAGGGAGGCTAACTTCTGACGAGCGGAGCGAGGCCCGTCGCCGGAGGTACGGTACGGATCGTTGGCACCGCCTATATATACATCTTGTAAGCCGTCGGCTAGGGTTTATCAGATTATAAGATAACCCACGACGTTTGTAAACACCTCCCGATATAGTGAAGTTTTGCTGGCTGGCGCCCGTGGTTTTTTCCCCTTCTGTGTTGGAAGGGGTTTTCCACGTTAAATCTTGTGTCCTCTGCGTGTGTTCTTGTTTCGTTCTTCGTTATTTGCTTGTCGCTTTTATAACAGTTTTTTTGTTTAATTGCTATGACATTGTTGTGAGTTGATGCAAATGCACATTGCTATGAAAAACTCGTGACATTGATGTGTCATATTCAGTGCACATTTATAAAATCTTATTTAGTGTTGTGAGTTGATGCAATGTTTATGTATTCAGATGGATCAAGATAAGGTACCTAAGGCAATTTGGGATGCAATGTCCACCACAATATTTTGTGAAATCTGCATGAATCAAAAAAAAGGCAGGTAATAGGCCTACTGCTTTCCTTAGTCCAGAGGGGTACAAGAATCTAGCTAGAGAATTTGGTTCAAAAATAAATGGGATTCGACCAAAGCATTGTATCAAGCATGGGTGTATTACACTACCAAAGCAACGGGACTTGGTTGGGATCCGGTGAAGAGGACAATTACAGCAAGTGATGAACAATGGGCTGAATTGATCAAGGTATTGCATATACCATGTTTATGTCATATTTACATTGCAAAATAGATGGCTCACTTTATGGTTATTAACTTGTTCAATCTTATGTAGGCAAACAAGCTTATTGCGGGTTTCAAGAAAGGTCCACCGGACAACTTGGAGTTGATGGAGGTCATGTATGATGATGCCCATGTTGATGGGACTTCGGCGGTAATGCCGGGAGTGCCAAGAGAAATTCCCGCTGATTTGGTTGACCTTGTAGCTGATGATGAAGGCTCGGCGCCAACACCTCCTAGTGTGAATAGAAAGCGTGGGGCTGCTAGGATTGCATGTAGCCAGGGAAAGAGAAGGAAGAATCCCATGCAAATAGACTTCAAGCGTTTTGTTGATCATTGCATTAATGAAGATATTGGTGTCATATATGCTAGCACTAACTTGTGTAACATTCAGGAAGCTACTATCTAGTTGATTCGGGTTATCCCAATCAACATGGTTATCTTTCATCATATACAGGAACCAAGTACCATTTACCTGAGTTTCGACTAGCTGGCCGGACCGCCATCTGGGAAGCAAGAAATATTCAACCATGCTCATTCATCTCTTCGAAATGCTATTGAGAGAGCATTTGGGGTATTGAAGCAGAAATGGCGTATCTTACATGGTATATCAAGTTATCCAATAGAGAAGGAGATAAAGATTATCATTGCATGTCTAGCACTTCATAACTTCATTCGTGATAGTCAATTGTTTGATCTACACTTCTATAGATGCGATATTGATGAGAACTACATGCCTCCGGGGCATGTTAGTTCCACATCAGGAGGCAATGTAGGCGACAATTTGGGAGGGGATCATGTTACCATGAACAACACTCGTGACAACATTGCTAATGCTTTGTTCGCAGCAAGTGGAGGTGTCTAGATATTAGAACACTTCTATCTCTTTTGGGTACATGTGAAGAAGTGAAAAACTTGTTGCTCTTTTGGGTCCATGAGACATGTCTTGTAATATCAATATCACGACACTCTCACATTATCTTGAATATATGTAATGTTTTGTATTTATTATGAAGTCTCGTAAAACAGTCAGAATTAGTTGATTCGTGTCAAATCGGTATTTATACAACTTCTTCAGCATTCAGGGGCATTTCAGAGATTTCATCCTTCATCACAGCTACAATAGCCATTAACAGCACTCCTGCCAAACATCAAATCTCTGCTTCTCACAACTGCTTTTCCACAGCTCAACAGATACAGCTGCTTCTCAAAAGATGCAGCCCAAACAAACAGACTCTATAACCATGATTGGCATGGTGAAGTCTGGCTTTTCTGTAGGCCAGAGTGGTTATCAAAAGAAGCACCACAAATAGCATTTCCTATTTCCTCTTTTTCAGTCGCAATTAAATCTGCTTCCGCTAATCTCAAAAAAAAAAAAATCTGCTTCCGCTAATGATTAAAAGAGTACGATAGATACCTGTATATACAATTGATGTAGGACCACAAACTGAATTGCGAACTATTTCCATTGGTGACACCATAAGGATTGCATATTCTTTAGCCATTTCAAGATGTTCGCACTTAAATATACACAAAATCACCAGTAGTTGCTATTGGCTGCTCTGCTTTTCTTCAAAAAAATCCACTCAGTTGAGAACTTGTACCCTAAATTTACATGTTGAACCAGTCTGTGATGTTTGAAATTGAATAGCTACGATGATTATATCTACGAACAGCCTATGCAAATGCATCCATTAGGGCATCTCCAGCAGCGCGACCCAACTGGTTCTGGCCTGTCCAAAACGGTTCACGCCGACATGCAAACGGGATGTGCACGCTCCAGCAGCATGACCAAACGGACCGACTAGCGTGGACAAACCCATCCGTCCACCAAATTTGATTAGCGAATGCGTCGGACCAAATAGTACGCGCATTCTCCCGCGTCCTCCCGGGCTCTCTAGCCAGTTGCCAGCGCGTACTCACGCGTTCTCCCCTTGGCCACCCCCGAGCCCTCCCAAATGGTCAAAGCGAACCGAATGGGTTACTTCGCTGGAAGCATGGACCTAGCAGACCGAACCACAGCCCAATTTTTGTTCGCGACGTGACCCAAACGGATATGAACGGACCGAATGGGTCGCTGTTTTGGATCGCGCTGCTAGAGATGCCCTTACACATGCTATGCGGAACAAATTATCTTCTAGTCACTTTCACATCGACCTGGGCATGGGAAACCTGGTCGGCCCAGTACGACCTAGCCCGGCCCCATGGTGCTGTCGGGCTGGGCTCAGGCCAGGATTTTAGGCCTGTGAGAGATGTTGGGCCAGGCTCGGGCCTTGAAAATTTTCCGGTTTGCACTAAGCCCGACCCAGCCTGGCCCAAAACACCCTCTTTTTCACGCTTCGGGCTGGGCTCGGGCCTGACATTTTAGGTCCCGGCTGACCAGGCCCGGCCTGAGAGATGAACATGTCGGTTTCACGCATGCCTCCATCATTTCCTAGCAATAGAACAACAAATCTTCCCTGCTTTTCGTCAAGTAATTACAGAAGGCCACAATATTCCACCCATAAGCTTGTTGTACAAATTCTTTTATTGACAATCGTTTCTACATATTCTCAAAAGAAATCCTACAGTGCGACTTGGCCACAATCTATGACACCAATCCTGGCCCTGCATACCCCCGGTAGGTCGGATCAGATTGAAGCAAGAGACCAACAGATTAACAGTCCAGAACTCCAGATACATTGCCAATAAAAATTAATGTGTCCAAAGAGATAAGGAATCCAACATGTGCTAAATGAACGAACTAGTAGGGTGCGGGAGTAAGGTGTAACTGTAACACGAGTATGAGCAGAAGATGACGCATAAAATCTCACTGCATCGACAGCAAGTCGGAACCCGATTCTCCAACTATAGAGAACATGAAGTCTTCCTTTGCAACTCTTGTAGTTGGCTTGTTGCTATCAGTAGTACAGCTACACCATCAATGCAGAAGAATGGCTAACACACACTCTGCATTTGGCATCCTCTTCAAACTAGTTTGTCCTCTTGTGTGGGCAAGTGCCCACACACAAAGTGCGATAGTGATGCCTGCATGATTACTTTCGGCTGCTCTTCTTATCATCTCGACTTTAAATTGGATCATTGGCAGGCCATATCTGTTCTTCTCTTCTTCCTCACAATGTGCTATCTCAACTGCAACGGCTGTACCTGAGCATATCCTAGCAACACCGGACCGCAGGGGATCAATTTCTTCTCTTTCTTGGTAAGGAACCCCCGTTGCTCCCATGAGGAGTTCTGACAGTTTGATTACTTATTGGTGTTCATTTTTCTTCTCCGACTGCTAGTGATGGAAATATAAATTATTCTTTCTTGCAATGCTTGAGCCTAATCACGATCATCTTTATCACTTCTTCATTGCTTTGCTACAAAATCTGGGGAGCATTTGAAGCATTTCTTGTGGTGGTGTGACGAGGCATCACTTTCAATCTAGCTGCAAGTACCAATTTAGAAATAGACCTGTAGCATCTTCTTTTTTTTGAGGGATAGACCTGTAACATGTTAAATCCTTCTATCATTTCATTGGGTTATTATGTTCCGTCGCCATAACTGGCTGTTTCGGGCTTATTTTGTACTCGTTTTGTTTTTGAATGTCCTTCTCTTTGAACCACGATATTTGACACACCGTTTCACTTCCTCTGCTTATATTGAAATTGATTTGTACTGCACTTAGAAAAATGGTGTGTTATCTCCCGAGTTAAACATATAAAACTTGCAGTGCTTGTGTAATTTTATAGAAATATTTTCTTCTTATTCTTGCTGGTTTATTAACTATTGAGCCTAACTCTGCTTATATTGCCTTGTTTGTTTTGGGGGTCATCTTTCCTCACGTCCCAAATACAGCAACAGAGGAACACAATAACCTTAACAAAAGAAATTTTATCCGATCTAAATATGGGGGATCATGATGGTTTCAAGCACAATGTTATCCGTCAAACTGGCACTCCAAAGGTTTCAATTCTCCCACTCGTCTTCCTCATTTTCTATGAAGTTTCCGGGGGTCCTTTTGGGATCGAGGATAGTGTCAAGGCGGCTGGCCCACTCCTGGCAATTGTGGGTGTTCTCTTCTTTGCGGTCCTTTGGGGTGTCCCAGAAGCACTAATCACTGCTGAGATGGGCACTATGTTCCCTGAGAATGGAGGTTATGTTGTCTGGGTCTCTTCGGCTCTTGGACCATTTTGGGGTTTTCAGCAAGGTTGGGCAAAGTGGATTAGTGGTGTCATAGATAATGCACTATATCCTGTCCTTTTTCTCGACTATATGAAGTCCAGCATTCCAGCTTTTGGGAGTGGACTAACAAGGACCATGGCGTTGCTAATCCTCACAATTGCTCTTACTTATATGAACTACAGAGGGTTAACGATAGTTGGCTGGGTGGCAGTGCTTCTTGGGGTGTTTTCACTCTCCCCATTCATTTTAATGGGACTTATAGCTGTTCCAAATATTGAGCCTTCAAGATGGCTTGAAATGGACTTGGGTAATACGAATTGGGGCCTGTATCTGAATACGCTTTTTTGGAAGATCAACAATTGGGATTCAGTTAGTACATTAGCTGGAGAGGTGTACAATCCAGAGAAAACCATTCCCAAGGCACTTTCATATGCTCTAATTGTGGTAGTTGGGGGACACCTCTACCCTCTGATCACTTGTACAGCAGCAGCTCCGGTTGTACGGGAGTTCTGGTCAGACGGATATTTTGCAGATGTTGGAACCATACTAGGTGGATTTTGGTTGCATTCCTGGATTCAAGCGGGTGCTGCATTGTCAAATATGGGAAACTTTCTTACGGAGATGAGCACTGATTCTTACCAGCTTCTTGGGATGGCTGAGCGCGGCATGCTCCCCGAATTCTTCGCCAAGAGATCACGCTATGGAACCCCTCTGATCGGCATCCTCTTCTCTGCGCTTGGTGTGATCCTCCTGTCATGGATGAGCTTTCATGAGATCATGGCAGCGGATAACTACATCTACTGCTTCGGAATGATCCTGGAGTTTATCGCCTTTGTCAAGCATAGAGTAACCCATCCAAATGCCTCCAGGCCTTACAAAGTCCCGTTGGGCACTGTCGGCGCCATTCTGCTGATTGTGCCTCCTCTCATGCTGATCGCCATGGTGATGGTGCTTGCGTCCTACAAGGTGATGGTGGTGAGCTTCCTTGCAGTGCTTATCGGGCTTGTGCTGCAACCATTCCTGGTGTATGCGGATAAGAAGCAATGGTTGAGGTTCTCTGTTAGTAAGGACCTGCCAGATTTGCCGGACTCCAGTGTCTTCAGACAAGATGAAATGACTCCTCTCTTGTTCTAGTTCACACTAGTAATAAAGCACGTGCACATGCACGTTATGTATAATTGTATGTGTCATTGTTCCTTCCGAAAAAAACAAAAATAACCGATGTTTTTGTTTATTTTACTTCTAGGGTGGAACATCAGCTCTTCATCAAATCAGATATGAATTGAGTTGTTACATGATTGCTAGCTTCACATTACTCTGAAATTAGGATCAATTTCAGAATTTTAGGCAAGGGTATAGCAAGTTGATCTTTCAAGAATATAAATGATGCTTCTTTCAAGTGGTTGTTAATCAAGATCAGCAGCTACTAACAATCATATGTAATCAGGAACAAATCTGATAAGAAAACAATTTATGAATATTTTTGTAACTTTACAAAACTGTATCTTGATAGATTAAATAAATTAAATGACGCTTGCAGCATTATCATTGTTCATTTCAAGCACGAAAATAAATAAAACATACTCCTCTCTCAGTATGTGAATAGTAGTACATATTCATAAGTGGAAGTAAAATAAAAACATATTTGCCTGTACTCTGTCATGTACTTGTGGAAATTAATCTGCTATAGTCTTGAGCACATATTGCAAGGCAGTATTTTTTTTCGAAAAGGGGGATAACACCCCAGCCTCTGCATCGTGGTGATGCATACGGCCTTTATTAAAATTTCAATATCCAGTATAAAAATATAATACAAGTTCACGGATCACTCATGGTTGCAACATAAATCAACCATCTGAACATCAGCTCTTGAAAACTAAGCCAACTAAGCATCATGTAGTCGACTAGTGTGACACCAACCAGCCTGGGACAAGATATCCTGAGCGACCGTCTGGAGATGGGTGCATCCAGTATCCATAAACACTCGCTGGTCTTGGGGGAGTAGTAACACCCATTGTTGCACCTAGTGCACAACCATATGAAGTACCTGCAAAATATTCGAAGAATTTGATTTGTTAAACACAATATTATTTCTACATCTCCATATTGACCAGCACAAGGCCGATACACCAATGCGTATACGTTCTTTTGCTTTTTTGTCAACACCATTCAACCAGTTGCCAAACAAATTGGTAATATTAGTTGGAGGTGGGAGATTAAAGGCGAAGTATACCATGCGCCAAACTAGTTTTGCAAAAGGGCAAGCTATGAAAAGGTGTTCAACGGATTCTTGTGCACCACAAAAACAACACTTAGTACACCCCTTCCACTTCCTTTTTGCTAGATTATCCTTAGTTAACAACACTTTGTTATTAAGAAACCACATAAAAATCTTTTTTTTTTGAGGGGAATTTTCAATTTCCATAGGTACTTCCGCAAGAAAGGCGTATGGCCATTCATCAAATCCTCATACATAGATTTTACCGTAAAAGACCCTGATGTAGTAAGATTCCAAATAAACTTATCAGACTCATCATTAAGATTAACCGCCATGAGTCTTCTACAAAGATGCAACCATGCTGTCCACTTATTTCCAGTCAATGCTCTCCTAAATTGTATGTTTAGAGGCACCTGAGCTAGTGTATCCGCGACCAGCACGTTCTTATGTTGCACAATATGATATAAAGATGGATATTGCTGCGCCAAAGTCCTATCACCCAACCAAACATCTTCCCAAAATCTAGTAGTAGAACCATCACCCACCTTAAAATGGCCTCGTGCAAAGAAAGCATCCTTCACTTGCATAAGCCCCTTCCAAAAAGGTGAATCAGATGGTTTGGCTTGAACTTGAGATAATGTTTTTTGTGATAGGTACTTATTATGTAACAACTCCTGCCATACCCCTTCCTCATTCAACAATTTAAAAATCCATTTACTAAGGAGGCTTTTATTTTTTAAATCAAGCACTTCAATACCGAGACCTCCTTGATCTTTTGGCCTACAAATTATATTCCACCTAGTTAGTCTATATTTCCTTTTTTTCTTCATCTCCTTGCCAAAAAAATCTCGATCTATAGAAATCAAGTCTCTTCAGAACTCCTTTCGGAATTTGCAAGAAAGATAACATAAACATTGGCAAACTTGTCAAAACAGAATTAATCAAGACAAGTCTATCCCCATAGGAAAATAGTTTGCTTTTCCAGCATCCCAATTTGCCTTCAAATCGAGTTTCTACCGGATACCAATCTGAATTTCTAAGTGTTTTGTAGTGAATAGGAACTCCAAGATATCTAAACGGCAAGGATCCCACTTCACAACCAAAAATCTGTTTATATTGTTGTTCCTCTTCCTTTGCATTTCCGAAACAAAATAATTCGCTCTTATGAAAATTAATTTTTAAGCCCGACAACTGTTCAAAGATGCACAAAATTAATTTCATATTTAATGCCTTTTGTATATCGTGTTCCATAAACAAGATCGTATCATCCGCATACTGTAAAATGGAAATACCCCCCTCTACAAGGTGAGGAATTAATCCCCCAACTTGGCCATCCGCCTTAGCCCTCTCAATCAAAATAGCCAACATATCGACAACAATGTTAAAAAGGATGGGTGAGAGAGGATCACCCTGTCTCAACCCCTTTCTAGTTTGAAAATAATGTCCGATATCGTCATTTACCTTGACCGCAACGCTTCCGTTTTGGACAAAATCTTTAATGAAACGACACCATTCAGGCGCAAAACCTTTCATTCTCAAAGTTTGTTGCAGAAATGACCATTTAACCTTATCATAAGCCTTTTCGAAATCAATCTTAAAAAGAACCCCATCCATTTTCTTTGAATGAATCTCATGAATAGTCTCATGTAAAATCACCACCCCTTCCAGGATATGTCTACCAGGCATAAAAGCCGTTTGAGTGGGTTTAATCACCTTAGAAGCAATCTCCGTGACTCTATTAGTTCCCACTTTAGTAAACACTTTAAAACTCACATTTAGCAAACAAATCGGCCTGTATTGCTGGATTTGTACCGCATTATCTTTTTTGGGTAGTAGAGTAATGATGCCATAGTTTAGTTTATATAGGGACAAATTCCTCGTATGTAACTCGCTAAAAAGCTCCATTAGATCCTTCTTAATTACGTCCCAAATTTTTTGATAAAATTCCGCTGGAAACCCATCGGGGCCAGGGGCCTTGTTATGCTCCATTTGAAAAATAGCTTCATGCACCTCCTTCTCAGTGAAGGGAGAAGTAAGAAGATTATTTTCCTCAATTGATAACTGCGGAATATCTTGATTTTCATTTTCATTTAGTTGAACATTAGATTGAATCGGATCCCCAAATATTTTTTTATAAA
This sequence comes from Lolium rigidum, assembly GCF_022539505.1. NCBI lineage: Eukaryota > Viridiplantae > Streptophyta > Magnoliopsida > Poales > Poaceae > Lolium > Lolium rigidum. The sequence goes on from NC_061509.1 coordinate 176,924,803, forward strand.
ATTCCGATATATACACCTTTAGATTTTCATCACCCGTAATTATTCCTTCCTCTTGCTCAAGTTGGTAAATTTTTTTCTTCCTTTTTTTCCCATTTGCAACCAGATGAAAGTATCTAGTATTACTCCCCCATTCTTGAATATTTTTTACTTTAGCTCGTTGAGCCCATTTGGTCTCTTCATCCCTCCTCAATTTAGATATTTTCTCATTAGCTTCTTTTAGAGATAGCCTTTCAGCCTGATTCAGAGGTTGATTCTCAGCTTTTATATCCAATTCATCAATAATGGCTATTAATCTCTCTTTTTCTTTTTTATAGTTGCCACTCATATTTTTAGCCCATCCTTTCAGAAAGCGTCTTAAATGTCGAATCTTATTTTGCCATCGCTCAATAGGACTTCAGAAGGTATAAAACGTGAGAAGCTGCAGATCCATATAATTGCACCTGGAGATGTAAGAAGAATGCTAACTTCAAACACTGAACCAAAAGGGGTGAATGTATATGTGTATAATTCTCTTACAAAGTAGATAATATTCACCATCGTATAATTTACTAAAGCTACTAAATACAAATCCTTGTAATATAGATTTCTGAGGGAACTTTCCCTGACGTTGTTGTACAACGTATAATGGAAGAATCAATAGTACAGGAAAGAATAGCAGTGAACTTACACATGCTCCCAAGAGAAAGTATGTCGTCCTGGACCGAGTGGCGCGCGGTAAGCCGGCTCGTACTGCAGTGAACACAATCTATCACTTCGCTGAATACTATGCCCATTGGATTAGACGTTGACAGCCTGGAAAAAAGTGAGGATAACCTTTCTTTAGCAGTAGCAGGGAGCAGGCCATTCTGCCATTGTATATTTTAGCTAGGGAAACACCTGAATTGGTGATAGAGAGGAATACGACAAGCCTTATGGTATCTTCACGCTGGCCATCTCCCCATGTATGATTTCACAGTTTCTTCCGCTGCGAAGTACTGTGTTATTCAAACACAGAACTTTGGATAAAATGGTAAGCATCAGAACCTTGTGCGGCAATACAGGGATATAGCAAAAAAGTAGTAAACATCAAGTGCATGAACCAGACATGAAACAACATGAATGAAAGAAATATATGTGAGAGCAGTATAGCCGATTGAGTACCTGCAGGTGCAGATGAGACAAAGAATGTGGAGATCCTTACTGCGCACACAAAGTGGAAGGTTAGTGTTGATCAAGGCAGTGTTGACAGCCATTTCAGTGTATCATATGCTATCAATGGACCTTCCACCATGGGTGATCAAGTGCATCAATAAGATTTGCAGACTCTTTTTTTGGCATGGGGTAGATGAGACGAAGAATGGGCATGGAAAGGTTGCGTGGAAATAGGTTTAAACGCCTTATTGCTACGGTACTCTGGGTGTGCATGATCTAAAGGTTCTTAATGACCGAATCCCCTCTCTGGCAATCGCTCGCTCGAGCGCTCAGTTTCTGTCGGCGCGGAGCGCTCGCGCGAAAGCGCGACTCAATTCCCTTTTGTATCACGTAGTGTTTTAATTGCGTTCACACATGTTCACACTAACAGCTTGTATTACTACTTTGCAAGTTGCATGCAGCTAAGAGCGTTCACACTGCATGCATGCACATGCACAGAGCATCTCATGGATTTGCATTTAATGAGACAACTTTTCAGCACTGTTTCATAAGTTGTTGCATGCATACACATAGCATCTCACTCTTTTTTTTCAGCACGAGGCAGACTTGCAATTCTCTTTTTACAATTCCCTTTTGGGTTTTTTTTTTCGTACGGTAATTCATATTTAATGGGGTCCTTTTGCAATTCCCTTTTTCGGGCCAGTGGTTTTTAAGGGGGAAAATAACGGGTGGGAAGATCCACTTGCAACTCAAATGAACTACCACTTGCTACTCAAATTAAGTACTGTTTTAAGTTGTAAGGTAACAAAAGTTGCTAAAAAAAATCTTAATGAAAATTACTTTTTAGGGTTGCTAGGTATTTATATTTACCGTTGATAAATAACGGGGTACCGGGTTGATAACTTGTAAACAAAAAAGAGTCGCTACATATTTTAAATAAAATTATTTTTTTAGGATTGATATTTATTTATATTTACCATTGATAAATAGCGGGTCACCGGGTTGATAGCTTCTAAACTAAAAGAGAGTCGCTAAAATATTCTAAATGAAATACTTTTTAGGGTTATTATTTATTTATATTTATCGTTGATAAATAATGAGGCACCGGGTTGATACCTTGTAAAATAAAAAAATGTTCGCTAAAATATTCTAAATGGAATACTTTTTAGGGTTGGTAGTTATTTATAATTATCATTGATAAATAACGGGGCACCGGGTTGATAAATTGTAAACTAAAAAGAGTCGCCAAAATATTCAAAATAAAATAAGATTTTTAGGGTTGTTAGTTATTTATATTTACTGTTGATAAATAACAGGACACCGGGTTGATAGCTTCTAAACTAAAAAAATATCGCTAAACTGTTTCAAATAAAATTAACTTTGGGGTTGATAATTTTATATATTTACCGTTGATCACTCAAGTACGGAGGGGTTGATTATTCAGATAGAGAGGGTTGATAACTTTTAGCCCGGAAAAAAGTTTCTCGAAACATATCAACATGGGTGCTAGTTTTGAAGATCTCGTCGAGACAGATTTATTGGTGAAAGCGAATCTTAATTTGGAGTTGTCGTTTGAAAGTTAAAACGTTTTAAATTTACAAATTTGGAAAAGATTCCGCTGACATCAGCATATTCGTCTATTTGTGCATGCATGCATGCAGAACTTTCCCTCAATAGCCTACACTAGGTTGATAATTTTATACATTCACCGTTGATCACTCAAGTACGGAGGGGTTGATTATTTCAGATAGAGAGGGTTGATAACTTTTAGCCGGAAATTTTTTTTCTCGAAACATATCAACATGGGTGCTAGTTTTGAAGATCTCGTCGAGACAGATTTATTGGTGAAAGCGAATCTTAATTTGGAATTGTCGTTTGAAAGTTAAAACATTTTAAATTTTCAAATTTGGAAAAGATTCCGCTGACATCAGCAGATTCGTCTATTTGTGCATGCATGCAGAACTTTTTCTCAATAGCCTGCACCAGGTTGATAATTTTATACATTCACCGTTGATCACTCAAGTACGGAGGGGTTGATTATTCAGATAGAGATGGTTGATAACTTTTAGCCCGAAAAAAAGTTTCTCGAAACATATCAACATGGGTGCTAGTTTTGAAGATCTCGTCGAGACGGATTTATTGGTGAAAGCGAATCTCAATTTGGAGTTGTCGTTTGAAAGTTAAAATATTTTGAATTTACAAATTTGGAAAAGATTCCGCTGACATCAGCAGATTCGTTTATTTGTGCATGCATGCAGAACTTTCCCTCAATAGCCCGCACCAGGTTGATAATTTTATACATTTACCGTTGATCAGTCAAGTATGGAGGGGTTGATTATTCAGATAGAGAGGGTTGATAACTTTTAGCCCGATTAAAAATTTCTCGAAACATATCAACATGGGTGCTAGTTTTGAAGATCTCGTCGAGACGGATTTATTGGTGAAAACAGATCTTAAATCGGAGTTGTCGTTTGTGAGATAAAACATTTTGAATTTTCAAATACGGATTTAGAGTTGCTAACATGGCTTTCCCTAATTGGGCTGGGGGAAACCGATCGCTCATTCTCTTCCTGGCGATCGAGCGCCAGTTAGGGCCGCCCCTTAATGACGCCCTAAGAATTTGTTGGAAGAGGGTTGAAAAGGAAGGCACTCTCAAATCTTGGCAAGGAGTTGATTTTATGGTTTCAAAGGAAGCAGAGGAGATGGCTAGAACAGGAATTCAATGCATTGTGTGGAACACGGAGAAGACAAGCTTCTGGTTTGACACTTGGTTGCAAGGGAAAAGCCCGGCGCAGATAGCACCATCACTGACTGCTTCCTTTCGTCAGAGTGAGAGGAGCAAAGAGAGGATAGTCACTGAGGCGATGTCAGAGAATATATGGATATCTGATCTGCGAGAATTATCAGTACGGACAGTTATAGAATACATTGGTCTATAGAGTTTATTCCAGGCTACTCTGGAACTGACGACAAGGTTGACAGTTTCAGATGGAGGTTGACTGTGAATGGCACATACCCGAGAGCTTCAGCATACAAGGCCTTTTTCTATGGACGGACAACAGAAGATCACGCATTGCAGATATGGAAAAAACCTGCTCTGTTTAAAGAAAAGGTCTTCACGTGGTGGGTGATGAGAAATAGGTGTTGGACATCGGATCATCTGCAAAAAAAGGCGACTGCAACACTCGCCGGAGTGTGTATTCTACGATCAGACACTGGAATCCATTGATCATCTCATGGTACAGTGCCCCTTCTCCAAAGAATTCTGGTGGTTATTCAGCCAAGAAAAGGGTTTTAGCAACCTCACGCCAATTGCAATTTGAGATGAGTCGATCAGAGCTTCGTGGGTCTCGTTCAGAGCTAAATGTACAACTCAAGTTGGAAAGATGCAGAGATGAGGGCGATCACGGGAATGCGCCAACTGTGGCTGGAGCGAAACAATAGAACCTCTGAAAGGGCTGCCACGAACTTACAACAGGTGGTTCAGTTGGCCAAGGACGAGCTGTGGCATGTTAGCAGGCAGAGGGTAGAACCTAGGGAGGAGTAGTCCCTCTAGATGGGAGGTGGGTCGAGTGGAGTGGGCATGTGCAATATCTGTAAAATGTAACTCTTTTTTTCTGATCTTAATGGAACGACTGCTTGTTCTAAAAACATACCTGCAGCATCAAGTACATCGAGAACAAATTCACAATCACCTGGTACAGGTATACAAAGATTGGTTAGTGATCAACCTTAACATCAAGAACATTAAGTAGAAGCAAACTTTTCGGTTGATTATTCAGACCAACACTGTCAGAAACTTTCTGACAACCAAAACTGGAAAAGGAACAACAAGTACAAAAAAAACTTTTCTATTTTACATGTATTCTTCAGACCACGAGGACTCGTATAAATTTTACCATGGTATAAACTTTCTGATGTAAACATATGATATTTTAGCTTGAATATACAGCCAAAGTGGAAGGCTCCAGAAGCTCTACGTGATGAATCATCAAGCATCTCCATGATTGGGGCGATGCGGAACGGCAGAGGGTAAGTTGGGGCACAATAAAAAAAAAATGAAACCGTATCTAGGAGGAACTAGACACTTTTTTGATATAGTAGAAGTGGGACTTGGCGTGACAATCCTAAAATTCGTTCCTGACAGGAATCGAACTCCGGTCGTTGGGGTGCGCCACTGCGACCCCAACCACTAGGCTAAGCCTTACTTGCATCTCCATCTTCCCTCTCAATGGAGGGCACAATCCAATGGCCGATGCCGCGGCCGCACCCTGCTGTGCTAGGTGGCAGGGAAGCCCTAATGTCCGGAGGAGAAGCGAAGAAATCCATTGGGGCAGGGTGTGGACTGTGGAGGTTGGTGTCGAGCGGGGCGTCTTTGCTGGGGCGGGGCGGCGCCGGGGGTGGAGGTCGTGCAGGCTTTGGGAAAAGAAAAGAAAAATGGATTTCTATTTTCGTGCCCTCGGTTCCTTAGTTGTGCTCAGTTTTTCCCAGCTTCTTAGTTTTTTCTCAGTTTTCCCCAAGACCTTGTCTGAAACCATCACAGGTGCTGTAACGGCCGGTTGCCCGACGGTTGACCGTTATCTTCTGACTAGTGGGGCCACGTAGAGCCCGCAAAGACACGTCAGACCATCCATCTTTGTTTGACCGTAAGCATCGCTGTATCCCTGACCAAAACGCGCACGAGTGGGGCTTCGGTATATCGAATGACAAGCGGGGCCATGACGCTGATACAAGGGGCAATACACGGCTAGGAATATATTTTTAAACGGAGCTCTACAGCGATGGCACGGAGGAGGTGGCCTGCGGGGTGCCGAGATGAGATCGACGTCCACAAAGAACTGCATGAGGCGAGACCAGACGCATTAGATAGATATGAACTAGACGTGTTTAACCATGCAAAGAAGAGAAGAAATGGTCGACGACATCGACGACTACCTCAAAACTTTGACTGACCGTGTCCGACACGAACGCGAGCAATGTAGAGAAAACTAGTGTCTCTCCTTTCTGGCGTGTATAGATGGGTGCTAGAAGAGTGTGGTGGCGAAGGGAAAGACCTCGTGGTGGTCTGCGTCCAGAATAGCGGGGCGGCGTGGCCGTGCCCACAGCGGCGTGCATGCATGTTCGGCATTGGCATCAGCATGTACGTTCGGTATTGGCTTCGGCGGTATCTCTGGTGTGTCAGTGATCGAATGAGGGGACGGGATTGAGGGTGCATCCCGACGGTGACCTAGTAGCGGCGGCGAGCATAGCCGTTCTGACCATGCCGATATCGGTATCGGCATCGTTTGGAGGCTGTGGTGCTCGAATCAAGGTGGGATTTGTTTCTTGTACGCCAAAATGAATTTGAAACAAGTTTCGTGTTGAAGGTTAGGTAACGAAAGTTTGTAACTAAGCCCAATATTATACTAGCGCAATGGTGAGGTTCTTTTTGATAGAGCTATACGGCTGGGCAAACTTTTTTGACACTTTTTAGATAGGGTTCCTTGTTGTTACACGTATGGCATCATGTATGGCAAATTTGGGGTCATTTGGAGATGTTCGAAAAAATCACTTTGCTTAAACGCATGCCGTTTCGTCTCAGTGAAACCAACTTTTCTAACAAGGTGATTTTTTCTACCTTCTCTGACCTCAAATTTCATACAGCTGATCTTCTATACATAGATAGATAGATTGTTTCGTTTTTACATTTTTCGAACTTTTTATTTCCCTTTATAATACCCAATTGATTTTCAGGTCAAAACCTCGAAAAAGAGCATCATGTATGGCATCATTTTCGCCCTAAATTTCAAATTTTGTGAAACTTTCCCTTTTAGATATTCCTCGTTGTTATAGGTATGGCATCATGTATGCCAAATTTGGTTAGGTCTCGCTGAAACCAGCTTTTGTAACAAGTTAGGTTTTTTCGACCTTCTCAAAAGGGAATTTTTCCTACCTTCTCTAAATGACCACAAAAATCATACTGACGATCTTCTATACAAAGATAGGTAGATTGTTTCGTTTTTACATTTTTTTGAACTTTTATTTCCCTTTATAATACCCATTTAATTTTCAGGTCAAAACCTCGAAAGTTAACATAAGTAGATGGTGAACCCTTCCAAACTTCAAATACAAAGATAGATAGATTGTTTCGTTTATCATTTTTACCGTGAATAGTAATGGCTACGATCGGTGATGGTTTATAATTTTTTGCGTGAAAAGTAATGGATACAACAAATCGGTGATGGTTTATCATTTTTTGCGTGAAAAGTAATGGATACAATAAATCGGTGATGGTTTATCATTTTTTGCGTGAAAATTAATGGCTACAACAAATCGGTGATGGTTTATCATTTTTTGCGTGAAAAGTAATGCCTAAAAGAGTTTATAATTTTTAGCGCGTGAAAAATAATACAGAAAACCGCCCTTTAGCATACTTAGAGAGTGGAAGGTAACCGCCGACAGATAGAGAGAGGGGTTATCCTGCCCGTTAGATCATACGATCAGCGGTCGGCGGGCACGATCCGCATGACGTGGGCTAGACCAATCAGGGCAATGTTGCACGTCTGCGAGAATTTGTGGAGGGAGAGGGCAAAACTGAGTAGTATCAAGAAACCAATGGCACCTGTGTAATAAACAGACTAAGGGATTCAAATATGAAATTTAAAAAATGGAAAATGCGTGTTTTGTACAATGAAACCCATCTTGGCCTACCTCAAACTATTTGCAATACAAATATACATGAGTGTGAGAATTGTGGCGTCATTTAGACAAAGTATGTTTCGGAGAAAGCTGTTTTGGGAAGGGCTTATTGTGGAAAACCATGCACCTTCATAGCTACTAGGTGATTTGAGAAGTGGCAATTTGTGGTAAAACTTGATTTATCTATAACTTATTTATGTTTTGAGAAGTGGCAATTTGTGGTAAAGACTCCATGAGTAAGTGCCACTATTTTTCGGAATTTTTTGAACATTAAATGACTCATTTAACTAGTTAATTCCATTTGTTGACTCTCTGTTGACCAGCCACTTGAGGGTAAAACTGAGCATATTGCACTAGCCAGTATTAGCACTCAAGGGGAAAATTGAGCACACAAAAAATGCTAGTATAATACTCGAGGTTATACCTGAGTATATCTAAATTTCCAGGGTTAGACTCGAGGACGCGTGTTGCGGTGCAGAAAGGGAAGACGTGCAATTGTTGAAGCGTAGACGCGGGTCGCGGTGCAGATGTCGAACAGTCGAAGACGTGCAATCGTGGACGCGTGTCGCGTTGCGGAAGTCAAGACGTGCAGACGTGCAACGGTGGACGCGTAGGACGCGGGTCGCATTAACCACCCCTCGCCTTTATAAACGCCTCCTCCCACTATCTCTGTCACTCTCACTCGCCCACGCAACGTCGCCTCTCTCACGTCCCATCATCTTCTCCAAAGCAAAAAAACCCTCTCCCTCTCCCTCTCCTTTGCCGCGAGATGGACAAGGAGAATGCCAATCCCATCGTCCACGACGCCGTCGGCTCTAAGCGCGACGCCTCCCTCTTCGACGTCGTCCCCTCAACGGACGTCGCCGCCTCCTCCGCCGGTGCATCTGAGGCTGCTGCCGCCGGTCGCGGTCAGATCCCGCCGGGATATGACCCCTACGAGTATGTGCCGTACGTCCCGCCCCCGAACCCCTACGACACCTCCATGGAGGACGCATGGAGCAAGGTAACTACGGTTTGCTTTCTTTTTTGTTCCCCATTCCTTTTTGAACCCTATTTTTACTGGTGTAGATGGATCTGTAGATGGATGAGTATTGGGCTAATATTGCGCCGATTTTATTCCATTTTGCTTTGATCCCTTCTTGATTTCGTTTAAGATTTGGGGTTCGGCCGTTCGGTTAGTTTATGCAAGTAATAATGGGATCTCAATCAGTTAATTTATGCAAGTAATCATGGGATCTCAATCAGTTATTTTATGCACGAATCAAAAGATATCAACCGTTTAATTTTACAAATAATCTGGAATGTGTTCAAGTTCAGATCTGGAATCTGTTTCTTTGCCTATGATGAATCGGTGGGCACAGATTTTTATAGGGAGGGTTCATCGAACCATTTATGTGTACAAATCTGTTGTGCATGAGCTTTGGTTCGCTGACTACATCCCTGTAGACATATAATCGTGTCCACTCTAACTGAGGCTGCCTCTGTTTTTCCTAACTTTGTTATCATGCACGTTAGCCATCGTTGCAACTCATTCACTAATAGTTCCCGTTTGATATGGATCAGCTGTCTGGCAGCGACATCGGCAGCGATGACGAGCACCATGACATCAAGACTCGCCGAGTCTCTGCGGAGGCTGCAGGTCGGCCAGTACGTCTCCTACTTCACCAAGGGTGTCTACATGTGCCCCTTCTGCACTAGGAGGCTCGGCGGCACTGACTTCAACTGCCTCCTCACGCATGCCGAGAACATCGGCAACACCTTCCCCAAGGTCGGTGAACCCCCACTCCTTCCGCGCCAAGCACAAGGCGCTCGGCATGCACCTCCATAGCTTCCATCGGGTGGAGATCTCCGGCGGGCGCATGCCTCCGCTCAAGCCCAAGGCTCCCAAGGGGAGCAACAAGTGGAGGCAGAGGAAGATGTGGTAGGCGGAGTCCTGGACGTGTGCTGCTGCTGCCTCCTGTTTTGTTGTTAGCTAGGGATTCCTTGTTGTTATGTTGTTAGTATGATGGTGCTGTGAAGAACCTCGAACCTGTTACTATGTTTGGCTGTTGTATGCAGCTTATTATATAGGGAGGGATCCCTATTATCTATCCCTATTCTACTATATGACTGTGTGAATTTATCGTACATTCCCTGTAGATTTGCTTCTAGATTTAACTACATACATATGGACCAGATGGAGTACTAGATTTGCTGCCATATTGGGCAAACAACGAGGGCCAAAAGGCACAAATAATTGATACTAATTAGGTGAAAAAAGACAGAGAGAAGGAGGCGGAAAAGGTACTCTTAAAAGGGAAAATGCCAATTTGGGCCGAGAGAGACAAAACCCAGCTCCTGCTCACGTGCAACCAAACGCTATCTCGTCCTGTCCCACGTGGTCCCTTTCTACCTGCCCCACGCGACGCGGGTCCACACGACGCGGCCCCACACGTCAGCACGGAACGGTCAACTAAACGGGAATCCTGCCGTCTGAGCTGCTTCTGCGGGTTTCAAACAAGGACTTGGGGAAAACTGAGGAAAAACTAAGGAGCTGGGGAAAACTGAGCACAACTAAGGACCCGATGGCACAGAAATAGAAATCCCAAAGAAAAAAGCATATTCATCGATTTGTTTTGATTAGGCGTGGGAGAGGTCATAGAACTACTCCATGCAAATGGCAACTAAACATCTTGACATGTTATTAATTGACGAAAGAGACTATTGCAGTAACTCGCTATGTTACCAAAACATCATATTTTTAAGACTAAATGAGTCTACCATATATGAATTTGCATAACATCACACATGTGTTACTACCCACCATGTAGGTAGTAACATAGAGTAGTAACATATGCATATTAGTACTCTATGCTACTCTTTACTATGACTAGTCTTAGCATCAACCCAAGTTTGTACATGTTGATTAGATGGACATGATCTGTTGGATCTACCACTCTGGGTCTTTTATATTAGTGGAGATGGAGATGGAGATTAGTGGAGATTTAGTTTATCAATGGCAAATACTAAAGGTAAAAATTGTTATTGAATAGGGAAACGATGGAAAAAATAAAGAACCAGACTTGTTGTTATGTTAATTCCTTGAGCTATACTGGCCAAATCGATTAAAGAGTTGTTGGATGAAATCCAACACCTTATAAATTGTTTTGGAGTTATCGAAGATTGCGACGGTGAATTAATCTCTCTTAACACCGATTTGGATATCAAATATTGAAGGTTACTAAAAAAACATTGAAGGTTACTAAAAAATGAATACTATATCTAATCTGGAAACATAATACTTCCTCCCTCAAAAATAATTGGCGCTATTTTATCCTAGGTGTAGCACAAAATGAGGCCAATTATTATGGAACATGGAGTAAATTAGAGGAAGAACACTCAGCAGGAAACAATACAATTTACAATAAAAAAAGAGAAGAAGAGCAATTACCCCTAAATTGAAGCTACTAAAGCTGTAGAACGTAAGCTAAAGAATTACCACACAAGTTTTATGCTAGCAGATTGGCCACAATCATCTGTCTCACCAACACTAACATCTATAAACATTGGTTAGAAATTAGAATTGTGATTATGTTTACCTGAATTACAACATTTGAACCCTCTACTAATTGATAAACAGAGATGCATGTGTTCGTTATAAACTGTGAATGGACATTTGGCTAGAACATGTTGATAAAGCTGTTGGTTGATCTAGTTAAACTCTAAATAAAAGGGGTTAACTGAATAAAGGACATAGTTAACATTAATGGTGTTGGGCCACGCAGCAGAAAATAAAACTTTTTCCCTACGCGGTACTCCAAGGATCTAGCTCAGGAAGAAGGCCACGAGGATTATCACTAGACGCGTAGGTGCGGAACTTTATGAAGCGTGCCGCGGTAGTGCAGTCCGTGATCCGTTCCAAGCCGGTCCCACAGACAGCTCCCCGATCCGCAAATCTCCTTCGCTTTGAAGCGTCACACGTGCAACTTCTCTGCCGGTATCCACACGAACGAGGAGGAGCATCGACGGTGGACTGCTAGATCCAGTACGGCGGCTGGACTGAGTGGGGCTAGGGTTTCCAACTCTTAGAATGCTCTAACCTTGCCCTTTGGGAAGCACGTGCCCCACTTTATATAAGGAGTGAGTGTGGCTTCACAACACTTGCAGCCCACTCACTTGGGCCATATCTTGGTCATTGTGAGTCCAACTCACTGACTCAGTCCTGGTCCGGTTCGAGTCCAACTTGAACCGACTCCATTTCAGTTGGATCACATCCAACTGGCTTCTTGCTCTTAAGTGTGTGATCCTGCAGGTTCACGACCACTTAGAAACGACTAGAGTTACCCCTCCAATTATCCCGTCCTGGCTCCGAGTCTCACTCGCTCCCATGAACGCTTGTCTCAAGTCGATAACTGGTAGCGGTTCCTAGCAGAACTTGCCAGCTCCCAAGTGATGTAAATTCATGGCGACTAACCTTTCAATGTGACTTATGTTTTAGTTTTTTTTGCCTCACGAGATATACCTTGTAAAGCTATAGGCGAGTTGTCATCATCCCTTTAATATCCCAACTCTATTCTCGATCCGTGATATGTGATTCACCTGACTAAATCTTAGTCGATTGATACGTCTACGACGTATCGATAATTTCTTATGTTCTATGCCATATTATTGAGGATACCTACATGTTTTATGCACACTTTATGTCATATTCGTGCATTTTCTGGAACTAACCTATTAACAAGATGCCGAAGTGCCAGTTCCTGTTTTCTGTTGTTTTTGGTTTCAGAAATCCTAGTAACGAAATATTCTCGGAATTGGACGAAACGAAGACCCAGGGTCCTATTTTTCCACGGAGCTTCCAGAAGACCGAAGAACACACGAAGTGGGGCCACGAGGTGGCGACACCACAAGGCGGCGCGGCCCAGGGGGGCCCGCGCCGCCCTATGGTGTGGCCCCCTCGTTTGGCCCCCGACTCTGCCCTTCCGCCTACTTAAAGCCTCCGTCGCGAAACCCCTGAGGCGAAAAACCACGATACGGAAAACCTATGCGAGACGCCGCCGCCGCCGATCCCATCTCGGGGGATTCCGGAGATCTCCTCCGGCACCCTGCCGGAGAGGGGATTCATCTCCCGGAGGACTCTACACCGCCATGGTCGCCTCCGGAGTGATGAGTGAGTAGTTCACCCCTGGACTATGGGTCCATAGCAGTAGCTAGATGGTTGTCTTCTCCTCATTGTGCTTCATTGTTGGATCTTGTGAGCTGCCTAACATGATCAAGATCATCTATCCGTAATTCTATATGTTGTGTTTGTCGGGATCCGATGGATAGAGAATACCATGTCATGTTAATTATCAAGTTATTACACATGTGTTGTTTATGATCTTGCATGCTCTCCGTTTCTAGTAGAGGCTCCGGCCAAGTTTTTACTTTTAACTTCAAGAGGGAGTACTTATGCTCGATAGTGGGTTCATGCCCGCATTGACACCTGGGACGAGTGACGAAAGTTCTAAGGTTGTGTTGTGCTTGTTGCCACTAGGGATAAAACATTGGCGCTATGTCCGAGGATGTAGTTGTTGATTACATTACGCACCATACTTAATGCAATTGTCCGTTGCTTTGCAACTTAATACTGGAGGGGGTTCGGATGATAATCTGAAGGTGGACTTTTTAGGCATAGATGCAGTTGGATGGCGGTCTATGTACTTTGTCGTAATGCCCAATTAAATCTCACTATACTTATCATGTCATGTATGTGCATTGTTATGCTCTCTCTATTTGTCAATTGCCCGACTGTAATTTGTTCACCCAACATGCTTTTATCTTATGGGAGATACACCTCTAGTGAACTGTGGACCCCGGTCCATTCTTTAAATACTGAAATATAAATCTGCTGCAATACTTGTTTTTACTATTTTCTCTGCAAACAATCATCTTCCACACAATACGGTTAATCCTTTGTTACAGCAAGCCGGTGAGATTGACAACCTCACTGTTTCGTTGGGGCAAAGTACTTTGGTTGTGTTGTGCAGGTTCCACGTTGGCGCCGGAATCTCCGGTGTTGCGCCGCACTACATCCCGCCGCCATCAACCTTCAACGTGCTTCTTGGCTCCTCCTGGTTCGATAAACCTTGGTTTCTTTCTCGAGGGAAAACTTGCTGCTGTGCGCATCATACCTTCCTCTTGGGGTTGCCCAACGAACGTGTGAAATACACGCCATCAAGCATATTTTCTGGCGCCGTTGTCGGGGAGATCAAGACACGCTGCAAGGGGAGTTTCCACTTCTCAATCTCTTTACTTTGTTTTGTCTTGCTTTATTTTATTTACTACTTTGTTTGCTGCACTTATATCAAAACACAAAAAAATTAGTTGCTAGCTTTACTTTATTTGCTATCTTGTTTGCTATATCAAAAACACAAAAAAATTAGTTTACTTGCATTTACTTTATCTAGTTTGTTTTATTTACTACTGTTAAAATGGCCAACCCTGAAAATACTAAGTTGTGTGACTTCACTAGCACAAATAATAATGATTTCTTATGCACACCTATTGCTCCACCTGCTACTACAGCAGAATTCTTTGAAATTAAACCTGCTTTACTTAATCTTGTCATGAGAGAGCAATTTTCCGGTGTTAGTTCGATGATGCTGCTGCCCATCTCAATAATTTTGTTGAACTATGTGAAATGCAAAAGTATAAAGATGTAGATGGTGACATTATAAAATTAAAATTGTTCCCTTTCTCATTAAGAGGAAGAGCTAAAGATTGGTTGCTATCTCCGCCTAAGAATAGTATTGATTCCTGGACTAAATGCAAGGATGCTTTTATTGGTAGATATTATCCCCCTGCTAAAATTATATCTTTGAGGAGTAGCATAATGAATTTTAAACAATTGGATAATGAACATGTTGCTCAAGCTTGGGAAAGAATGAAATCTCTCGGTTAAAAATTGCCCAACCCATGGATCGACTACTTGGATGATCATCCAAACCTTCTATGCAGGACTAAATTTTTCTTCGCGGAATTTATTGGATTCAGCTGCTGGAGGTACCTTTATGTTCATCACTCTTGGTGAAGCAACAAAGCTTCTTGATAATATGATGGTTAATTACTCTGAATGGCACACGGAAAGAGCTCCACAAGGTAAGAAGGTAAATTCTGTTGAAGAATCCTCTTCCTTGAATGATAAAGTTGATGCTATTATGTCTATGCTTGCGAATGATAGGACTAATGTTGATCCTAATAATGTTCCATTAGCTTCATTGGTTGCCCAAGAAGAACATGTTGATGTAAACTTCATTAAAAATAATAATTTCAACAACAATGCTTATCGGAACAATTCTAGTAATAACTATAGGCCATATCCTTATAATAATGGTAACGGTTATGCTAATTCTTATGGGAATTCTTACAACAATAATAGGAATACACCCCCTGGACTTGAGGCCATGCTTAAAGAATTTATTAGTACACAAACTGCCTTTAACAAATCTGTTGAGGAAAAGCTCAATAAAATTGATATTCTTGTTTCTAGAGTTGATAGTCTTGCCTCCGATGTTGATCTTTTGAAATCGAAAGTTATGCCTAATAGGGATATTGAAAATAAAATTGTTACTACAGCAAATGCCATCCAAGTTAGAATTAATGAGAATATAAGATTAATGGCTGAACTGCGTGCTAGGTGGGATAGAGAAGAAAATGAAAAACTAGCTAAAAAGGAAAATGTAGCTAAAGTTTGGACTATTACCACCACTAGCAATGCTAAAGATTCATATGTTGCTGCACCTCCTACTATCAATGGTAAAATAATTGGTGTTGGCAATGCTTCTACTCCTAGTGCAAAGCGCGCAAAATTACCCGAAACTGCTAAAACCGCTGAAACTGCTCGTGATAAAACTGCTGAAATTTTTTCCAACCTTGGGGATGATAATCCCATTGCTTTAGATTGTAATGATTTAGATTTTGATGATTTCAACATCTCTGAAGTTATAAAGTTCTTGCAAAAACTTGCTAAGAGTCCCAATGCTAGTGCTATAAATTTGGCTTTCACAAAACATATTACAAATGCTCTCATAAAAGCTAGAGAAGAAAAACTAAAACTTGAAACTTCTATTCCTAGAAAGCTAGAGGATGGTTGGGAGCCCATCATTAAAATGAGAGTCAAAGATTTTTATTGTAATGCCTTATGTGATCTTGGTGCAAGTATTTCTGTTATGCCTAAAAAAGTCTATGATATGCTTGACTTGCCACCATTGAAGAATTGTTATCTGGATGTTAACCTCGCTGATAATGCTAAAAAGAAACCTTTGGGGAAAGTTGATAATGTTCATATTATGGTTAACAATAACCTTGTCCCCGTTGATTTTGTTGTCTTGGATATTGAATGCAATGCATCTTGCCCCATTATATTGGGAAGACCTTTTCTTCGAACCGTTGGTGCTACTATTGATATGAAGGAAGGTAATATTAAATATAAATTTCCTCTCAAGAAAGGTATGGAACACTTCCCTAGAAAGAGAATGAAGGTACCTTATGATTCTATTATTAGAACAAATTATGATGTTGATGCTTCATCTCTCGATGTTACTTGAGATACACTTTCGCGCCTAGCTGAAAGGCGTTAAAGAAAAGCGCTTATGGGAGACAACCCATGTTTTTACTCCAGTATTTTTGTTTTATATTTGTGTCTTGGAAGTTGTTTACTACTGTAGCAACCTCTCCTTATCATAGTTTTATGTTTTGTTGTGCCAAGTAAAGTCTTTGATAGAAAAGTAAGTACTAGATTTGGATTACTCGCGCGAGTTCCAGATTTCTTTGCTTGTCACGAATCTGGGTCTATCTCCCTGTAGGTAGCTCAGAAAATTACGCCAATTTACGAGCATGATCCTCAGATATGTACGCAACTTTCATTCAATTTGAGCATTTTCGTTTGAGCAAGTCTGGTGGCCTAATAAAATCCATCTTTACGGACTGTTCTGTTTTGACAGATTCTGTCTTTTATTTCGCATTGCCTCTTTTGCTATGTTGGATGAATTTCTTTGATCCACTAATGTCCAGTAGCTTTATGCAATGTCCAGAAGTGTTAAGAATGATTGTGTCACCTCTGAACATGTGAATTTTTATTATGCACTAACCCTCTAATGAGTTGTTTCGAGTTTGGTGTGGAGGAAGTTTTCAAGGATCAAGAGAGGAGTATGATGCAATATGATCAAGGAGAGTGAAAGCTCTAAGCTTGGGGATGCCCGGTGGTTCACCCCTGCATATATTAAGAAGACTCAAGCGTCTAAGCTTGGGGATGCCCAAGGCATCCCCTTCTTCATCGACAACATTATCAGGTTCCTCCCCCGAAACTATATTTTTATTCGGCCACATCTTATGTACTTTGCTTGGAGCGTCGGTTTGTTTTTGTTTTTTGTTTTGTTTGAATAAAATGGATCCTAGCATTCACTTTATGGGAGAGAGACACGCTCCGCTGTAGCATATGGACAAATATGTCCTTAGGCTCTACTCATAGTATTCATGGCGAAGTTCATCTTCGTTAAATTGTTATATGGTTGGAATTGGAAAATGCTACATGTAGTAAATTGCTATAATGTCTTGGATAATTTGATACTTGGCAATTGTTGTGCTCATGATTAAGCTCTTGCATCATATACTTTGCAACCATTAATAAAGAAATACTTAGAGCTTGCTAATTTGGTTTGCATATTTGGTTTCTCTAGAGTCTAGATAACATCTAGTATTGAGTTTTGAACAACAAGGAAGACGGTATGGAGTTTTATAATGTTTACCATATGTCTTTTATGTGAGTTTTGCTGTACCGTTCATCCTTGTGTTTGTTTCAAATAACCTTGCTAGCCTAAACCTTGTATCGAGAGGGAATACTTCTCATGCATCCAAAATACTTGAGCCAACCACTATGCCATTTGTGTCCACCATACCTACCTACTACATGGTATTTATCCGCCATTCCAAAGTAAATTGCTTGAGTGCTACCTTTAAAATTCCATCATTCACCTTTGCAATATATAGCTCATGGGACAAATAGCTTAAAACTATTGTGGTATTGAATATTTACTTATGCACTTTATATCTTATTAAGTTGCTTGTTGAGCGATAACCATGTTTCTGGGGACGCCATCAACTATTCTTTGTTGGATATCATGTGAGTTGCTATGCATGTCCGTCTTGTCTGAAGAAAGAGAGATCTACCACCTTCATGGTTGGAGCATGCATATTGTTAGAGAAGAACTTTGGGCCGCTAACTAAAGCCATCATTCATGGTGGAAGTTTCAGTTTGGACACATATCCTCAATCTCATATGAGAATAATAATTGTTGCCACATGCTTATGCATTAAAGAGGAGTCCATTATCTGTTGTCCATGTTGTCCCGGTATGGATGTCTAAGTTGAGAATAATCAAAAGCGAGAAATCCAAAATGCGAGCTTTCTCCTTAGACCTTTGTACAAGCGGCATGGAGGTACCCCATTGTGACACTTGGTCAAAACATGTGCATTGCAAAGATCCGGTAGTCCAAGTTAATTAGGACAAGGTGCGGGCACTATTAGTATACTATGCATGAGACTTGCAACTTGTAAGATACAACTTTCATAACTCATATGCTTTATTACTACCGTTGACAAAATTGTTTCATGTTTTCAAAATAAAAGCTCTAGCACAAATATAGCAATCGATGCTTTCCTCTTTGAAGGACCATTCTCTTTACTTTTATGTTGAGTCAGTTCACCTATCTCTCTCCACCTCAAGAAGCAAACTCTTGTGTGAACCGTGCATTGATTCCTACATACTTGCATATTGTACTTGTTATATTACTCTATGTTGACTATTATCCATGAGATATACATGTTACAAGTTGAAAGCAACCGCTGAAACTTAATCTTCCTTTGTGTTGCTTCAATACCTTTACTTTGATTTATTGCTTTATGAGTTAACTCTTATGCAAGACTTATTAATACTTGTCTTGAAGTACTATTCATGAAAAGTCTTTGCTATATGATTCACCTGTTTACTCATGTCATCACCATTGTTTTGATCGCTGCATCCACTACATATGTTTACAAATAGTATGATCAAGGTTATGATGGCATATCACTTCAGTAAATTATCTTTGTTATCGTTTTACCTGCTCGGGACGAGCAGAACTAAGCTTGGGGATGCTTGATACGTCTCCGACGTATCGATAATTTCTTATGTTCTATGCCATATTATTGAGGATACCTACATGTTTTATGCACACTTTATGTCATATTCGTGCATTTTCTGGAACTAACCTATTAACAAGATGCCGAAGTGCCAGTTCTCGTTTTTCGCTGTTTTTGGTTTCGTAAATCCTAGTAACGAAATATTCTCGGAATTGGACGAAACGAAGACCCGTGGTCCTATTTTTCCACGGAGCTTCCGAAGACCGAAGAACACACGAAGTGGGGCCACGAGGTGGCGACACCACAAGGCGGCGCGGCCCGGGGGGCCCGCGCCGCCCTATGGTGTGGCCCCCTCGTTTGGCCCCGACTCGCCCTTCCGCCTACTTAAAGCCTCCGTCGCGAAACCCCCGAGGCGAAAAACCACGATACGGAAAACCTCACCGAGACGCCGCCGCCGCCGATCCCATCTCGGGGGATTCCGGAGATCTCCTCCGGCACCCTGCCGGAGAGGGGATTCATCTCCCGGAGGACTCTACACCGCCATGGTCGCCTCCGGAGTGATGAGTGAGTAGTTCACCCCTGGACTATGGGTCCATAGCAGTAGCTAGATGGTTGTCTTCTCCTCATTGTGCTTCATTGTTGGATCTTGTGAGCTGCCTAACATGATCAAGATCATCTATCCGTAATTCTATATGTTGTGTTTGTCGGGATCCGATGGATAGAGAATACCATGTCATGTTAATTATCAAGTTATTACACATGTGTTGTTTATGATCTTGCATGCTCTCCGTTTCTAGTAGAGGCTCGGCCAAGTTTTTACTTTTAACTCCAAGAGGGAGTACTTATGCTCGATAGTGGGTTCATGCCTCGCATTGACACCGGGACAGATGATGCAAAGTTCTAAGGTTGTGTTGTGTCTGTTGCCACTAGGGATAAAACATTGGCGCTATGTCCGAGGATGTAGTTGTTGATTACATTACGCACCATACTTAATGCAATTGTCCGTTGCTTTGCAACTTAATACCGGAGGGGGTCGGATGATAACCTCGAAGGTGGACTTTTTAGGCATAGATGCAGTTGGATGGCGGTCTATGTACTTTGTCGTAATGCCCAATTAAATCTCACTATACTTATCATGTCATGTATGTGCATTGTTATGCTCTCTCTATTTGTCAATTGCCCGACCGTAATTTGTTCACCCAACATGCTTTTATCTTATGGGAGAGACACCTCTAGTGAACTCGTGGACCCCGGTCCATTCTTTAAATACCGAAATATAAATCTGCTGCAATACTTGTTTTTACTATTTTCTCTGCAAACAATCATCTTCCACACAATACGGTTAATCCTTTGTTACGAGCAAGCCGGTGAGATTGACAACCTCACTGTTTCGTTGGGGCAAAGTACTTTGGTTGTGTTGTGCAGGTTCCACGTTGGCGCCGGAATCTCCGGTGTTGCGCCGCACTACATCCCGCCGCCATCAACCTTCAACGTGCTTCTTGGCTCCTCCTGGTTCGATAAACCTTGGTTTCTTTCTGAGGGAAAACTTGCTGCTGTGCGCATCATACCTTCCTCTTGGGGTTGCCCAACGAACGTGTGAAATACACGCCATCATCGATCGCCTCGGTTAACACTTAACTGAGTCGCGCATGGTCATGCTTTCTGAATCATATCACTCGAGAGGGTCCGGAGAATATCTCTCCAGGTGTAGGGGAAAATCCCATCTTGGTTATCCATGTCACGCAGCTTGTTTCTCAGTCGACCCGAACTCTGCCTTTATAACTGCCGTATTACAGAACATCGTTTGATAGAACCTAAGTCGGTCGATCCACAACTCGGATCATGCAATAACCTCGGGTTCGCACCTCCAACTGCTCCCATGGTACCTGCACAACCTTTACAAGATGACATTGAAGAAGGTGGGAATGATGGATGGGGACATTGGGCAATGGGGAACAATGTGCAGGAGGAAGAAGAAAATTTGATGGAAGTGGAACTGGCTCCCAATGCTGCATTCCATGGACTCCTAGATGCTATTCAAGCTGAAGAGATGGTCCTGGATAATCCACCTGTGGCTGATTCTAGCAGTGACATTACTTTCTCCTCTGGCAGTTCAAGCTCAAACTTCTCTGACAATGCTGCTAATCACCAGCTGCTAGTTCATGATGGTCCTGTTCTGGATATGATCCCTTTCAATCAGATTGGTGAAGGACTCCAGAACATTGCACTAGCTTACCTAGAAGAAGATGATGAGAGCTCAGGTGAAGAAAATGGTCTGCTTCTGCAAGATAATGCAGATGGACAACAAGAGGGGAACAATGTGAATGCTTTTCAGCTGTTAGAAGATGTACACCTGGTCCCACCTCAAGAAGCTCATTTGATTATTGGAAGGGTAGAAACCACATTCTTCCCTGCCCCAGATGAACATGATATTTCCAAGAGGTTTTCCAAGCAAGGACGGAAGATTTGGGAAACTTACTTTGCACCTAGGATGGAATCATCTTCTGCAAGTGTTTTCTCCTGTGACATACCTGTAAGTTGGTTTAACTTTATCACTCTTATGCTCATGACTCCAGATAAATTTGATTGGGCCAGAGGGTTCATGTCTTCTCAGCTATGGAGCATTATTAAGGAATCTATTTCTTCTTAGCATACCATGTCATTTGTTATTCCTGATAAATGTGTTGCCAATCAGGCCCCTGTTTTCTCTTTGTTGGAGGAGGAGCAGATCAGCCCTAAGAACACAAATGTGCTTGATGATTCTATCCCTTTGTCCCCCAAAAGGAAAAGGAGAGAGGGGAAGTTCCTCTGGTGGAATATGAGGTAAGAAGAAGCCCTAGATTGGTTCTGTTAAATGATGGATACAAAAATCATGTCAACTGTGTTGATAAGAACTTCTTGACTTGTAATGCTGCTCCCCCTTTGACTAATACAAAAGTGGTAAAGAACTTGGCTGCCTCTTTTTGTAAGGTTCAGGAGGAGGGTCTGGAAGGGAGGCTGCAGAAGAAGAACAAGTTAGAGGCCAAGAAAAAGGCACCAGGGCCCACTCAAGCTGCTGCTGCCCCAACTACTAAAGGTGTTAGAGGGAAAGCTCAAGGAAGCTCCATTGGAGGCACTAAAACAAGGGGACAAAATGCTACTGATGGAGTAGCATCCCAGGCCAAGTCAAGGCCCTCTAAATAGAGTTATATCATGTTAGACAAATTTGTTGCTTTTGTGGCAAGTATGAAGTTACTTGCATTGCCTGTAATGATTGGATGTTCTATCACACCATGTTCTGCTTGCTTTTGAGGATGTTATGCTGGTCAATGCCTTATGTATGATAATATTATATGATGTGGCTTGTTCTTGCTCTGGTCAGGCTGTTCACTGCATGGAATGAATCTTTTCAGTTTGCAGATTCAACAATCATGGTATTGCTGGGATTACCATGTATTTGAAAATAACATTTGTAGTTTCCCATGGAACACAACAGATTATGGAAAATTCTTAATTGGAATCTGAGGGGTATTAATTCTGAAAATAAATGGGTTGCTCTTGCTAGTAAAATTGTTGAATCAAATTGTGACATTATTTTCTTACAAGAGACCAAAAGAGAAGTTTTTTATCAGGAATATATAAGAAAAATCTGCCCCAAAAAATTTAATAAGTTTGAATATCTCCCATCTATTGGAGCCTCTGGAGGTATTATTATTATTTGGAATGGGACCTTGTTTACTGGCACACTAGCATTTCAGAATGAAATCTCAATCTCTGTTCAATTCTCCTGTAACATCTCAACTAGTACATGGATTTTAACCAATATTTATAGCCCAAGCCAAGAAGAAAGGAAAGCAGGTTTTATTGAATGGTTCTCCAACATTGATATGCATGTTGACATGGATCGGATAATTATGGGTGATTTTAACTTCATCAGAAAACCTTCAGACAGAAATAAACCAGGAGGGGATTTGAATGGGATGCTCTTGTTTAATGAATCAATATGTAATCTTGGATTGGTAGAACTGCGTCTAAAAGGAAGAAAGTATACTTGGAGTAATATGTAGCAGACACCTCTTCTTGAAAGATTGGATTGGTTTTTCACTTCCTCATCTTGGACTACCAGTTATCCTTCTTCTTTGGTCTTCCCTTTAGTAAAGCCCACTTCAGATCATGTTCCTTGTGTTATTTCCATTGGAACAAGCATTCCAAAGGCAAGAATATTCAGATTTGAAAATTACTGGTTGCAACATAGTGAATTTAAAAGCATAGTGGAAGCTAGTTGGAACATTCCAGTAGGTCACCCTGACCCTGCTAAGAGAATTACTGCAAAATTAAAAAATCTGAGGAGAAGTATTAAGTTGTGGGCAAAAAACTTACCCTGCCTTAAAATGCTTATTGACAAGGTCAATTCTGTCATCAATTTCTTGGATACTTTGGAAGAAGTCAGAACTCTTTCACTTGAAGAATGGAATTTGAGGGACATTCTTAAAGAACATGTGATAACTTTGTTACAAAATCAAAAAGCTTATTGGAAGCAAAGAGGAAAAATAAAATAGGTCAAACTTGGAGATGCCAATACTAGATTTTTTCATACTAAGGCAACAATAAATTACAGACACAATTACATCTCTATGCTAGTGAATGAAAACTTAGCTGAAATTTCTGATCATGATGGAAAAGCTGATATTCTATGGAAGGCCTTCAAAGAGAGAATGGGCATGACTGATAATACTGCTATGCAGTTTAACTTACAAGATTTTTATGGAGAAGGCATGAATGCAGAAATTAGTGCACAGTTGGAAGCTCCCTTTACTGACAAAGAAATTTATGAAGTTATAAAAGATTTGCCCAATGATAAATCACCAGGTCCTGATGGATTTAATAATGAATTCTTCAAGAATTGTTGGTCAATCATTGGTAATGATGTCAAGGAGCTAATAAGAGCTTTTTATGAGGGAAATATTAACTTGGAAAGCATAAACTCTTCATATATTACTTTAATCCCAAAGAATGATTCCCCAATGCTACCAAGTGATTTCAGACCAATATCTTTGTTAAATACAGTGCTCAAGATCATCACCAAATTCTTAGAAAACAGACTGCAGAAGATCATCCTTCAGTTAGTTCACAAAAATCAATATGGATTTCTGAAACAAAGGTCTATCCAGGATTGCTTGGGATGGGCTTTTGAATATCTTTTTCAATGTCACAAGTCAAAAGAGGAGATTGTTATTCTTAAGCTAGATTTTGAAAAGGCTTTTGACAAGATTGAACATGGCACTATTCTAGAAAATTTACGAGCTAGAGGTTTTGGGGAAAGATGGATCAGATGGATTCAATTAATTCTTAGTTCTGGGACCTCTGCTGTTCTACTTAATGGATCACCTGGAAAGAAATTATATTGTAAAAGAGGGGTCAGACAAGGGGATCCTCTATCACCCCTCCTTTTTGTGCTTGCAGCAGACCTTCTACAATCAATCTTGAATAAAGCAATGTCCCAAGGTTTAATTGATAAACCAATTCCCTCAGATGCATGCCCTGATTTCCCTATTATACAATATGATGATGACACTCTAGTCATAATGATAGCTGATGCTAGAAACTTGTTCTGCCTTAAAGCTCTGCTCCAAACTTTTGCTGACTCCACTGGATTGAAAGTGAATTACAATAAATTAAATATGATTCCCATAAATTTGAGTGAGGAGAGACTCAACCATTTCTCTGCAACAATGAACTGACAGAAAGGATCTTTACCATTTACATATCTTGGGTTACCTCTTTGTATTATCAAACCTTCCATGGAACATTTCTTGCCAATTGTGCAAAGAACACAATCAAGGTTAGGTGGGATTGCTGACTTCTTAAACTATGGGGGCAAGTTACAGCTGGTTAAATCTGTTCTTGCTTCCATGCCAATATTCTTCATGTGCTGTTTTGATGTACCAGTTGCAATTCAGGAGCAAGTAGTGAAATACATGAGACACTTTCTATGGAGGAAGAGAAATGCTGATGTTCATGCCAATGGCTCTGCACTTGTTGCATGGAAAAAGATATGCATGCCTAAGGAGCAAGGTGGTTTGGGGGTCCTCAATTTGGAAATACAAAATAAGGCACTCATGTTAAAGAATCTTCATAAATACTTCAACAACCTTGACATTCCTTGGGTGCATCTAGTCAGAGAGTCATATTACTCAAATGGCAATCTTCCCACTGTTAATTTGGATGGGTCCTTCAGGTGGAGATCTCACCTAAAATTATTGGACATTTACAAAGCTATGGCAAGATGTAACATTGGTGATGGGAGCTCTGTGAATTTCTGGACTGATCTTTGGGAGAATAATTGTCTGCATCAAAAATTCCCACACCTCATATCTTTTGCTAAATCTACAGACTGGACTGTGGAAAAGGTAATTCATACAGAGTACATGGAGGATATGTTTCAGCTTCCTCTTTCTTAGCAAGCATATGAAGAGTTTCAGTCTCTGGAATTATTATGCCAAAATACTCTCATAACAGTGCAAGAAGGCAATAAGGATAATTGGACATATATTTGGGGCACTGCTGAATTTTCCTCTCAAAAAGCTTACAAGGCAATGATTGGCTACTCACCAGCACCAAATATATTTTCTTTAATTTGGAAGTCATCTTGTCAAGCAAAACATAAGTTCTTCTTTTGGCTACTGCTTCATGACAGATTAAACACAACGAATCTTCTGAGAAGAAAGACCTTACAATTGCAATCTTATCTGTGTGCGGTCAGTAATTGCGATGAAGAAGAAACTCTTGTCCACCTTTTCTGGACATGCCCTTTTGCTGAACAATGTTGGAACTTTGTATGCCCTCAGCGAAATAGAAGATTATCGGTTATAGAGGCTTTTGAAGAAATGATAACAAGTATCAATTTACCTTTTGCAATGGAGATTATTATGCTGGCAGCTTGGGGCATTTGGATTATCAGAAATAATAAAGTTTTTAAGGATCAGAATGTTGTCTTCAATAGTTGGAAAGCGGTCTACATTCAAGAGCTAAAACTTTTAGAACACAGAATGAAGAGAAAGCATGTAACAGTTCTCAAAGATTGGATTCAAACGCAACTTTAGTTTCTTTTGGAGAGTTGCTCACTCTCTTTTGTAATGCTTTGTAAAGATTGTACTGTTTTATTTTATTAATAAAAATTGCAGTGGGCATTCCCACTGTTTTACCCTAAAAAAAATTGATAGAGAAATGCAAATGACAACTTTGCTTCGTTGTGTCTCATTGTGGGTCAGTCTAACTTGCTAAAAACTTTAGCCAAGTCCATGTAAGTCGGATTAGCATCATCTTGCCCATGACAAGTGGAACGGAGTCATCATCCGACGTGCACATAGCACATTGGTCTAAGTCGTGTGTCCAACACAACCTCAATGACTAAGGACAATTTAGTATGAACAACATAAGCATATAGTTCTACAACCGAATCACATATTCGATGATATATGCCAGAGTTCATACAAGGACAACCTTACTTTATGAATACATTTAAGAAATACATCATCCATGATTGCCTCTAGGGCACATTTCCAACAAATGTTAAGTTAAAGAGGAGGGCGCCATGGACCAACATCCAGATCCTTTCCCAAACGTTAACAGAACACCTTGATCGGGAGCGTCGCCAACCAATGGTTCGTGGCCCCTTGTTGCACGCACATGTAAAAGGGAAGCCCTGGTAGCTAGGGATCTACGAGTTAGTCACACTGCCACGCTGCTCCCAACACCCCTAAGTCTGCACCGATCGTAGCCAGCGCGCAGCAAGGCTAGAACCTCTTGGTGTTGTTCCTGTACACTACCGGTGGAGACCTAAGGGGATCAGAAGGATCTCCAAATATTCTGATTCCTCTACTTCATCTACACCGACTATGCACCGCGCCTGCCTCACGCAAGCAATGATGGGATCTTCAATCGCCCGCAATGATCATCTCTATCCCTCTCTATCAATGTTCATAAGGTGTTCAATATGTTGCCAATGCATGGTCTTCTCTTGCTCCTGATGTTTATACCTAACAATGGTATGAGAGGCCTAGATTGGCTAACACTAGAACCCTAGTGTGATATGTGATCACAATTTTGGTTATATGATCATGTTTTAGGCATGTTTTATTGATGTCTTCAGCCTTGGATTAGCCCTAAGCATTTACATTGTTAATGTTTTTCAATCATGTTTAGTTAATCATTAATGATGCAATTGATGTTTTGGTTAATTACATTGATCTATTGTTAGTCATGTGCAAATAATTAGAACAGGGGAGCACCGATTTGCAATTAATAGAAAAATCCCCAATTTGTACTCACGAACCCTAACCCTAAATTCCCAATTTCAGATGAACCCTAATTTTTTACACAAATTTCTGCAATTGAACACATGAGCATGAGTTTGGGGACACACCGTGATGTTGTTGGGTTGTTGCCTATCCCTTCGGGACCCGCAGGAGTACCCATAGCTTCGGCGGGGGCAAGGATATCATGTTGTCGTTCCCTCCCGACAGAATGGACGAAAGCAGAAAGGACACACATGCCTCCTCGAGAGGGGGTGAATATGTGGTTTAAAACTTTTACGATAATGGCATAACAAATGCGGAATGTTTATCGTTTAATTTGTTAAGTTCAAAACCAATATAACTAGGATTCACCTATGTGAACGAACAACTTATGCTAAGTAAGACAAGCATTTATGTGATACTGACAAAGGGTTAACCTTGTCAATTCCCATGATGATGGACTTGGGTTTCTAGGAAGGAGAACACTGGCGAATCAATAAACCGTTCAACCAAACTAGGCAGCCAACGAAAAGTATTATCAAGGGCTCTCGCCTAGATCGTATTATATGAAAACTAGGGTTACAGGGTGTTTCGTCTGGTTCAATCTCCCCCCCTCGGTGGCTCCTCTTAGCCCTTATATAGCGGGGTAGGTCTCAGAGTCCACCTCGAGGTTGTTTAAATGATATATGTCGGTTTACCCGATATGGGCCTAGCTTTTCTATTGTACATAACACCAGGATCTTCGGCTTCGTGTAGATGTCGTCATGGGCTTCCCCCCTACTCCTTCGTGGGCTTTATACCAGGGATGCCAACGCTAAGGACTCGATATGGCATACCCATGTCAGATAGCAAGATATATAACTTCAAGAGTGTAAGCTATCATAAAGTAAAGTGCATAAGTAAAGAGCTCTGGTATAGGAATAACTAGGTGACGCGGGGATGACGATGTATCCTGAAGTTCACACTCTTGCGAGTGCTACTCTACGTTGGAGCGGTGTGGAGGCACAAAGGCCCCCCCAAAATTCACGAAGGCCTCACAATATTCTTCTCGAGCCTTCCCACCAAAAGGGAAGTTCTCTATCCACTATGGAACCTTGTGGGTGGTCACCGAACCTGCACAAATCTTGGGGCAATCTCCACAACTCTATTGGAGGCTCCCAAGAAATCTCCACTAAGGCCCCACACTTGAAGAATATCAACAACTTAATTGGAGGTCCCAAGAACACCACTAAGATTACTAAGCCGTCTAGGTTTCCAAGAACTCAAACTGATGCACAAAATGAATGGAAAGAATTATATTCTCAAATTCCAGCAAAGCTACAAAATCTATTGGGGGAATGAGGGAAGAATAACAAAGGAGGAACACCAAATTTCTCGAAGATCTAGATCTAGTGAATTTCGATCACAAAAAGATGGATTAGATTGGTAGGATTGTAGATCTAGTTCTTGATGTTGCTCCGGTGATGGCGTCAGACAATCTTGCTGAGCTTTGTTGTGGAAGCGGTTGGGAAACCCCAAGAGGAAGGTGTGATGACCACAGCAGCAAGTTTCCCCTCAGTACGAAACCAAGGTTTAATCGACCAGTAGGAGAAAGGCGTGACTTCTGAAGGTGTTGCTAGTTGACTAGTGGTAGAGCGCACTACCGACGTCAGCAACAACATGGAACCTGCACACAACATAACCAAATTACTTTGCCCCAACTTACAGTGAGGTTGTCAATCTCACCGGTTTGCTGAACACAAAGGATTAGACGTATTGACTGGAAAGAGATGTTTGCAGTAATTAAAGAGAACATGAATTGCAATAAGTAAACAGAACATGATGATTGTATCAGTGTAAAAGAAAGGACTGGGGTCCACAGTTCACTAGAAGTGTCTCTCCATAAAGATAAATAGCATCTTGGGTGAACAAATTACAGCTAGGCAATTGACAGAATATCGACCATACATGACAAGATGATTACTATGAGATTTGAGTGGGTATTACAACAAAATACATAGACCGTAATCCAACTACGTCTATGACTAATAATCCACCTTTCGGTTATCGTTCGAACCCTTTTCAGTATTAAGTTGCAAGCAACAGATTATCGCATTAAGCAATGTGTCTAAAGTAAACAATAGAATTACCCTCGGGTAAAACATTGTTGTTTTCTCCCTAGTAGCAACAACACATCTATAATCTTAGAAGTTACTGTCACTCTCCCAGATTACTATAGGCATGAACCTACTATCGAGCATAAATACCCCCTCTTGGAGTCACAAGCATCTACTTGGCCAGAGTATCTACTAGCAACGGAGAGCATGCAAGATCACAAATAACATTTGACATGAATATATAATCGACCTC
Organism: Lolium rigidum; assembly: GCF_022539505.1. Taxonomy (NCBI): domain Eukaryota; kingdom Viridiplantae; phylum Streptophyta; class Magnoliopsida; order Poales; family Poaceae; genus Lolium; species Lolium rigidum. The sequence continues at coordinate 176,954,376 of NC_061509.1, forward strand.
AACATAGTATACAATATTTATTGTATTCTAGAAAACACAACATGTAGGATTACATAAGGATGATCTTGATCATGTAGGGCAGCTTACAACATCTATACATGAAGCACAAATTGGAGAAGACAACCATCTAGCTAATACTATGGACCTATAGTCCAGGGATGAACTACTGATGCATCACTTCAGAGACGGACATGGCGATGTAGATGCCTCCGGCAATGATTTCCCCCTCCGACAGGGTGCCGGGAAGAGCTTCAGAACCCCCGAGATGGGTTCTGCGATGGCGGCTGCGACGGAACTTTTCGTGGATGGAGGCTCGAGTATCTAGGGTTTTCCCGAGATCGTGAATAAATAGGTAGAGGAGGCGAGGTTGGTGGTCGCCTGGGGGACCCACACCACCCCTAGGCGCGGGCCACACCTAGGACGTGCCTAGGGCAGGTGTGGCCACCCTGTGGCGCCACTTCGTCCCCCCTCCGGACTCTGTCTTCGTTACAGTAAAATATTGACTTCGGCTTTTGTAATAACCCAGAACATAGGAACAACGAAGGGTAGATTTAGAAATGGGATGTGCATTTCATCGCAAAACGGGGGAAATTTTCGCGCCTTATTGCAACTAAACCTAAGAGGGATCGAGGTTCTCTCTCATTTTGCACTTAGGGTTAGGCAATGTGAGTTAGGGAAATTTCGACATGATCTCTTTTGTATCTTGTTGATTTGGGAAATTGATTTTATTTGACAAGTGTTAAACATTAAACAATAATCATTACACAACATAAATATGAATTTACAATTCAAACACAATATATTATTCAAATCCTTTTGGATTTCAAAGTGAGTATCAAATACAATATTTAATCAAGATTATACACTTTACATAATGCAAAAGCTCATAAACAAAAACTTGAGCTTTATTGATAACACAACACAAATTACATTGTCTTTACAGAATTCTTGATACAAGAATTGATGAATAATAAACAGAAATAAAAATAAAGATTACAAATAGTTCCTAAACTAAAATTTAGACTATGTGCCTTGAAGTATCTCTTCATGGCCATGTCCATGATTCAAAACCTGCAAAACATAAAAACCAATACTAGACAGAATGTTAAGTGTAGAAATTCAGTTTGGACAGATTAGTGTGACAGATTCGGTTTGGACGGTTAACCAAGTGTCATAGACACTTGTGCTTGTCCAAAACCCGGACAAGCACCAGGATAAGAAGGAGCGGACCAAAGCCGAGCAACCATCGGGGCTCAAGTTTCGAGCATATGAGCACACTTGCTCATGTGTGCCGTGCACACAACAGACAAGGCAGATGCACTAGCCTAGTCATCAAGCAAACCAGGCTTGTGTGTCAAGGCCGGAGAGGAAGTAGAGACCATATAAATAGCACACAAACCCTAGAACCATGACAGGTCGACCACATATGCAAATCACCGGGTAAGGGTGAAGCGGAACAAGCTCGGTTCATCCGAGTTCTTGAGCAAGAACAGAACCAAACCATACAAAACCACTCAGCCACCAGGAATCATGGTGACTTGAGAAGATCATCCAAGACCCGGAGGTGGAGAGTCGTACACAAAACCCAAGTCCGCATCAACCAAATATTTCTTTCTAGGAGCTGGAACAAGGTATACCTAGTTCCCGGAAAAGATCCCATGGATCTAATCCATCATATGCATGAGCATGGGATGAGCGAGATGCTCATATGGGTAGATCATCACTTGGTTTTCACCAAGGATTACTGCCAGATCAAAAGCCACTAAAATATAAAGCATCTAGGTACGGATCCTATGCACAAGAAACTAGCACATATGTACGAGATGCACACACTAGCCGGATTTGATGCATAGGTAGCACCAGTAGATGGCAAGGATTAGCAGCCATGACTACACAATAAATCCTAAGCATACAACCATCGAAACCCTAGATTTCTTCACGAGGCAAGTATATTGGCATTCATAGTTTCTATGATTCCCAAATATACAAGCAAAGATGAGTAGCCAACAAGATCCAACCAACCAGGTGAGCAACCGATCGGTAGCAAGGCTACCGAGGTCACTTCACACTTAGCACCAATTGAGAGAAAGCCAAATACAAAGCATCACTATCCAGAAATGGATTCAGACTTTAATTGCTTGATAAATAATCATGAACAGCAAATTCATATCAAGCAAGTCATTTAAAATCATCACTGCATAAGCAGTTCTTCATAATCAAATTAATACAAGCATGAATTTATTACAGATCCATGCTTAGTACTGACAGTAGCACACTATTGAGCAGCATAGTTAATTTATAGCCACGATGATTAACCGATAAGCCATCATCGGCAATCAATTGATCAAATGGATCAATTATAGCAAGCCAAGTTACACAGAGAGGTTAGCCGACAAGCAAGGAATGATCCAATGGATCATTGGCTTACAGGAGTAGCACTAAATCATATCACGAGCACCTCCGGCACACACACAAGTGTCACGGATGCAAAACAAGTACACCTAGACAAGCAAGCACGGTAGAGCATGGCAAGTATAGAGCATGCTAGGAGCAACGAGAGAAGCAAGAACAACATGAACAGCATGTCGAGCAGCAGGTGCCAGTACCAGTAATGGTAATTGGACCATGTGCTTGCAATCAATCCAAACATAGACGAATTGCATCGGAATAGCAAGGCTCTGGGTGATCACAGGATCACCAGAGAGCAGCAGAGCTTGAGGAGGAAGAAGAACAGCACCAAGAGGAGGCGCACAGAGAAGAGGTGGAGATGCAACACTTACTTGCGCCTGGAAGCAGAGGCTAGGGCATGGCGAGGCAGTGCTCGCGCGGCCCTAACAGCTGCAAGTCCAGGGTAGGCGCCGGCGTTACGCCGACGAGCACAAACACCACCACAGCACGGCACGGAGACGACGGCACAAGTACTGCAAGCAGCACCTGCGCCAGGTCAGTCTCGGAGGCGCACCCGTCGTCGGCGAGGACGAGATCTCGCCGGAGTTCGTCGCGGCGATTCTACCCGAGATCCAGATCGGAGGCGATTCGCCAGGAGAGGAAGAGAAGGAGAAAACCACGCGGACGGATCGATAGATCCGCTCGCGGCGGTTCCGATTCGGTAGGTGGCTACGGCGGAGGAGCTCGGAGTCGGCCGGAGCGCGGCGGCGGCCATGGCGGCGACGCCATCGCCACGGGCGTCGCGAGAGAGGAGCTAGGGTTAGGAAAAAGTGAGAGAGGGCCGAGTGAGTGAGAGCGGTGGGCCGTTCGGCTCCACCGAGCCGCTATGGGCACGCCTTAGTGGGCTGTCCCATGGGCTTAGGTTAGTGGGCTGGGCCCAATATGGGTCCAGGGGGTATTTTAGTATTTTCACAATTTAGAAAAGGCCATTATTTCACCAAATTTTAATAAATAAAATACAACTCTAAAAATCCATTAAAAATTGGATTGGTGAATGAAAAATTATTCTTAATAAGAATAAAATATGAAATAAAATTTGATGAACAAATTTAAATTTGTGAATTTTATGAATTTAAAATAAACATTTGGAATTTCAAATTATATTTCCTTGAATTAATAAATCAAGGAAAAATCCCAAATAAGTTCAAATACTTATTTTTAAACATTTCAAAATGAGATTCTATTATTCCAAATCATTTCTATTTGAAAAAGGTATTTTCCAAAGGAAGATATTCTATTCCTTTTTATTCTCAAAAATATAGAGACAACTCTATTATTTCAAATTATTTTGGAATAAATAATAAATCACCAACATAAAGTAGTTTACTTTGAATTATGTTACCTTGTGTGAATTAAAGTGTTTTATACATTAAAACAATTGCAAATTACTGCCAAAGGCATAAATCTTAACTCAACCCTAAATTGTAATAACTCATCGGGATAAAGGGATTCAACAAAAAATAATACATCCATGCATGCATCATTTGGATTTTATAACATTGTCCTTACCGGACAATGATGCTTCTTTACGAACCCGAGGTCCAGGTTCCATCCAACGCATTGAACCGCACTATCTCGCGGTCCACGAGCAAGTTCACCCTTGCTCATGTCAAATTTGAGTATTTTCTATTAATTTAATGCAAAGCTATATGACTTATCATTCCTGCATTGAAAATGAAATGTTACTTTTCCAATTATGAATATGACTATGTGGTTGGCAATGGAACCAAGGTATGTGTTGATTGGTGGAGGTTCCATTGCATGGGTACTATTCATCTAGGACTAAGTACCAATGCCGTCCGAGTGATTCTAGCGCCGTACATATCGCGTTGACCATAAGATCTATAATGGCTGCTGGGAAGCCAGCTGTATCTTTTCCCTCTCGCATGCCAACGGATTGGTAATAAGGGTTGCCCGGATCGGTCTATCTTTGGTAAAGGTGGGGACATGTGGTCCCGCACGGTCTACCATTAGATACGAGGAGAGGGTAGACTTATTATTGGTCTATGAAGGATTGTAAGGGTTGTCCGGATCGGTCTATCTATGGTGTATAGAACGAGGGCATATAAGTTGTTCGGCTCGGTCTACCTTAATGGTATAGGAGAGAACAAGTGCCCGGGTTAGTCTACCCATAAATATAGGAGAGGACGAGACTTACAAAAGGGTGGGTCCGCGAGGTCGCGGAGAAGGCGGTGTGGGCTTGGATCTTTATACCTGGCCTCACACCAAGGAAGTGTGAACGGGGGCAAGTCCCTGCGGATGGCAAAAAGGGTGAGATCTCTTATGGGAAAAGTAACGCACCTCTGCAGAGTGTATTAAATTGTGGCTGTCACTCCCTGTTCCGGGAAGGAAACTGCGAACGCGGCAGGAAAGGAACTCCGTGAAGTTCTAGTCAACCTGTGAAGACTAACGGGCATAGTTTTCAGAATAAAATAAACCTTTTGAAGAAATGATTTCGAAACATGCATTGACCTAAGATTTTCCGATCGAAGGTCGTAGCTAGTGCATCAAACACCTTTTACTCTTTTGAACTTGCCGAGTACCCCTGTACTCACTTTATTTCGACACCCTTGCTAGACCGTGATACGGAAGTGGAGGCCATGACCGATGGAGCACCGGGAGGAAGCTACGAGCTGGTCTACGAGGAACCCGATCTTTCCGGAGGAGTTGAAGGCGTAGACTATGGGATAGTCTACGGACCCGATGACATGGAGGTGGAGGAGTAGTGATATACCCGAGTAGCATAGAGCCGAGCAGCGTAGTGGCATACTTAAATAAGTTGCTGAGCTCTTTTCATATCTAGTTGGTTTGTACTAAGTACCTTATGTTGTAGGGTGTTCTCATCGGACCTGTGAGAATACCAACTTGTTAAGACCATGATTGTAATATATTATCGAGTGTTATGACCTGCAATGTTTCGTTGTACCACTCGAGGGATGTGATATTTGTGAAGAAGTCCCTTCATGAAGATCATATCAACGACTTGTATACTACAACATGCGAGTGGTATGCTTGGGTCACCGCAGCTGGTATCAGAGCAAATGTTGCGACCTTAGGTTGGAAAAACCTAGTATAGGGAAGAAACCTGTAGGAGTCTAGTAGAAATAGTAAAGGATTCTCTAGAAGTATGGTGATTATTCACTTGAGAATAGCAAAACCATATATTTTAGTGCGATAATTCTTTATTATAGCTATTATGATGCATTATCACTACTAATATTCTGTTTTTGTATACAGCCATAATGGCGAACACTTTTCCCAAGAGGACTTTGAGGAAAGTTGAGGGTTGGCTTGGTGATTATGATGGACCAATAACAGCTCTCCCGTGTGGGATGCTGAAGGAACTTCATTGCGATCCACGGATACCCGTTATCAAGTATACTTACTATGATGGGGAAATCCTAGCCAAGTGCAGAGTATCGGTCCAACTACCGGAAAAACTGCTGATGAGTCGTATAATGCCATACGGAGAAGCCAAAACTATCACCACAGCCTACCATATGGGCCTATTCAAGGCAATCCTTGAGATAAGGCAGCACAAGTCAATAGAACTGCTATGTTCAGAGTTTTCTCATATACCTCATGCCGAGGAAGATGAGGATCCCACTCTTAATCATTTGGTGTTAGCCCACGAAGTCCTGAAGCTGCAGGCCACAGCACATGGATAGCTGTAAGTCTTTATTGACTACGATGTATCTTTTACACATGAAGATGAGAGGTGAGATTGACCACATGCTAGCTGAGTTCACGGACCCTGATAAAGTCCAAACTCGGATGCATGACTTGAGGGCACAACCACAACATACTACACCCTTCTTTAACCTGCATACGGTGATGTAGATTTGAGTGACCAGTGGTTCAAGAGAAATCTACCTACAAGAGACCCACTTACACCTAACTTTGTTCCGCACTATCCACATGTGTCGGCATCATATGATACTTGGATATGGGGAGACCACTCATGGAACATAAATTGCTCGGAGTCACCGATTGAAAACTCGACGGGTTGGCGTTTCGGGGAACCTTTCGGTGATGAGGAGGAGCCAATTCCATGTGATACGAGGAGATGAGAGTGATGCGGTTAACCCAAATGTTAACCAACACTACGAGCAGGAAGAGAAAGGTACTGATTCCATTTCTTTAGATTTGGAGATGGGTATATCTAAACCATCGCAGATACGAAGTAGGTGAGAGTTCGGAACAAAGAAAAAGAAGAAGAAGAAGATGAGGGGTCAAGTGAATAGGAATCCTCCATGGATGACTCGGAGAAGAGGCGCTGTATTCCATCGGGGATATGTATGAGTCTTTATCTAGTTACTTTGGAATGACAGATCTCTGTCTCGGCACTTCGTCCGATTCAGATTACATACCTACTGGAAGGACCTATGTTCCGGACGGTGTTCGGAAGACTAGTCGCTGTATTGGTTGGACCCCAGGGATGTACGCGGAGGCGAATGAAGACGATGAGGAGTAGAGCTCCAAGGAAGAATAAAGTAATCTAGGTGGTATTGTAATAGAACGTATTTTAAATTCCCGTTGGCTTGGGCTTGGAGCCAAATAAGTGGTTTATATGTACCACATGTAATATAAGTTTGTGAGTGTGTTATGTATTATACGGTGTATATACATAATAAATGTTTGTTTTGGATTTGCTTCTTGATTTCATTATGTGACTAGTACTGGGCAATGAGTTGAGCTCGAAAAACATTTGCATGGTGTAATTATGAGTAATCGCTCTTTGTTACGAGGACTAGGGGGAAATGGCGTTAGTTGAAACCGAAGATGCTCGCGAGAGAGCGGGAAGGAAGAGAGAAAGAGGAGGCGGATGCAGCAGCTAGAGCGAGAGAACGCACCACCACCACCACATCCAATGATGCATCCAGATTTCCAACAAGTACATGAGGGCAATGGAAGAAGATAGGAGGAGGTACCAGGAGAGTCAGAACAAGAACATGCAAGATTTCTTTACCCACGTCATCAATGATAGGGGTAATGAAGGCAGGGGAGTAACCTTATCAGACTTCCAGAATGCAAGACCACTACCTTTTGCATCAGCCCCAGAACCAATGGATGCAGAAGACTGGCTCATGGACACTGAAAGAAAGTTGAGGACCGTTGGATGCAATGATGAAGAAAAGATTCGGTATGCCACTTATTTGTTGTCAGGTCCAGCAGCATCATGGTGGGAGAATCTTGTGGCAGTACACCCTCCGGAAAAGGTGTTCACCGGGAGGAATTCAAGAAGAAGTTCCGGGATGCCCATGTTCCGGAGAGCGTGGTGGAGCTGAAGAAGAGAGAGTTTGACGAGCCGCATCGAATATCGCACCTATCATGCAGTATGTCCGAGATTTTAATAGACTGTCAAGATATGCACCTGAGGAAGTGGACACTGATGAGAAAAGGAAGAAACGATTCATGAAAGGCATGAATCCATATATGAAGATGCAACTGAGGTTGGCACGGATTGCAGAATTCCAGGAACTGATTGATTCGGCAATCACTTTCGAGGATGACTACAGGCAGGTCCAGGAGGATAGAAGGAAGAAGGCTCGTATCGAGCCAAGGAAGTACCCGATCAGTAAACCGACTCCGGATCGGAGTTTCAAACCCCGATTCCGACCTACCGGTAATCGGTATAACCGGGAGGTCAGAATCGAACCCAAGAAATCGAGATCATATGCAACAATTGTAGGCGGAGGGGACATATTCAAAGGGATTGTAGAAGCCCAGGATCATATGCTATGGTTGTGGGAAAGAGGGACACATCAAGCCAGAGTGTCCAAACAAGGCGTCATGGAGTGGACAAAGCTCCGGAGGACGAGGCGGAGGTAACAACAACAACAACAACAACAACAACAACAACAGCAACCGGAACAACAACAACAACAAGAGGGGAAAGCCATATGGGAAGCTGAATTGCACAACTTTGGAGCAAGCAGGAGAGTCGGATCAAGCAGTCGTAGGTACGCTCAGCATCCTTACTCATCCCGGCAAAGTATTATTTGATACTCGGAGCAACTACATCATTTCTTGCACGGGAATTTGTGGAACAATTCGGGCTTAGATGTTCTAAGTTAGAAACACCTATAACCTGTCTTATCCGCGGGGGAACGATCTTAGTAACCCACGTGAAAGAAGCACGAGTCATAACCATTTGTGACTCGTGTATATTTCGCGGACCTGTTCATCATCCCCATGAAGGACATATCGGTCATCCTAGGAATGGACTCGGTTAACGGAGAATGGCGCAGTAATCAACCGTGGAGACAAGACAAGTATCACTCCGAAACTCCATAGGAGGTCGGATAGTGTTTCAAGGAGACAAGTACACTCGAGTTGGAGATAGGATTGGAGCTGAATAGTATCGAAGGAGGTGAAGATTGAAGATATTCCTGTAGTGAATGAATTTCAAGATGTATTTCCCAAGGAACTACGGGAATGCCACCCGATAGAGAGATCGAGTTTACCATAGATCTAATTCCGGGCACGACACCAATAGCTCAACCACCATATAAGATGGGGCCAAAGGAGTTAGTGGAACTGAAGGCTCGGATAGATGAACTGGAACTGAAGGGATTTATCCAAGAAAGTGTGTCACCATGGGGTACACCGATTATCTTTGTGGATAAAAGAGATGGAGGAAGGAGAATGTGTGGAGATTACGGGAATCTTAACAATGTAACCATCAAGAACAAGTACCCTTTACCCAGAATACAAGATCTTTTGATCAAGTTCAAGGAGCTGGAGTCTTCTCGAAGATAGATTTAAGGTCGGGATATCACCAAATCAAGATCAAGAAGGAAGATGTGCCAAAAACAGCGTTTGTGTCAAGGTATGGACACCATGAATACTTGGTTGTACCATTTGGACTAACAAATGCACCAGCTATTTTCATGAATTTGATGAACAAGATATTCATGAAGTACTTGGACAAGTTTGTGATCGTGTTTATCGATGACATTCCGATCTATTCCAAAGATAAAGAAGAACATGCCAAGCATTTGAAGATAGTTCTGCAGATTTTAAGGGAACATCAGCTATATGCAAAGTTCAGCAAGTGCCGATTTTGGTTAGACAAGTGTTGAATTTCTTGGACATGTCATAACCAAAGAGGGAATAGCAGTGAATCCAAGCAAGGTTCGATCGGTATTGGAATGGAAGTCACCTAAGAATGCTAAGGAGATCGGAGGATTCCTTGGTATGGCGGGCTATTATCGGAGGTTCATTGAAGGATTTTCGAAGATTGCGGGACCAATGACCAAGTTACTCAAGAAAAATACTCCATTTGTGTGGACGGAGGAGTGTGAAGCCGGTTTCCAAACACTCAAAGATAAGTTAACCACGAGCACCGGTGTTAGCAGTTCTCGAACTCGGAAAGGATTACACGGTGTATTGTGATGCTTCCAAGAATGGACTTGGATGTGTTCTTATGCAAGATCGGAAGGTAATAGCTTATGGATCAAGACAGTTGAAACCACATGAACACAACTACCCGAGTACATGATCTCGAGTTAGCGGCGATTGTGTATGCTTTGAAGAGTTGGAGACAATTTCTATATGGATCCAAGTGTGAGTTATACACTCGATCACAAAAGTTTGAAGTATTTCTTCACCCGAAAAGAATTAAACATGAGACGAAAGAGATGGTTGGAGTTGATTAAGGATTACGACCTTAAGATCAACTATACACCAGAGCAAGGCTAATGTAGTAGCAGATGCCCTAAGTAGGAAAAGTACGGAGAATCAACCTACGGAATGGGAGATTCCAAAGGAACTTCGGAAGGAGTTAGAAGATGCTCGAGATCTTGTTTATTCAAGGTGATATCAAAGGAAGTATAGCAACCATGAGGATTATGGATGAGATGTACTCGGACTTGAAATATGAGATTATCCGAAAGCAAGCGGATGATTTGTTCATTCAAGAGGAAATCAAGAGGATTGGCGAAGGAAAACCATCGGAATTCCACCTAGGGGATTTTGATTCATTATACTTCCAGAAAAGGATCTGTATACCGGATGATCCAGGAGTGAAGTCAATCATATTAAAAGAAGCACATGAAACCCCTTATTCCATACATCCGGGAAGTACCAAGATGTATATGGATTTGAAGGAGATGTTCGGTGGAACAACATGAAAAGAGAAATAGCACAATATGTCTCGGAATGTCATACATGTCAACGAGTGAAGGCGGAACATCAGAGTCCTGCGGGATTACTCAAACCACTAGAGATACCGGAATGGAAATGGGATGAAATCGGAATGGATTTTGTTACTGGTTTACCAATGACTAGTAAGAGAAAGGATATGATATGGGTAATAGTGGATAGACTTACCAAGAGCGCTCACTTCATAGCCGTAAACACAAAGGATACTGCAGAAAAACTTGTGGATATATATGTAAAGGAGATTGTGAGTAAGCATGGAGTACCAAAGAAGATAGTCTCAGATAGAGGTTCAATTTTCACATCGGCATTCTGGAAACAACTACAAGAATCTTTGGGATCCAAGCTGGATTTCAATACAGCATATCATCCACAAACCGGAGGACAAACCGAAAGAACCAATCAGATACTTGAAGACATGCTTAGAGCTTGTGCTCTGAACTTTGGAGGTTCGTGGGAGGATCATTTACCTTTAGCGGAGTTCTCATATAACAATAGTTATCAGAGTAGTATTCAGATGGCACCGTACGAGGCATTGTACGGAAGGAAGTGTAGATCACCAATTTGTTGGTTTGAAACCGGAGAAAACAAGGAGTTTACACCGGATTACATCAAGGAGAGACAAGACGTCATCGAGGTAATCAGGGATAGACTCAAAATAGCTCAGAGTCGTCAGAAGAGTTACGCCGACTTAAAGAGAAGAGATTGGGAACCGAAAGTGGGAGACATGGTATATTTGAAGGTTAGCCCAATAAAAGGACTCAAAAGGTTCGGAGTAAAAGGAAAACTAAGTCCTCGATACATAGGACCATTCAAGATACTCAGTCAGAATCGAGAAACAGCTTTTGAGTTGGAACTACCGGAACGGCTCGGTCTAATTCACAATGTTTTTCATGTATCACAACTCGGAAAATGTTTGAAGGCACTGATGATCCTATTACACATGAAGAAATAGAGCTACAATCGGACTTAACTTATGTGGAGAAGCCCGAAAAGATTCCGGAAGTACGAGTGGAAGAAGTTAAGGAATAGAGCAATCAAATACCGCAAGATACAATGGCAACATCATCACGAACGAGAAGCAACCTCGGGAGACCGAAGAAGAGCTCGGAAGTCCTACCCCGAGTTATTCGGGTACCAATCTTAACTTCGGGACGAAGTTTACGTTAAGGGGAGAGGTCTGTAATAACCCGAACATAGGAACAACGAAGGGTAGATTTAGAAATGGGATGTGCATTTCATCGCAAAACGGGGGAAATTTTCGCGCCTTATTGCAACTAAACCTAAGAGGGATCGAGGTTCTCTCTCATTTTGCACTTAGGGTTAGGCAATGTGAGTTAGGGAAATTTCGACATGATCTCTTTTGTATCTTGTTGATTTGGGAAATTGATTTTATTTGACAAGTGTTAAACATTAAACAATAATCATTACACAACATAAATATGAATTTACAATTCAAACACAATATATTATTCAAATCCTTTTGGATTTCAAAGTGAGTATCAAATACAATATTTAATCAAGATTATACACTTTACATAATGCAAAAGCTCATAAACAAAAACTTGAGCTTTATTGATAACACAACACAAATTACATTGTCTTTACGGAATTCTTGATACAAGAATTGATGAATAATAAACAGAAATAAAAATAAAGATTACAAATAGTTCCTAAACTAAAATTTAGACTATGTGCCTTGAAGTATCTCTTCATGGCCATGTCCATGATTCAAAACCTGCAAAACATAAAAACCAATACTAGACGAGAATGTTAAGTGTAGAAATTCGGTTTGGACGATTAGTGTGACAGATTCGGTTTGGACGAGTTAACCAAGTGTCATAGACACTTGTGCTTGTCCAAAACCCGGACAACACCGAGGATAAGAAGGAGCGGACCAAAGCCGAGCAACCATCGGGGCTCAAGTTTCGGCATATGAGCACACTCGCTCATGTGTGCTGTGCACACAACGACAAAGGCGATGCACTAGCCTAGTCATCAAGCAAACCAGGCTTGTGTGTCAAGGCCGGAGAGGAAGTAGAGACCATATAAATAGCACACAAACCCTAGAACCATGACGATCGACCACATATGCAAATCACCGGGTAAGGGTGAAGCGGAACAAGCTCGAGTTCATCCAGTTCTTGAGCAAGAACAGAACCAAACCATACAAAACCACTCAGCCACCGAGGAATCATGGTGACTTGAGAAGATCATCCAAGACCTGGAGGTGGAGAGCTGTACACAAAACCCAAGTCTGCATCAACCAAATATTTCTTTCTAGGAGCTGGAACAAGGTATACCTAGTTCCTGGAAAAGATCCCATGGATCTAATCCATCATATGCATGAGCATGGGATGAGCAGATGCTCATATGGGTAGATCATCACTTGGTTTTCACCAAGGATTACTCGCCGATCAAAAGCCACTAAAATATAAAGCATCTAGGTACGGATCCTATGCACAAGAAACTAGCACATATGTACGGATGCACACACTAGCCGATTTGATGCATAGGTAGCACCGAGTAGATGGCAAGGATTAGCAGCCATGACTACACAATAAATCCTAAGCATACAACCATCGAAACCCTAGATTTCTTCACGAGGCAAGTATATTGGCATTCATAGTTTCTATGATTCCCAAATATACAAGCAAAGATGAGTAGCCAACAAGATCCAACCAACCAGGTGAGCAACCGGTCGGTAGCAAGGCTACCGAGGTCACTTCACACTTAGCACCAATTGAGAGAAAGCCAAATACAAAGCATCACTATCCGGAAATGGATTCAGACTTTAATTGCTTGATAAATAATCATGAACAGCAAATTCATATCAAGCAAGTCATTTAAAATCATCACTGCATAAGCAGTTCTTCATAATCAAATTAATACAAGCATGAATTTATTACAGATCCATGCTTAGTACTGACAGTAGCACACTATTGAGCAGCATAGTTAATTTATAGCCACAGTATTAACCAGTAAGCCATCACTGGCAATCAATTGATCAAATGGATCAATTATAGCAAGCCAAGTTACACAGAGAGGTTAGCCAACAAGCAAGGAATGATCCAATGGATCATTGGCTTACGAGAGTAGCACTAAATCATATCACGAGCACCTCGGCACACACACAAGTGTCACGAGATGCAAAACAAGTACACCTAGACAAGCAAGCACGGTAGAGCATGGCAAGTATAGAGCATGCTAGGAGCAGCAGAGAAGCAAGAACAACATGAACGAGCATGTCGAGCAGCGAGTGCCGGTACCGATAATGGTAATTGGACCATGTGCTTGCAATCAATCCAAACATAGACGAATTGCATCGGAATAGCAAGGCTGCGGGTGATCACGGGATCACCGGAGAGCAGCGAGAGCTTGAGGAGGAAGAAGAACAGCACCAAGAGGAGGCGCACGAGAGAAGAGGTGGATGCAACACTTACTTGCGCTGGAAGCAGAGGCTAGGGCATGGCGAGGCAGTGCTCGCGCGGCCCTAACGGCTGCAAGTCCAGGGTAGGCGCCGGCGTTACGCCGACGAGCACAAACACCACCACAGCACGGCACAGAGACGACGGCACAAGTACTGCAAGCAGCACCTGCGCCAGGTCAGTCTCGGAGGCGCACCCGTCGTCGGCGAGGACGAGATCTCGCCGGAGTTCGTCGCGGCGATTCTACCCGAGATCCAGATCGGAGGCGATTCGCCAGGAGAGGAAGAGAAGGAGAAAACCACGCGGACAGATCGATAGATCTGCTCGCGGCGGTTCTGATTCGGTAGGTGGCTACGGCGGAGGAGCTCGGAGTCGGCCGGAGCGCGGCGGCGGCCATGGCGGCGACGCCATCGCCACGGGCGTCGCGAGAGAGGAGCTAGGGTTAGGAAAAAGTGAGAGAGGGCCGAGTGAGTGAGAGCGGTGGGCCGTTCGGCTCCACCGAGCCGCTATGGGCACGCCTTAGTGGGCTGTCCCATGGGCTTAGGTTAGTGGGCTGGGCCCAATATGGGTCCAGGGGGTATTTTAGTATTTTCACAATTTAGAAAAGGCCATTATTTCACCAAATTTTAATAAATAAAATACAACTCTAAAAATCCATTAAAAATTGGATTGGTGAATGAAAAATTATTCTTAATAAGAATAAAATATGAAATAAAATTTGATGAACAAATTTAAATTTGTGAATTTTATGAATTTAAAATAAACATTTGGAATTTCAAATTATATTTCCTTGAATTAATAAATCAAGGAAAAATCCCAAATAAGTTCAAATACTTATTTTTAAACATTTCAAAATGAGATTCTATTATTCCAAATCATTTCTATTTGAAAAAGGTATTTTCCAAAGGAAGATATTCTATTCCTTTTTATTCTCAAAAATATAGAGACAACTCTATTATTTCAAATTATTTTGGAATAAATAATAAATCACCAACATAAAGTAGTTTACTTTGAATTATGTTACCTTGTGTGAATTAAAGTGTTTTATACATTAAAACAATTGCAAATTATCGCCAAAGGCATAAATCTTAACTCAACCCTAAATTGTAATAACTCATCGGGATAAAGGGATTCAACAAAAAATAATACATCCATGCATGCATCATTTGGATTTTATAACATTGTCCTTACCGGACAATGATGCTTCTTTACAGAACCCGAGGTCCAGGTTCCATCCAACGCATTGAACTGCACTATCTCGCAGTCCACAGGCAAGTTCACCCTTGCTCATGTCAAATTTGAGTATTTTCTATTAATTTAATGCAAAGCTATATGACTTATCATTCCTGCATTGAAAATGAAATGTTACTTTTCCAATTATGAATATGACTATGTGGTTGGCAATGGAACCAAGGTATGTGTTGATTGGTGGAGGTTCCATTGCATGGGTACTATTCATCTAGGACTAAGTACCAATGCCGTCCAGTGATTCTAGCGCCGTACATATCGCGTTGACCATAAGATCTATAATGGCCTGCGGGAAGCCAGCTGTATCTTTTCCCTCTCGCATGCCAACGGATTGGTAATAAGGGTTGCCCGGATCAGTCTATCTTTGGTAAAGGTGGGGACCTGTGGTCCTGCACAGTCTACCATTAGATACAGGAGAGGGTAGACTTATTATTGGTCTATGAAGGATTGTAAGGGTTGTCCGGATCAGTCTATCTATGGTGTATAGAACAGGGCATATAAGTTGTTCGGCTCAGTCTACCTTAATGGTATAGGAGAGAACAAGTGCCTGGGTTAGTCTACCCATAAATATAGGAGAGGACAGACTTACAAAAGGGTGGGTCTGCGAGGTCGCGGAGAAGGCGGTGTGGGCTTGGATCTTTATACCTGGCCTCACACCAAGGAAGTGTGAACGGGGGCAAGTCCTCGCGGATGGCAAAAAGGGTGAGATCTCTTATGGGAAAAGTAACGCACCTCTGCAGAGTGTATTAAATTGTGGCTGTCACTCCCTGTTCGGGAAGGGAACTGCGAACGCGGCGAGGAAAGGAACTCCGTGAAGTTCTAGTCAACTCCGTGAAGACCGACGGGCATAGTTTTCAGAATAAAATAAACCTTTTGAAGAAATGATTTCGAAACATGCATTGACCTAAGATTTTCCGATCGAAGGTCGTAGCTAGTGCATCAAACACCTTTTACTCTTTTGAACTTGCCGAGTACCCCTGTACTCACTTTATTTCGACACCCTTGCTAGACCGTGATACGGAAGTGGAGGCCATGACCGATGGAGCACCGGGAGGAAGCTACGAGCTGGTCTACGAGGAACCTGATCTTTCCGGGGGAGTTGAAGGCGTAGACTATGGGATAGTCTACGGACCCGATGACATGGAGGTGGAGGAGTAGTGATATACCCGAGTAGCATAGAGCCGAGCAGCGTAGTGGCATACTTAAATAAGTTGCTGAGCTCTTTTCATATCTAGTTGGTTTGTACTAAGTACCTTATGTTGTAGGGTGTTCTCATCGGACTCGTGAGAATACCAACTTGTTAAGACCATGATTGTAATATATTATCGAGTGTTATGACCTGCAATGTTTCTGTTGTACCACTCTGAGGGATGTGATATTTGTGAAGAAGTCCCTTCATGAAGATCATATCAACGACTTGTATACTACAACATGCAGTGGTATGCTGGGTCACCGCAGCTTTAGTCTCGTCCAATTCTAAGAATATTTCCTGTACCACTTTTCTGAAATACAAAAACAGCAGAAAACATGGAACTGGCACTGTGACATCTTGTTAATAGGTTAGTGCCGGAAATCATATAAAAGTGCATTGAAGTGTAAGCAAAACATATATGAATTGGTGTAACACAAGCATGTGGCATCAAAAATTATAGATACATTTGAGATGTATCAAGCATCCCTAATCTTAACTCCTACTCGTCCTCGAGTAGGTAAGTGATAACAAAATAATTTTTGAGGTGACATGAATCCAACACAATCTTTATCAAGCATGTAAAGCATTGTGAGTTGGGATCAAAGTACTCTAAACATAGTCATGATAGATATAATTCAGTAGAACTTAGCAACTATGTTATAACATGAAGAGTAACGCAAACAAAGGATCATGAATAATAGTGCATTGAAAGCAACTCTTTGTTTATGAGCATAGAGTAAACATAACCAAGTGGTACTCAACATGTCCTTTATCGAGTAGCAAAACATAAATGTTAGGACATCTTTAAAGTTCAGAGGGTGACTAGATACAAGTAATTTAAGAACAAGCAATAGCACTATCATGAATCATTCAATAATAATTATGGGACTATGCACATTGCACTAAGAATGACAACTATGATCTCTTAATCGATGCATAAAGTAGAAGATGAAGACTCAACATAAAAGTAAAAGAGAGACTCTTTGCAGAGTAAACAAGATAAACAAGTTTTATAAACCTTCCAAAAAGTATAGTACTTATTAGCTTTGAGCTCTCATTGCCCCTATCATAAGCATGTTGAATGGTTAAAGTTAATGTGAGTCAAATATGAGCTATATGCTTGCAAATCACAAGTTGAAAATCTCATGTCCCTTGAATGCGACTACCTAAACCTCATGCTACTCAACTTAGGTCCCAAATAAGTTCTTGTCATTGTAAGTATACATGTATCATTGAGAACCGCCAACGGGGTACCTCTTTCCCGATGATATGGAGGCACTCTTGTAGGAGCAATCCCATGCCAAAGTGACAAGACAAATAGACAATGAGCATCTCAACAATTTTTTTTATTTACTATGAGTATAGCTTTTTATTGCAAATGCTTAGAATGCTCACTATGGTTTAGCTGTAAATTTCCACCATGAATGATGCATGGCTTAGATTAGCGGCCCAGGTGTTTCTCTAAATCATATACAAACTCCATGGACTTACAAGTTTCCATTTTATTTCGCACCGCTAGGCATCCATAAACAAAAGAACATGACATCAACTAAATATAAGTGCAATGTCGAAAGTGTTCCCCATGAAAGC
Source organism: Lolium rigidum (assembly GCF_022539505.1). Lineage (NCBI taxonomy): Eukaryota > Viridiplantae > Streptophyta > Magnoliopsida > Poales > Poaceae > Lolium > Lolium rigidum. The sequence goes on from NC_061509.1 coordinate 176,972,445, forward strand.
ATGGTTATACTAAGAGAGAAGTCCATATTACCCCCCTAAACTTGTCATCTGGTTCAGTTTACAACCCCAAACTTTAAGTTGGTTCGAATTTCACCCTCAAACTTGAAAAACCGATCGGATTTACCCCTTCCTTTAATTTAACCCGTTTTTTCCTGCCAATACAGCTTTTATTAATCCCAGAACATAACGTACTGTACATGTGTGTCTCCAGAGCACACGTTCCTTGGCGTACGTATGTCGTTCGTCTTCGTTGCCGTTCGTGGGCGCCAACGCTAGAGCCGGACCTTACTAGCACGCTGCCCTCCCTGCTCATGAGCCACCTTCCAGCGGCCGACGGCGCTGCCGCCAATTCAGTGCACAGGCTGCATCTATCCATTGCCCAGGCCGCCATACAGATACCTGAATATCTTCTCCAGGTGTACTAGACGGTGGTAAAAAAAACTGAGAAAACAGTGTATATAATCAGGATGCAACGCCAATAGCCATGGTGGTAGTTGCAAGCAGAATATTCATTTGTAATACATCCAAGGAAGTGAACTGAAACAAGAATTTTTAATACATCTAGACGTGGTTCAACAGAAGAACAACCAAATAAAATCAGCCACACACATTCTCGTGGTGCAGCCTCAAATGACGATGAATTTCTTCAATCTCACATTTCTCACGGAGAATCATAGACATAGCATCTTCCCCACCGACATATTCCAAAGTCCGGCCGTCATTGAAAAATTTTCCGTCGAAGTGGAACCGAACAGACAAATAATCCTTCTGAGACATCTACAACCTATCAAACATATACAAACAGATGTTATGCCAAACATAGAAGAGCATTACTACATGATCCACATATGCTACTAGGCAACACTACAATGTTCATGTTTCTGCCTTGTACTCGCTGATCAATCTTAGTACATGGGCCGATCAACAATGTATTGATCTAGTGGAGTCACTATATTAATTGAACTGATCCATGCATGCTACTACACAACGGAGTTCAGACGCGAGCTAGTTCATACGTACGTTTCTTCCTAATCTCTTTAGCATTCACCTAGCCAGCGTAGAACGGAAAGGACTACAACATACCAGATCTTGGGCGACGTAATACCAGCCCTAGCGGCAGCAGCCTGGGGAAGGGCGGACGACTGCCTACGTCGACAGCCTGGTAGGAGTGGGCGGCGGCCTAAGCAGGGCGGCCTGTACGGCGGACGGCGGCCTTGGTAGGATCCGGCGGCGCCGTGATCTGGCTGGCGTGCCGTGGAGACGGCGGCCCAATCGATACTGGAATCGCGTTAACACAGAAGAGTAGACTAGGGCGATCTCCTCACAGCTTTTCTACCGTATGCATGTACGAGTACAAGGGATGTACGCAAATACATGTACATTTTTTTGAAGGAAAAACCGGGTTAAATTGAAGGAAGGGGTAAATCCGATCGGTTTTTCAAGTTTGAGGGTGAAATTTGAACCAACTTAAAGTTTGGGGTTGTAAACTGAACCGGATGACAAGTTTAGGGGGGTAATATGGACTTCTCCCTTATACTAACTCCCAATTTGCAATTTGCAAACATACAAACTTCATAAGATAGGCATAATGATCAAATTTATTAAGTGCAAGAAAATAAATGTGCCATCAAGTTCGTGGGAGCTTTACTGACTAATTTTCTCATGCCAAAATTTAATTTGGAAGATAAATAAAAACATGATGAATTACTTCAAATAACAATAATGCTACTAGGCAGATATGGTGGACACAATTGGAAAACTTTGGTCTTTGTGGTGGTTGGATGGACGCCTAGATTTCATACTCAGGACAGGCGAAAGCTAGCAAAAGACTGGAAGCCACCAACTAAGAGAGCAATAATGGTCATAATCATGCATAGCGACAAAACATTATCAATAAAAGAATAAAGTGATATTACAAGTCAAAAACTAAATGATCATAGATGCTTTAGTTGACTGGTTATAGTCATAACATGGTATAAGCATGCGCCAAGTCAACCCAATAAAGCATCAAAGGAGAATACCACAATATTATGCTTTTATGATGGAAACAACACATTATTATTTCAATGACACATTATGCACTCTCAACCATTTGACATAAGTCATGCTACAACAATAAATACTAAGCATATGACAAGAATAACATCCAACATGACATCCCAAAATCTATGCCACAATCTAGACAAGCTTCCTTTTGCATCACTATTGTCATGAAATATTTTACTCGTATCCAACACAAATCAACTTATTTGAAATAGCTCTCGGAGATGAAATACATTATGTAATAGAGATATAATAATAAATAAATAATAATAATGATCTCTAAACAAAATTCAAGTGAAAGAACAAGAGCTAAACGCAGTACTAGAAAACTAGAACACTCACAGAACAATAACAACGAAAACTAGAGTGTTCTATGCAATTAAAACAGAGCGGGTCTTTCTCCAAAACAAATGTGCCGGGATCCAACATATGATACAACAAACAAAACAAAATAAAACAAAAAAAACAAAAGTGAAGCTCCAAGAATAACACATAGCGTATGAAACAATAAAAATATAGTGCATAGAGAGATGACATGTTGCTTTGTTGATGAAGAGGGGATGCCTTGGGCATCCCCAAGCTTTGACGCTTGTACCTCTTGGATATTTCTTGGGGTGCAGGGGCATCCCCAAGCTTGAGCTTTTGTCCATACTTCATCTCATCACATCATTCTTCTCTTCCTACACTTGAAAACTTCCTTCATACAAAACTTCGCAAAATTCTTTATTAGCGGCATTAGTACAATTAAAATAAATAAATCCACTTGGGTTCAGTTCTAACATATATCAAACATCTATTAATGCATTAGATACTGTATAAACCTTTCAAAAAGCTCTTTGATCAAAAGAACTAAAAAAGAAAGAGATTTAAGTGGTAAATGCAAATAGTGCAGAAATCTATCAAAACAGAACAACAGGTAAAAATCGATTTTTTTCTAAAATCCTCTGTTGCTCATCTTGAAAAGTGATAAACTAACGAAAGTTAGATAATAACCTGGGGAATATGCATAAACAATTGCAGATCAAAATTTCGCTCTGGCTATTTTTATGTTTTTTTGTGGTAACAGCACAGAATCTATTTTCATGACAACAACGTCTGCAAATCTTAATTTCTTTCTATTAGAGGCTATTCTTGGCACAAAAACGAAATACAAATGATAAGAAGAGGTTATTACAGTTGTAATCTAAGACTCAACAAAAAGAAAAATTACAGTAAATAAACATGGGTTATCTCCCAAAAGTGATTTCCTTTAACGCCTTTCAGCTAGGCGCAGAAAAAGAGCGAGCATCAAGTATTATCAAGTGAAGAAGCATCAAGAAGAAAATTCAAAACACATTTAAGTCTAACCCACTTCATATGCATAGGAATCTTATACACAAATAAATTCACAAAAAAAAGTGACAAGCATAAGAAGATAAAACAAGAGTAGCTTCAAAACTTTCAGCATATAGAGAGGTGTTTTAGTACCATGAAAACTTCTAAAACCATATTTTCCTCTATCATAATAATTTTTAGTAGCATCGTGAATAAAATCAACAATATAGCTATCACATAAAATATTCTTATCATGAGTCACATGAATAAAATAATTATTACTCTCCACATAAGCATAGTCATTCTTATTAATTGTAGTGGGAGCAAATTCAACAAAATAGCTATCATTATTATTCTCATCACCATAATCATCAGATATAAGGAGACATATTGCAATCATAATTAATTATCTCCTCAATAGTAGGTGGACTGAAAATATCATATTCATCATTGTAATCATCATAGCAAATTTTCTCCTCTAAAGCGGGGGAAGTAAAAAGAACATTTACATGAAAACTAGCTTCCTCAAGCTTAGAATTTTTCGTAGCATTAGCAATAATGGCGTTCAAAGAATTCGTACTAATAACATTGCCATTAGCATGCAAATAAAGTTCCATAGGTTTTTTAATTTTCTCTTCGAACACTTCATGTCATAACTCAAGATAAATAGTATAAAGCTCTCTAATTTTTATTAATTTTCCATTAAGTCTAACTAGTGAAAATAAAAACAAGAAACATCAACATGGTAAGTGAGCATGGAATAAACTAAGCAAAACTATAACAAAGTAAAGAGATTGGAGATGAGAGAATTCCCTTGCAGAAATTCTCTTTCTCCCCAGCAACGGTGCCAGAAAATCTTGATGGTCTCTGGTGATGGCGCTAGCCAATCTTGTTGAGCGTTGTTGTGGAAGCGGTTGGAAAATCCCAAGAGGAATGTGTGATGAGCACAGTAGAAATTTTTCCCTCAGTACGAAACCAAAGTTTAATCGACCAGTTGGAGAAAAGCGTGACTTCTGAAGGTGTTGCTAGCTGACTAGTGGCAGGGCGCACTACCGGCGTCAGCAACAACATGGAACCTGCATATAACACAACCAAAGTACTTTTCCCCAAATTACAGTGAGGTTGTCAATCTCACCGGTTTGCTCAACACAAAGGATTAGATGTATCGAGTAGAAAGAGATGTTTGCAGTAATTAAAGAGAACATAAATTGCAGTAAGTAAACAAAACATGATGATTGTATCAGTGTAAAAGAAATGACCGGGGTCCACAGTTCACTAGAGGTGTCTCTCCATAAAGATAAATAACATGTTGGGTGAAAAATTACAGCTGTGCAATTGACAGAATATCGACCATACATGACAAGATGATTACTATGAGATTTGATTGAGCATTACAACATAATACATAGACCGTAATCCAACTGCGTCTATGACTAATAACCCACTTTCCGGTTATCGTCCAAACCCCTTTCAGTATTAAGTTGCAAGCAACAGATTATCGCATTAAGCAATGTGTGTAAAGTAAACAATAGAATTACCCTCGGATAAAACATTGTTGTTTTCTCCCTAGTAGCACCAACACATCTACAATCTTAGAAGTTGTTGTCACTCTCCCAGATTACTAGAGGCATGAACCTACTATCGAGCATAAATACCCCCTCTTGGAGTCACAAGCGTCTACTTTGCCAGAGTATCTAGAAGCAACGGAGATCATGCAAGGTGACAAATAACATATGACATGAATATATAATCGACCTTAACATAGTATACAATATTCATCGTATCCCGGCAAACACAACATGTAAGAATACATAAAGATGATCTTGATCATGTAGGGCAGCTCACAAGATCTATACATGAAGCACAAATTGGAGAAGACAACCATCTAGCTACTGCTATGGACCCATAGTCCAGGGATGAACTATTCACGCATCACTTCGGAGGCGTGCATGGTGATGCAGATGCCTTCGGTGATGATTTCCCCCTCCGGCAGGGTGCTGGGAAGAGCTTCAGAACCCCCCGAGATGGGTTCTGCGATGGCGGCCGTGATGGAACTTTTCGTGGATGGAGGCTCGGGTATCCAGGGTTTTCCCGAGATCGTGAATAAATAGGCGGAGGAGGCAAGGTCGGTGGCCGTCTGGGGGGCCCACACCACCCCTAGGCGCGGGCCACACCTAGGCCGCGCCTAGGGTAGGTGTGGCCGCCCTGTGGTGCCACTTCGTCCCCCCTTCGGACTCTATCTTTGTTACGGTAAAATATTGACTTCGGCTTTTGTTTCGTCCAATTCCAAGAATATTTCCTGTACAACTTTTATGAAATTCAAAAACAACAGAAAACAGGGACCTGTCACTGTGGCATCTTGTTAATAGGTTAGTGCCGGAAATCATACAAAAGTGCATCAAAGTGTAAGCAAAACATATATGAATTCGTGTAAAACAAGCATGGAGCATCAAAAATTATAGATACGTTTGAAACGTATCAGTTCTCATCTCTCTTTTCCCTGAATGGAGCAAGAATCATGGGGGAGACTCGCCTGGGGGCCTGGAGACCATGGACCCCTATACTGTGAGCAAGGCACACTTCGAAACAAAGAAAAACAGGTTTCAATTGGAGTCTTCGGCCCCCCAAGACCGGAGTCTCTGACCCTAGGAAAGACAGAAATAGCTGATACCAAAACGGTCATAACTAGAGCATCCAGACTCTGATTTTGATAATTTTGGGCTTATTTTGAAGATAGAAAAAAGCTCTAATTATCATGCATAGAACCATAATAGTCCAACAAGGGAGGGTAAAACTAAAAATGAAGACAGGTTTAACATATCGATAAGAGACAAATCAGTAAAACCTCTAATATGGAAAACACAATAAGTTGAGTTAGGAAACTCTGATTTAGGTGAAACCAATTTTGTTGGAAATAGGATGACAAGAGATACCCCACAAAGAATGAAAAACTTAAGTAAAAGTGGATTATATTTTTCCACCAATTTAGATGTGAAACCTCTCAACGCGAAGAACTGGGAAAAACTCCAATATCAAAAACGCAACAAGTATTTTATGTGAAATCCGTTTTCGATAAACTAGAGCTTGTCATGAGAATAAGAACAAGCAATAAAAACCCATATGGATAAGATACAAATAATCAACCAATACATGTGATGCAATAATGCAAAGGTTTGAGCTCTCTCCGAACGATATGATTGAGTTACTCACTCGAGAGCCCTCTGATAGTATGGCAACTAACTTATAAGCCGGCCTCCTAACTAAACCACGGGACCGGTAAGAAAGAAAACCTATCAAGAATAAATCTTAACCTTGCGCATTCCACTTGAGCTAGATGATGATGATCTTGACCGCAATAAGATGGAATGCCCTTCTTGATTGTTCTTGCTTGATGGAGTCTTGTGGATTGCTCCCCATACTCCACTATGGGAGATCTCCTTCTTTGTCGCATATTCACATATCCATGATCACCATATGGATGGCAAGCTTCAAGCTCATGATCCCTTCGGGATGGCTCATCTTGAACTTGCACACAGTTTCTTACTTCTTCATCTTGTTGATGTCTTGAAGATACACATGAGAGCTCACTCAATCTTCTTATTCAAGACATACTTGTCACTTGATCTTCTTCTTGCAACCTCAAAGCGAACATATGCTTCAAGCATTGCCTATAGATAAAACCTACAAATATAACTCAAAGAAAATATTAGTGCACATGGATTGTCATTAATTACCAAAACCACACATAGGTGCTCCTTGCGCTTTCGAAAGCGCCGCTGGCCACCGTGCCACCGGTCGCCAATGTCGAAGGTAGGTTACCGTTGCACAACATCTCCACCTCGCCACAGCGCGATGAAACGGCACATGGAGCCATACTCGATGGATGAGCGCGCGGGACATGGTCCAATGCACGCTCCTCTGATCAGCACCGCCACCACATAGACATACAAGACGGAGCACGTCATCACCTTCGATTTCGCCTCTCTCACTCACAAACTCAGCTTAATCGCGGGAGGTGGAGGGGGAGAATGTCGCTAGGGTTTTGATCAGCCGACTAGTTTTGTTCGGGCTGTAGTTGTTCTCGGTCGTCCGATCGATCAGGCGGTCCAGATCGCTGCGGGGAGGTTTCCCGGGCCGTGTGGTTTACTGGGCCTTTTCTGAGGGTGGGATACGACCCATGTTTCGTCATTCCGGCAACTTTTGGGATGCCGGGACAAGTGGTTTACAGAAAATCATTTCCTAAAATATGATCACGAAGCATATTATTGTTCTGGACAGAAATGAACCAAAAAGATTTTTTTTGCTTAGAATATTTAGTATATTTTAAATGTTGTACGGTCAATTTAAACATCAAATATGTTGTTCCTTAAATGTTTTAATGTTATGTTTATTTTGAGAATGTTATGTTTGCGAATTAATTCTAACCAACGTTGTATTAATTCTGCATGTTCAACCCTCTAATGTTTATGATGAAATCTAGAAATCGATCACTGATCCAATTTAACTACCTCTATGGGATAGACCTCAACACAAAACTTTTGAGTTTCTACTCGTGGAAGTGATGTTTTGGCACATGGGAGCGTATGCTCCCTTTATTTTGAAATACATGTTAGGCACATTTTAAAATGTCAAAAAAATTGAAACAAAAATTTCCCACGTACATCTTCATGTGCTACGCGCTCACAAAGTCGTTTCATGAAAAATCGACATATCATGTGATGTGTGTAAAAAAGACAAAATTCGGTGCTGAAACAAAGACATTGTCACAAGATAATTTTTCTCTTTTTCGCTTAGACTACAAAAAATATCATTTTTTCGTGAAACTTGACGAATACACATATATTATGGAGATGTACATGTAAATTTTTTTGTCAAAATTTTTTGACACTTGGAAATATGTTTTTATGGTAGAGGGATCATACGGACCCGGGAGCCGAATTGAGTTTCTACTCGTAGAAATTATTGACTCTAGAGATATAGTAATGTGGACAAGACAAAATTGTCACATGTATGAAAAAACAAACTATCGTAACTGCATTGGGCATGTCCGCCCCCCCCCCCCCCACCATTGTTGTTTAGAACGATGTAATGGTTTTGCTACTCCTCTGTACATGTTCAATTGACTGAAGGTATGTCCGTGCATAAGCTACTTTGTCTGCACAATTCGTATCAATTTAATCCAAACGGATGCAGTATATGATTCTGAGTTTCATGATGTCAATTGCGAAATTATCAGTTTTTTTTTGTTCTTTTAGGATTTTTTTATTTATTTTCAATGTTGACGCGAGCCATCGTAAGACCTCTGTGACATGGGAAGACTGATATGTTAGGCTAGACATAATTAAGAGATGTTTTGGTTATGCTTAACTTTAGCTTTTTGCTCTAGGCTTATAAGTCGTAAGCTAAAACCAAAAGCATCCATCTCAAAGAAAAAAAACAAAAGCACCTATTTAGGTGTTTTTGTGGCTTAAGCCAGAAATAAGCCAAGCTTAGCACTCCTGACTGCGAGCCAAACCGAGGGTGACGGTCGGGGCCGCACTTTTATAACCGGTCTTCGCTTCCCTCGACATCTAATTTGCAAGAGATGGTGGCGACGATGGGCGCTCAGTACTGCTCCTGGTTGCTGCGCTTCCTCCTGCCGTCGCTGTGGGAGGCGGAGGTCGCCATTTCCGCCGCGGCGCTCCTCGCCACCGTGGCGCTCCTCGTCGTCCTCGACCAGACTGCGTCGAGCACGAGCGCCACCTCCTCCCCGCCTTCTTCAGCAGCTGAAGCCTGCGGCCGGGACAGCCGATGCCGGAGACAGAGGCGGAGCCGCCGCGCAAAGAGAAGCAACAAGGCGGCCGCCGAGCCCGGACTCGCCAGCGAGGTGAGACCGTACCGATCGTGCGCGGGGTGCACCGCGTGCATTGATCCGCATTTCCCCACTCAAATGGCAATGCTAACTTGGTTCCCTGATCAACCCCCGCAGATTGAAATCGTGGCTGACAGCTCTCCCTCTCGGGGCACCACCACCGTGTACGTGATCAAGGTACGCTTCGTCTCGATCAGTTCCAGCGTACACAGCTAGCTAGCACTAGCAGAGCACTGGTGGCCTGGTGCGGCGTGTGTGTGTGTTCATACTTCATACTATGATTTTGCTTGCGTCAGGTGGAGCTTGTGTCCGCCAAGTACCTGATCGGCGCCAACCTGAACGGGACCTCCGAACCTTACGCCGTAATCTCCCTCGGCGACCAGAAGCGCTTCAGCTCCATGGTGCCTAGCCCGAGAAATCCTGTGTGGGGCGAGGAATTCAACTTCCTGGCCGGAGAGCTACCAGCCGAGGTATGAACACAACAGTGCGCCGTCTACTTTACAACATTCTTTGCTGATGTTTCTTTGAGCAGTTAATTAAACAAGATTTCTTTAGAACAAGAGTTCTTTTTAAATACTACATAATACTCCCTATGATATATAATAAGTGTCGAGAGATTTAGTTCAAATTCATCTGACACTTATTATGGATCAGAGGAAGTACTAGTTTGGTAAATTTGCTAAAGCCCCGACACTTACTATGGATCGGAGGGAGTACTAGTTTAGAAATTATAACCCATTCACAGTAAGCCCCTTTACCAGCCAATCATTTTCATGCTCAAATGGTCCACCTACCACCAAGAGACCCTAATCATGGATGTCTCAGTTCAAAACTTCAAACTTGAACTAATAAAAAATATTTTATGCGTCAATATATAGGAGTTAATTAACTAGCCCACTCCTTGATGATCCACAAAGTGCCGTTCTAGGTTTAATATCTCAAACGTGAAGGAACGGCGATAGAGGGAAGAAAAAGCACAGGGTGTATGCCAGCCTTGATCTTACAAAGCAAAATGCTTTTGCACTCTTGCTATACTGCTAGTTTTTTCCATTCTCTCGGAGAATCTTCAGAGAGCACGGTATATAGTATAGTACTGGCTTGCCGACGAACTTTCAGCACCGTTGCAGAAAGTAGCATCATAAAAATTTCAGAGTCACTTTGCTTTGCCATAATCATGTGGCAGAATTTTTTTCCCCTTTTCTCTAGATATTTTCCCCACAAAGGTAGTGGTCCAAAATTACGATGCACCTGACGCGTCCCACATTCGAGTTTTATATACTGAACTGAACGACGGAATGGAAAAGGTAATCTCTAAAGTAGCAAGCAGCATGATCAATTCTGGCAGAGTACAGTGCGTGCATATGCTTGCATGTAGGTGCAGCATCATATAGCTTCTCCGAAGCAACAATCCTTGCATTTTCTCCTGTCAGGTGTCAATGATTCACAACCAAAGGTGTTACCGGGCACAAACAGTATATGAACTGTATGGAAAAACCTGGCTGGCTAGATTTGTTTCATCAGCGTGTTTCTTGACTATCCAGTAGCTGGAAGTGACACATAATTTCAGCACAAATGTTAACAAGATATGCTGCTGCGCACATTTGATGCCAGAAACCTGCTTGCCTAAATTTGTGATATATTTCTGTTTTCTGGATAGGTAACCATAACAATATATGACTGGGACAATGTATGCAAATGCAAAGTTATCGGATCTGTAACTTTAGCTATTCTCGGCAAAGACGAAACAGGAGCTACTTGGTACGACCTGGACAGCAGATCTGGTCAGGTAGGATATGAATTGATGAATAACCGCAGTCTTCGTCCATCTCAGTGCTTCATACAGTATCAACCATGTTTATGCTTCCATCAAGTTAAGCATATATTTACAATGCCAAATCATGCTTGCAGATCTGCTTGCGCATTAGCTCAGTGGAGGTGCTTCCGACTTCTGATAGGTAACATCGATTTGAGGAAAAAAAAAAAACAGCAGTATTTCTGATGATAAACATCCTTCTAATTTCATCAAATGTTTCCAGCTTCTTTAAGCAATATACTGAAACTAACTCCCATAGAAAGATGCTACTCAATAAGCAACGGTTGGCGAGGATTGAAGACAGTGGTCTTCTGCAAGCTATAACCGAATTTCCTCATAATGAAGTACTAATTCTCAACAAATGATAATTGCACATACAGCATTGCATACTCATCTGAACCGACAGATTGCCTCGTCTACTTGCAGATTGTTCACCACAGTTATTCGTGTGCTCTGGAAAGGTCCTTCTTGCACTGTGGGCGTATGTGCATCTCCTCATGGCATCTCTGCTTCCACTCTAACGTATTCGCCAAGCAATTGAATGTAAGTACATGTTGTGAAAATGTGAAGCCCAAACTGATCCTTGTACGGTTTTAACTAACGAGTAAGATAAGGAACATCAACCACGTCAGAACTGTTAAGTATATTATAGCTCCACTTCCTATCAGATCGTTCTTTTAGATTAGTTGGTTGGTAGGTGTATCCTAACAAGAACATCCAAATTAATAAATTATTACTCCACTACACCAACCTTGGTAACTAACTAACTAACACAAATCAGGTAATTGCTGCAGCAAATTAGGAACAGTAAATAACACTGATAGTATGGAAATATTGACAGGCAAGTTCAGTTCTTTTTTTTTTCAAATTCATCCTCATAAGGATTTCTTAGGTTCCTTTTTTTCCTTTGAGAACTTTGGGTTCCCTTTCTAAGGCCTACAATTATTTTTAGGTGATTATTCCATTACAAGACATATATGAGGTATGAAACCTACGAATCTCTTTATTATGACCTTAGTATTTGGTTTTAAATGGTTGAGATGGTTGACACATGCATGATTTTACCCTGCAGATAAGGAGGAGCCAGCATTCCCTTATAAACCCAGCTATTACTATATTTCTTCATACCGGTGCAGGTGGTCATGGAGCACCTACACTGTGCTGCCAAAATGGTAAACTATTTTCAGTTGGCGTGATCTTGGAGATCCTCCCTGAAGCCAAATTTACTAATTATTTTTCGACGGCATATTTTTTACAAAGATAGATAAACCGCATGCCGAATTGCAAAACTAAATACTATTTATGGATTCAATTTGCTCAAAACTTGTATGATTAAATCGCATGCCTATTTGGAAAGTTATGTGCCATTATGGATTTTATTTGTATGATTTATTAAATTTCAACATCAGTGAGCTTGAACTAGTTCATTTTCAAGTTCATACTCCTTCATGAGTAAATATTTACTACTGAAGGCAGTAAGAGCACAACAAGTCCTAGAAATATAGTCTACTGTGTCACTTTCATCTTCCATGTTGGAAAACTATCTATAGATCTCTCAATTGAGCATTCCTGGTTTAATGTTTCAGGAAGCATCAGGTACAAGTTCACATCCTTCTGGAACAGAAACCGTACATTTCGAGCTCTAGAGGCAGCATTACAGAGTTACCGAGCAACCTTGGATGCTGAAAAGCAGGTATTCAGAAAGTATTCTTGTTTCGTATTTTGATTTGATGGCAACCACCTGACAATCTGTACTGGTATACAAAGGTGAGATCACATTTGCTTCCTAAAGCAGAAAGTATGAATGTTATTAGCAGCAGAACAGACAGCATAAAGACAGAGGACAGAAGCATTGAACTGGCTATCACATACCAACCATTCATCAATGAACATGTTCTTGTAGATGTAACCAGTGTGAGCATCCCAGTTCAATTTCCAATTTTGTAATATGCATAATTTATATTTCTGTTCCTAATTGTCAATATGATACTGTCTTCAGGATACCTTCCCTGGTACAGCTAAGAAGTTTTTCACTGTGATACTAGGTGACAATGCAATGTTTTTTCAGCAGTACCGAGATGCACGAAAAGATACAGATTTAAAGGTGCACATTTAGTCAACTGCACTATGGCATATCCTTTTCATGGTCTCAATTTTTTCACCAAGTAAGCTGCTGCCAGCATTACCAAACATGACAGTTGAAGGTTTTTTTTCTCCAGCTGAGTAAGTGGCATGTCTCAGATGTGTACGGTGGAAATTTCCGGGAAGTAACTTTCAGGTCGCTGTGCAACAGTCCTCTGTGTCCTCCGGACACTGCGGTAACAGAATTGCAGCATGCTTCTTTCTCGAAGGACAAAAGAAACTTGGTAACAAAAAAAAACTGATAGGTTCACTGCAAATCAACTTACATGGTGTTATTTCATCCTTTAATGCAAGCATACGTCCCTATTTGATTTCAGATCTATGAAACAAAGCAGCAGGCACACGATGTCCCATTTGGCTCTTACTTTGAGGTATTTCGCATACATGTTCTGAAATATCCTACGTCCCTGATTCTGACATAGTAAAACCAGAATAGTATCTTTTAAAGTGTTTCAAAGACTAACTTGTGCCCTTCTGGACCCGATTTAATAACATTAACCGCAATTCAGTTAATCGTGTATAATATTTAGAACCTACACCTTAATGATTTTTTATTAACCTAATAATGTACTCATATACACCCTAAGATAGAAATGGTAGTAAACAGCAAACAAAATTCCTATCTTAACCACTTTATTCCCTATGTCAGCCCACAAAACATTTGGTTTTGCTAGTAGATACGTAAATATTTTTGCCTGCAGGACAATTGTAGCTGATGCTTTGGTTTTACTGTTGCAGATCCACTGCAGGTGGTCTCTAAGAACGACCTCTAGTTCAACATGTCAAGTGGATATAAAGATTGGTAGGTTGAATTTCAATCAAGTTTACTTTCATAAAAATTACTCCTGAGTTTATGCAGCACAAGATGCATCAGGTAATATTATTCATTTAAACTTTGTGCACTTAATAGGTGTCAACATGAAGAAATGGTGCATTTTGCAATCAAAAATAAAATCAGGAGCAACTGACGAGGTACGTCACACCATCTTATCCATTTTAAGGTCTCCTATGAACGAACAAGTGCTGGCAACATAGAACACCGATAATATTCACATCTGTAACATGAAATAAATGGCATGGTTTAGAATCCTAACCGTTTACCCTCTTTATATAATTGTTGCATCAAAATCCAGCATCAGAAGCTAATTCATTATAATCCAGAGTACATGGATCAGCCTGATAACAATTGATGAAAGAACAAAAAAAATTTGGGCTTCAGGAAAGCTCTTCGGTTGTTAGGCATCACTTGTCTTTAAGGTATAAAATTAAGAATATGAGAAGAATATGATAATATGACTCCACGTTGATCTGCAGCAGAAGCATGCAAACCTCAATTAATGTAAACCATAGAAACCATATACGAAATCAGGAACCTAATTTGATCTTTTATAAACAGTATTTGACTGTCTTCCTAACATGACCTGGACCTTCTGGTACAGTACAGGAGAGAAGTTTGCAAGATTTTGGAGGCTGCCAGTGATTATACCCTCAGAGCCGAGTCAAATGGCCCAGCAAGTGACGATACTGTGGCGATATCCTCGGCATAAAGACCCGCAGAAGAAATCCACCTGCATAGTTCCATGGACATATACAAACAAAACATATTTGCAAGATGTGGAGGCTTCTTGCACCATAACCTGAAAGCTTCATCGAAGAGTCAAGACAGTAATGCTATTGCAGCCTACAATCTTGAAGACAGTCAAATACAGTTGAAACGACCAAAAAGGTCCACCTAGCACACCAAACGCTTCAAAATGTGTTGACTGTCAAGAAGGAGAAGAATTACTCCTGTAAAGTAGCATATCATTGTGAATAGGCCAACCTAGGTCCAAACCAATGAAAAAGAGAGGGCAGATGATCCTAATCCATCTCATCCCTGTAAATCCATGTACTTTCTCTGTTATATAAGTGACAAAACAAAAATTACATCAAATTATCGACTGACCTAAAAAAGAAGCTGACTTTTCTACACCCTATTTTTGTACATGGACAACGAACAACAGGATGGTAGACCTTATGGTAATGCTATCGATTATTTACATATACTATAAAGTGCGCCACCTGGTTTCCCGTAAAGGCTGCAATGATGAGTTCATGACAATAATCATTTCCGTGACCTGAGATCATTCTCAAGTTTTTTCATCTTTGTCTCTTGCGCTTTGAGATCCTTTTCAAGTTTATTGATCTTCGATTCTTGTTCTTTTGTTACCAGAGTGAGGGTCCTGACATCTAAAGCCCCAGAGAGTTCATTCAATGACTGGACCTGCAATAAGGTTGAGAAGAAGAATTAAGCCGGATTTACTTTCCGAAATGTTTATGAATCATACACATGTCCCATTGAAAACTAGTCACCATTTCTATTCACTACTCATAATCAACTAATTATTATAATTGCAAGTGCAACAATTACAATTTGGGGTAGAAAATATTATCCACTCTTTGTAATGTTAGATAATAGTGAAACACGATGTATAGAAGGTATGTTTTAGACACTGAATTCATTATATATGGTACAAGTACAAACTGTTTGGTTAGTTTTGACACAAAAACCGAGGAAAATACATTGGGTATAATCGTGTAAGGGCTCTGCAAACAATCCACTTTTTTTTTCGAGAATACAAAACAGTCCACTTGTGATATTGCTTTCTATCTGAGGTCTTGATGAAATAAGTTGCAGTTTGAGTTTAGCAGGTGTTGGCAACTTGGCATTCCCTGGCTGTTGGGTACTCTTAAGAACCTGAAACTAAACTTGGGTGGAACTCATGAACTAGTGAATTTTGTGGAAGTTAACCCAATTCAATAGTCTTGTCTTAAGTTATTCCAGCACGTGATACTAGAGCAGGGGGCATAAAATTGCCTTATAACAGATCATTTGTACTCATTCAAAATTTCTAAGCTGCTGAGTTAAATAACTTTAGTTGTTTCTCATGTTAGATTATGCACTGGGAAACACAGAAACAAATTGAGAAATGACTTTTCATTATATCTTGATATGGTCATCTCAGTCAAAGATTGCTTGAAAGGGTCAATAATAAATCGTATCATTCTAATGAGTACTAACCTTCTCAAGGAGTTGCAACCGTTGATCCATATCATTAACAGAAGCGCCCTGTCTTGTAATCACGTGGACGACATACATCAGGTGGGTTTGCAGAAACCCCGAACAATGCCTATCAAGAGAACACTGCGCAAAGGCTGTTTCACAGCCAACTCCATAAAACGGGCAGTTGATAAGCTTCATAGGGCAGACTGTTTCACAATGTTTGTCCATCTTGGACCGCATAACCTGTTGCTCGCACAGCTGCTCACATGGTAAGAGCTTGAAAGGGCAGATGGAGTCATGCTTTTCGATATGAACAGCACAACAAGAAACTGCACATCCATCATTCGTGCAGTTAACTATCCTAAATTTGCATTGACTTTCGTGCTCAGCTAGCTTCTCTGGTGTGTCAAATCTCTCAGGGCAATGGAAAGTGCATTTCACGTCGATTTTCCTCAGAATAGCATCTGTGGTCGCCTTCCTTTCATCCTCGGCCCACACGTTTTCCGTCTCTAACTTTTGCACGAAGTCTTTAATTTTGTTGAGGCGGCTTTCGCTAGAGAAAAAACCAGAGACATGGCTCATCATATTCCTCTTTGAGGTCACAAAATCATCGACCAAGTCCGACAGGAACTCCGTCGGCAAGGTGGATGCTTTTGTTAACTGATCTGAACGAACCTGATGTCCGTCCATAGATTCGGGAAGCGGTTCACATCTCTGAATCATGTACCCTGCTAGCTCTGTCTTCATGCCACCAGCAACAGACGATGGGCTCTTGAAGATATCGCCAGTGGTTTTGTCCACTGAAGCCGTGGCCAATGCTTGAAGTAAGAGCTGTGTCATGCTATGTACAACCTCCGTGTCACATAGATTGCACTGAAATTTTAGGAGCTTGCCCTCTTCCGTGTCCACAAGCTCTTCCGGGTCCACGAGGTTGTCCATTGGAAATGCAGCTAGTTATGGTTGAATCAGTAGAATTTCATCCTGAAAAATAAAGGGGGTTGGATGGATAAAGAAACAGTTAGTCTGTCATGTCGTAAAGCGATCTGTTAAGGGTGGTGCACTGTAGCTTTGCATGTCGTAAACGATTGGCCCTGATGCAATCTAGGTTTCTATTAGCAACATGACCCACTATGGAGAATTCAATTCAGAATATCTTTAAGGGAATGCAGCCTACAACCTGTACAGCCGATTTTTATGCAGTCACCATGAAAATCACACCACAGCAGGCCAGCAGGTTCAAGGCCAAAAGGACAAATTGCTGAATCCGTAGCAACCAGGAGCTGTATAGTTAAAATGGCTCTGTACCACTCTTCCGATAAGTAGCCAAATTCCCACAACAGAACGATTTTTTTTTTTTCCTTTTAACGAAATTTCAACTACAGAACTACGGCACAATCAAGCCCCGAATGGACAGAATGTTGAGGCAGTGGTCATCCCACAAGCAATCAGTAGCTGAATTAATATGGCCTTCCGTGGTGTTAACGCTACCCTAGCGGACGGATAAATTCGCCTCCGACGGCAACGCCGACTAACCTTGCACAGCCACCGGCGAGGAGTAGGAGGAGGAGGCCTCGAGGCTCGAGGAGGATCCACCGGGAATCAGGGGCAGCAGTTCACGGGCCACCGGGCCAGGACGGCTCGCCGCCGGTAAGGAAACGATCGGCGGGGAGCTTGCGGGGCGTTGAAGAGACCTGAGAGGAGAGCGCGCCGCTGCGCCGGGGAGAGAACCGGTCGCAGTACGACTGACGACGTTCTCGCCGCTGGAACTGGGCTCGTTCTCCAGGGCACTGGGCCGCGGGCCCGCGGGCCGCATCTATCTGGGCCATTTATCGGATCGGACGGCGAAAAAAAAATCCCCACCGTGCTGCATTTTCCGTCGGCAAGCATCCAGGACCTTCCAGAAGACCAGAACCCGTCGCCATCGCGCCACCAGAGCCGAAAACCCTAGCCCCGCAAGGGAGAGCCCCGCCGCGCCGCGCGGGCAGCCAGCCATGGACGCCGTCCGGAAGCAGCTGGACCAGCTCATGGGCGCAAACCGCAACGGCGACGCCCGGGAGGTCAGCCGCAAGTACTACGACCGCGACGTCTGCCGCCGCTTCCTCGCCGGCCTCTGCCCCCACGACCTCTTCCAGCTCACCGTGCGTATATATCCCCTTCCTTCATTGGAATGCCGATCGGGACTTAAAACTCCGGCTCGCCTCCCATCGCTGATACGTTTTTTGTTTGTTTGTTGGTGTTCTGCAGAAGGTGGACATGGGCCCGTGCCCTAAGCTGCATTCGTTGCAGCTGCGTAAGGAGTATCCTGCTTACCCGAATTCCATCTCGTTTTTCTGCGTCTAATTTGAGTAATTTCCCCTTATAATAGTTCGCATTGGATAGATATTTGGCTCGTTGATTTTGCTGGGCTTGGATAATGGAGTGAACGGGGTCATGGATCATGTAGTGTGGGCGACATATACTCATTTTAATTTTATTAGTACAGACCTCCATATTAGTGAAAATGAAGCTTTGTAATATTATTTGGGTGTTTTGTGGACTGCTAACAACAGCATACAGTTAAGCTTGAGGTTGGCATCAGTATAATGTGCAGGGTAAGGAAATTTATTTGGTTGGATAATAAGATTTGAGATGAAGCCTCCTGTTGTTCTGGTGCAAGTCCAGAGACAAGAGCAGGCAATGAACTTTGAAGCATTAAACTTGTGATAGTGAGGTTCTAAAAACCATGGGCGGGCCCGCGTCCCTCCTGCCTCAGCAGTTGCCTTGACTCGCCGCCAGCGCAACACTATACCTCATGTAAAATTTGTGGCTACATACACAAGAAAATGGTATTTTAGGCACTGCAGTTTGTGCTTTCCCCAGGCTTCGGAAAGTTTCTAGGTCTGCCACTAGCTCCAACATAGTAATTGATAGTATGTTTCAACAACACTAATGCTACATTCTTTCCCAATCAAACAAATCTCCATGCCTCCCTTATTAGGGCAAGATTAATGGCATGGTAAGAAGATGAGGTTTGCTTTATCTATGTTGTTTGCTCATGCATCGTTGTAGTAATCTTGAGTTAAACAGGGAATTCCTGAGGAATTAGTGATGGTTCTTTAGTTGTGCGCAGCTGTTATCATCAGTTACACTGAAGCACGTAGAGGCTTCCTTTCTTTTTATTGCCATGTACATCTCTATTGTAGTATGTTTGCAGCTGGGTAAAATGGCTATCTTCTGTTTCTTCCTGAACTAAGTAATAGGTATGAGGAGGCCAAAGCCAAAGGTATGGATAACTATGATCGTGAATTGGAAGAAACCATAGAAAGGCTTATAGCTGAGTGTGAGAGGAAGATTCAAAGAGCCCTTCAGCGTTTGGAGGAGGAAGACGCCAAGGCAGCTATTGCAATTTCTGTCACTGCGGTTACAAAGGTACCTCCTGTTAATTAGTTACTCGTTTGGTCACATTAATACTCTGTTTGATTATTTCATTATAGAAACTAAATTGTTAAATGTGATAAATATTTGTAAACCAGAGTAAAGAAGTAACTGAGCTCTCCAAACAAATTAAGGAGAAGATGAAGGAGATAGACACTTTTGGTAAGTCCTGTCTTGTTATTTTATTAAGGTTCTGTCATGTTGACGTGACAAAAAATTCCTTCTCAGTTCTCACATAGTTATTTGTGGTGAAACTTTTCAAGTTTCTTTTATTATTAAATTATATGTGTGTAACTTTGCATTTTGCTCATCTAGATCTTGAGGGAAACACTGAGGGCAAAATCCGGGCTACTGAAGAGATTGATAAGCTCAAGGAACATAGGGCCGAAGAGCAGGTATTTCTGGTGCCACTATAAAAAACTTACCACATTGGAGTTGCAATAACTTATTTATATAGCTGACTTTATCTCTGTCCTGCTGCTTGCGTAACAATTTTATTATTATTTTCAAGGCAAAGCTGCTGCTTGAAGATTTTAATAAGGACCGTGTTCTATTGGTGAATGCTCTCCAAACTGCTACACAATCGACCACACATTCTGCTCTTGCTGCTACTCCAGATGCACGCACACAAGAAATGATTAACGAAAAGCTCAAAAAGGCAGAAGAACTAGGTGTGTTTCCTTAACCGTGCTTCCTACAGCCTCCTTTGCTTGACTACTACAACCATGTCTTATATGATTTACATACAACATTATTTTGTACAGGTGAGAGTGGGATGATTGATGAAGCTCAAAAACTGTTCGATGAAGCAGAAGCTCTTAAGAAGGTTGGCATCTATCTTTAGTGTTTAAATTTATTGGAGCAACTAACAAGAATTTATAGTAGGTCATATGCTTAAGGAGCATGTGACTAGAATTGTAGTAGCTTACTGCTTCAGTTGTCAAAGTACTATTTCATATCTTATGTGTTTTGTGTTGATCTTTAACCAGCTGGGTGCACGGCCACATCCTGTTCCAGACTCTACAAAATTGTCGGTGCAAACTGTAAGTAGCTCGACTTTTCTGCTGCGACCCACAATAAAAATTCAATCCTCTTCTGAAGAGAGTTGCCAACCGAATGGAGACATTTGATTCCATATGTCATAGGACCCTATTCTAGTCAGGAAGCTTAGCAATAACTACATGTTTAGTTGTTTTATTTATATTGATGATTTGGTGCATTTGTGTTCTTTGTTCAGACTGATCAGAAGTTGCGCTTGTGTGACATATGTGGAGCATTTTTGAGCGTGTATGACAGGTAATTTCATCATCTTTGGCTTAACCATGAATTTCCGCCATGGGGTCATGAGTATAGCGGAGTATGGGGTTTCAAGTGTTTCAATTTTTGACAGACGCCTATGCCTCCCTTTTCACCAGCAGGCTTTTGGGTCCAGTTTTACGAGGATTACTTTTGCTGCTAAAGAATGTGCGTGTTTATTTTATGCATGCTTTTATACTTGTGGATTGTCGATGCCTTGTAAGGGCATATAGTTATTACTTACGAACTTCTTGGAAACAACATTGTTATGTATAGTTACAGCCTTGTTAACTTTTTCTTTCAAACAGTGAACGGCGTTTAGCAGATCATTTTGGAGGGAAACTTCATATTGGTTATATGCTAGTACGTGAGAAGTTGTCCGAACTGCAGGTTAGTTTTCACTTTTCAGAATAATCTTTTGAGTGAAGCTTATTCCTGTAGAGTCATGTGTTAGTTCCAGATTTTGCTAACATGTCTTGATTATGCACTTCCTGTGTTAGTACCTGAAATGGCTTGTTTATTTGGGGATTATGATCGGAATTTGCTTCTGTCCTTTTTGTGAGCAGGAAGAAAAAAACAAAAGGCGCAAGGTGGACCGAACTGAATATGACAGAAGGTATTGTTATGCTTCCTAACTTAAAAGTACCCTAACAGTGCAACATTATATTATTAATTATCTTGCTAAAAATCATGTTGGAATGATGACTTCTGCAACAACTAGATCCAGGGAAAGGAGCACCGAACGTGATAGAGCATCAAGCAGGGACCGTCATAGAGGAGAGCGTGGCAGCAGCAGTGGCAGGGATTATGACCGTAGAAGTAGCCATGATCGCTACCATGACCGAGAAAGTAGATATGACAGGGAAAAGGACAAGGAATCAGGGAGATCTCGTAGTTATGATTCAAGGAGTCACCGAAGGTCACGTTCCCCTAGGGATAGTTCTAGAGACTATGATCGACATGGGTACGCTCACATTTATTCTATTCCTTGCTTGCTATCTTAAGAAGAAAAATTTGAACCTAAAGAAGACAACTAAACCCACAAGGTTCTGTGTGAAACTTAAAATTACTAAGGAAAAATATATGTTCTTATTACTTGGTGTGTATAAGCTTTTAGATTTATTCCTGTAAAGTTCACTATCGATCTCTAGCATGTGAATATGACTTCATTGCATTGATAACCTGCATCATTGTACGATCTTGAACTAGTGGAGTGGGTACTTTGCTAGCTGCAGCACTCATGATTCTCATGAAAATGCATCTGACCTGATTTCGGTGTTTTCTACAGGCGTCATGACCGTCGAGATCGGCACTAGGTGCAGGCTTGTTTCATTACATTTTCGGAGGGTTCTGCAATGCAGTCAATGATGCTCTCATCATTGAACTAGACAGTAAAAAGACCAGCTTGCGAGTGGAGGGTGAGGCACCTGTCATTTCTATCCTAGTTATATATGTGCATCTTCCTTTACCCCAAACTAATGAACATGACCTGGTGTAACATATATATTCTGTTATGGTGTTAGCCGGTGTTGATCTTATGTGTGCATGAAACGTGCGTTATTTCTAAGTTGCTCTCCAATTGCCAAAACATGTCTGTTGATTTCCTGAGTGTTTCTTCATATGTTTGTGCGTGAGCAGGTTATGGAAGCGTCATATTGTACTTACGCATCTGATTGATGAATGCATTAACGTAAGGTGACAATCCTTGAAAATTTTGTAACACCTCCTACATCCAGATTTCCTCTTACAAAATACTACAACTCCTGTATCTGAAGGAACCTTATGTAAGCGTCATATAGTACAGTTGAGATAATTTCAGCCGGGTTGATCTGCTTGTATTTGTGAATAAGCATACGCCACCATATGTAATCATAAGGAACCTTTGAATGCTGGTGTAGCAACACTGCGTACTGGGGCTGACCCCAAAGGTGTAATGATCTTTTGTCCCGAGGGAGGCTTGGGTGAATTAGACGTATATCCTTGAAGATTCAGAGTTGTGACTGTCGGCACCTAGACATTTGTTTTAGGCTCATCGCTCGTGAAAACCTAAAGGTTAAGAACATTTTTTAGGTTTGACTGTCATTGTAGAAAGAGTGGCCAATGTTTAGAACACCTGACTAACATTAATATACCAATCACAAGATATGCCTTCACAATACATAATAGACTAACAGTTTCTATTTAAACCAGCATATTTTCAAAGAAATTGATGGTCATAATTAATGTCTCGAGGCGACATGTATAATGTATTTGGAAACCAACTAGTTACACGCTAGCAGGTTAGAATGTGCAGAAACGAGTCATCAAGTCCCTATAGTGCACCTGCAGATCGCCGTCCGGTGCTCCTAGCTCATTAGCCTCTTAACTCTTTCAATGCAACTGCACGAACGCAAGGTATTACATTTTGTTATTTGTGTACTTGCATCTCTGAAAAAGTTTAAAAAAAAATACGGTATGTGCAAGGGAGGTGCAGTAAAGGAGAAAACCTTCTCGTCAAATTGGGCAAGATGCATTCCATGGCGTCAACTAGAATGTCACGCTTCATGTTCTTCTCAGCTACATTCAGGGATTCGCTGGTGCCTAGCAAAGGAAACAATAAACCAATAAACTTATACTTGGCATACTGAGAGAAGAGTCATATAATGGAGAACAGACAGGTGGCAATGATATTAGCAACATACCTAGTCGACTTTCTAAACTAAGCCCCCTCCAAGATGATGTTTTGTGTGCTTCCAGCTCGCCATCCTCTATACGCAACCATCTATCTAAAATTTGTCCAATGATCATGTGGGCGGCTGTTGAAGTCCCATCACAGATCTCGGAGAGATCCTTTGAGCAGATTGACCTCTTCCAGTGATCCGTATCAACAGCCGTCTCTAAGGCAATGCCATCCCTGTAATAATGAGTGGCTCCGGAGTTTTTGGTCTTTTCACATTGTTTCCTGAAATCCTTCTCTACTTTTGAATCTGAATGTTCAGCTTCTGGAACATGGTGTGTAGCTCCGGTAGATTCACTCGAACAACAGTCGTCCATATCAGCAGCTTTTGGTGTATCGTTTGAAGAACAAGGCTCATCCATATGTTGCTCTGAGTTGCAGTGAAAATAGTTGGTCTCAGGGAGTATGAAATCATTATCCTCACCACAGTTGACACTCCCTAAGCTCATCAACCCATCATCATCTGAGCAGTCTTCTGCATCATCATATGCTAAAGCTCTCAGTTGACTGCTTACAACCAAAACAGCATCTACTTCTGCATACTTCCCTTGTTTACTGAGGTCAACACTTTTACACCGAGGACCCCGATTTATAAAAGCTATGGTTTGAAGGGCCTCACCTGGCAAATCACCTTCGTCACATTCAAACAAACATTCCATCAAGTACCTCCTCAAAGCTACTCTAAATTGCATCTTTCGAAACTTAGAATCTGGATCCAGTATGGGATGCAGCAATTTCAGGTCATCATGCTTGACGTTTGGAAGCAACCAAAGAGCATTCAGGACATCATTTTGCAAAGATGCTGTTTCTTTTGGAAAGGGAAAGAACTCTAGTTGTGAAATACCCATGGATCTCGACTTCTGCTTCCAGTATAGGTTTATTACTGACATTGCCTTGGCTAGTCTCTTTGGCAAGTAACCTTCATCAAGCTGCTTTATTGTCATTTTGCATCTTTTCTTCACCATTTCAATGAGATGCCCTCTACTGGAGGACCGAGGCACATGTCCGAATTTTGGCACACATGTTTTTCCTATGAGTTTCCTATTCACTGCGACAAGAGGTTGGTCAGGAATCCCATCAAGTCTATCCAAAGCTTGGTTCATAGATGACAAAAGTAGTGGCGACACAGGTGTGACAAGGCTCAATGAATCAGATTGGTAGCTACAATGATTTCTCAAAACTTTGGACAGTTGAGACATGGCGGCATCTTCATTATCCAACTTGGCTAAGTAACATGGAAGATGGTCTGTTACTATTTGACTTAATATCGGTCTACTCTTAAGGAAACTACACTTTGTGTTGCTTGTGATACTAGCCACTGATTGAAGTGCTTCATTGCTTAACTTATTGATTGTCCTATGCATAATATTCAAACTTTCTGGGCACAGTGATCCATCTTCACCTCTTGGTAAGTTCAGAAGCCTGAGACCATCCTGAACTAAGTGATGTTTGTAGCTATCGCTCTTCAGAGTAGAACTTTTTGCAACACTAGCTTTCACTTTTTCACAAGACACCTGAAAGAAAGGTTCTTAATTAAATCCATATGTATTTCATGGAAGCGTGAATTCAACAACTGAACTAATGCAGAAGAAGTTGCTACTGTGAAACTACATGTCAACATGTTTGTATTTGTAGTTTTATGGTAAGTAAATAAATAAAAGAACAACGCTGGTGAAATTTTGCCAGACTGACTAGAATGTAACTATGTACAGAAATCCAGAACAATATGGTACAGATCACAGATATGCCACATACAAGAGATTCCAGCTAGACAGCAACAGAGCATTCTTTACCTTTGTTCTAATCATTCCCATTTTAAAAATCAGATAACTGAATATACATATGAGTTGTGTAGTAAGATCCATATGAAGCTAAGTTTCTCATTTGATTACGTTGCATATTAAATGTTCTCCTGTAACTTTTATAGCCCTAGAAATGAATATCCATGACATGTTCTTTTCGACAACTAATATCCATGGCAAGTTTCATTCACATCAGTATGTGTACAGGTTAGCCCAAACAGATAAAAGATATAGAACCTATAATGTAGAATCTATCGTTGTTCTTACAAGACCAGTGGCTTACTTCTGTACTCCTTATATCTGATTCAGCCAAGTACCTGTATAAGCAGAGAAAGCTACCAATTAGACCTTTCCTGTCACTACATTGTTAGCCAAAAAAAAAAAGCATGCATGTTTCCAGTGTGGTGGAGATAATTTTTCAGAAACAAAGGCCATAGGCCCGCGATCTTTTGAAAATGGCATTACCTAGCTGCATCATATTTAGGCTTGGAAAAACGAAACTATCTAGAGACAAATACTTCCCCTAAACCATGGAAGCAGCCAACAGAATTTCTTTTTGATTGCATAATACAGTGGTGGACGAAGAAACGAGCATTACGCTTATCAGCGTCTTTGTCGTTTTGAGCAATCTCCAGAAAAATAAAGAATTGATATGGCAATGAAGAAGGAACTGATGCGCACTTACGCATCCGCCAAGAACTTGGGTCGCTTGAGACGCCTGCTGCAGCAGCTATCCGGTGCGTGAATCATCGACTCCAACCACCTCCGTTTCTTGTCGGCCAGGGCCTCCTGCCTCCGAACAAGCGACCACAACCTCTTCCCATCCTTGACGGAGAAGTCCATCGCCACCACCGCCTGCGCTTCCTCGCCCTTCCCGGCTTCGTCCCCCGCTCGTCGGACGCTGGTTCCGCCTCGCTGCTGCGCGCTGCTGGTCGCCCGTAGCAACGGACGGCCACGCGCCCGCACGTCTCTCATGCCGCTCAGAGGCCGGTGGCTACTCCGGCAGACACCGCCGCGCGGATGCGTCCCGCCCTTGCCCCTGCGCGCCGGCGTCGGAGCGGCGGCTGCTGTCCCGATTCAGTTTGCCGATTGGAGAATTGCAATCGGATGGGCTTCTTCCGGGGGAGAAAGCTAGATGGCCTTGGAGCGCAGTGCGAGCTAACTACTCCTCCGTTCCACAAAAATGTACGGAGTATAAAATTTAGCATCTAAATATATCTAAATTTTGACACTTCTCAAATATTCTTCTACGAAGGGAGTATGTCTGTTGTTTTTGTTGGAAAATTATTTTCTAAAGATTTTTATATACCAATCAGGTCGGTGCTTAGGTATTGAGCCTGCTAAATTTTGTTTTTCTTCATTTTTTCGTTACCTATTTTGTTTGTTTGTTTGTTTGTTTGTTTGTTTGTTTTCCTCTTTATACCAATCAGGTCGGTGCTTAGTTATCTATGTTTAGGACGGTATTTTTTTACAACATCTCTTCTTTCTAGCTACCCGCGATAATTTTTTGACACATCTTCCAGCCATAATTTTCAGACCATGGTTAGCCTATGGCAGCATTTTTTAGCTATCTTTTTTTAGTTAGTGGATGGCACAAGTTTTTGGCCGTTATTTTTGACTGCAACATTTCCGGCAATAATTTCCCGGTGGTAGTTACCTAGTTCTTACGATGATATCTTTTATGTCTTTGCTTTTTAACTACTTGAATGCAATTCTTTGACACATTTTTCCGACCGTCGACGGTAGTCAGTCTACGTCTACGATATTAGTTTTCTCAGCTCCTTCTTTTAATTACTCAACAGTAATTTTTAAACACAGCTTTTTGGCCAAAATTTCCCGGTGGTAGTTCCCCTACGGCAAATCTTTGAGGGTGCGCAATTCTTTTTGCCGTAATTTGTGGCAGTTGTCAGCATTAAATTTTCTCTTTGACAGTAATTCTCCAACACCACTTTTTAGCTATATTTTTCTTACATAGTTTCTATACATGATTACCCATCGGCAAGTAAATTTATGTGTGTTCATATATACAACCTTTTCATATCTACCTGTGGATATATCCACTACTTCTCTTATATCATGCATATTGACTAACATATAACAACTTCCGAAAGCATGCTGATGTCGAACCTAGCCACGTACACAAGTAAATCAACACAACCGACGCGGCGTGTTGCCATGCCAACTTCCCTAGTAGTTGTTCTAAAAAAAAACTTCCGTAGTAGTTCTATAACTTACAATTTGGTCGAAATTTTCTCTAGGACTAACACGTGGCATTTTTATTTTGGCAAAAGAGATTCCGGATATTTTGCAAGAGCAAACACATCCTTCTCCTTTTGTCCTCTAATCCACTGATGCGGAGCCATGACCCGGTGGGCGTCCGCCCCAGCGACATTGCCCTCCTACTCATGATGAAATATGTCCCCAAACCTCTAGGGTTGGAGGGTCACACGACTGGATCGTAATAGGGATTGGTTGGTGCCTGTATGGAGTCAAGACAGTCCCGATGGTGGCCAAATTTGGGCCAATTGGATGCATGTCCATCTTCCACATTGTGGCCCGCATTCCCATCAAAGCATATCCGGGCTAGGCCCTTGGGGAACGACTTACTGAGCCATTTCCAGCTAACCACCCTCACAGCGTGCATTTTAGACAATGTCGTGTATGAGCATTTGCTAACCACAAACATGATGGGAGCTCTCTTGGTGCATTGATAAGCGCAAAAGCAACATGTTTTACAACAACTAAATATCTAATTTCATATTTTTAGCGGTTGGCGTGCACCTACTCTATTTGTTATAAGATCTTAAAAATAATGAGGAGGATTTGCAACTAATGCATACCGAACCATATATGCGCAAAATAATGATGATTTGGAGCATGAAATACCTTCCAACAACAACCCATATGAAGCCAAGGCAAAAATTCGCGAAGTGGTGATCACATAAGATTTAACGACAAGTGGTACAATCAGGCACGCATGTACCACCTGACCGTACCCCTGTCATTGATACCGCCTCGTCAAATATATTCACCCGAGATCTGAGAAACGAGACATAGATCTATCAAAAAACAACGAAATCTAACCTTCGAGAGGGATTCGGAGGGGGAACTCACCGAAGGAGGTCCATCATCACCACTGCTTGGATCATTGGAGGCCAAAACATCAATCTTCATCATCTTCAACATCATCACCATTGGTCATCCCGTTGTAATCATTAACCTTGAGTGGGATTCATATTTGAATTCATTCGATCTTTCATTTTCCATCCATAGATTGATGATGATGTTATTTGCCTCCATGTGCGAGTAGATTCATTTGTTTTGGGGGAGATGGAAAAATCCAAGCCAAATTATGAAATGAAATAAATTTTGCTGATTGTATAATAGTTATGAAGTGTTTTGGTTCTTATCAACGATGTTGTGTGTTGTCGACCATGCAACATTTTCCCAAGAGACGTTGGTAAGGATCATCGTTGTATATGGTTGGTGGTACGTGGTGTACATGTCACAAATCTCCATCACATTTGTCAATCATGTATATACAAGGATAACAAGGATCAATACCTATAACCATGACCATGGGAGACCCATAATTATATATTGGACCTGTGCGGCATGCGATGGGATAAGGTAGTGGTCATTAGGGATGTAAAAGAGTACTTCTAGGAGCATACATATAAGGAAGCTTGCCAAACACAGACATATATAATAGAAAAAAATTGATATTCCTAATCATCATACATAGGCTAGTGGTTCATCCGCAACCCCGAAAACGCTTTACCCCTATTGAGTTTCAGTCACTTTACTATCATCTGCATAGTCTCGTTTACTTTAGTTTACTTCATTTAATTTGTTCGCAAATTCTTAAAAACATTTAATTTTATTCTTGCTTTGGAATTAAAGATAACTTACAAGTACTTTTAAGTGAAGATAACAAGAGGCAATAAAACCATTGCAAATCAGCTCACCATGGATTCGATACTCTTACTTCTGGAAACTAGCTAGCTGCACGCAATCTGTAACGTTGCAGACATCACACATCGAAAGTGAGGTGGGACAATTTTGGTCACTGCCTGCCTATAATTGGCCATATTTATCTCTACTCTCACTGCAAAATTCCAAATCCAACATTTCCCCCATTCGAGTTGTCCCCTCTTTCGAGATCCATGGTGATGGCGGAAGCTTCTTCACCAGCTTGGACCAGGAGCTCGGTGGCGGTCTTCGCTAGCGTGCCTTATCCATATTCCCCAAGCCGTGTGGTGCTGAATCCTCTTCTGATGTTTGTAAGAAAGCTCGAAAAATGTATGTGTTAGATTATATCTCCAAGCATGCTAGATTCCCGTCTATTGGATCTATCGCCATGCTTGATGCGCATAGATTTGTACCGATTGACGGATTCGTGATGCTCGATGTAAGGTTTCAGTTCCATGGTTAAGGTGTCAAATCTTTTGTAGGCCATCATGCCTTCTTCTTCGTTGAGCACATCGATGGTGATCCTTCCTTCTTCTCCATCGATCGCACAACAATGGTCCCACCCTCTTCTCCACCGAGCATACGGACCTTTGCGCCAAATCCTACTCCTTTAGTTGTAAGAACCTCTTTGCCTTGATTGTGTTGCTAAAATGCAAGCATGTGTGTGTTTGCTTGCTATACCTTGATTGCATCACATGCGCAACATATTGTCATGCTTACCATAGTAGTTCAATGAATAATGAGTATCTCTTGTGTACATCGCCATGCCTTCTCCCGACCTGATGTGCAAGCATGATTTGTCATGGATGCTGCATGACAACGCAATTCTTCATCAAGCTATATATTGCCCCAAACCTCCAATGGTGTGGGATTCGTCCATGTTAGAGTTCGTCCTGAATAGGGTTTGTGAGCAAGTCAGTAGTGGGGTAAACTAGCCCCGATGCTTCTATGAATAACACTTGAAGAGTGTTTGCAATGATGTTCTTTTAGGTCATAAAGTAACCACTACTCAGGTGAACAACCACCCGAGGAAGTCGAGATAGACGTGGGCACTAGTGTGCAAGGTTAGGAATGTTGAAGGAGTGGCATTTTGCAAGGGAATCTCGGCCTTGATGATGACAAGTTGAGAGCACACCTCATGGTTAGTTTGCACATCACTGTTTTATTGTTTTACTTCTGCATTTCCGTCTTAGCTTGGTGAGTTGAACTAATACAATATCTTCTCGATCTTAGCATTCCCCAAAGCACAATGATTTGAAGAACAAGCCCATATCAAACTATAGTCAGATGAAGACGATCTTCGAGCCTACGTATTTGCGTAATGAGACTCTCTTCACTCTGCGGTTGCTATCAACTAGCTTGCGGACAACAAGGCCCAATGTAGAAGCTATGCTGAGATGACAAGATCAAAGAGGAGGATCTGGCTTAAGATCTAGCTGCACAAGCACTTTTAGTTCTACTACTTTGCTGATGTGTGTGATGATGGTCCTGATCTGCTGAGGTTATGCATATTTTTGGAGATGTTCTTATATCCATTCCACTAGCTAGGAATCGATCAAACTGATGCATGTACTATAATATTTTGGGAGGTGCTATATACTAAACCCTCCAATGATGAACTTGTGATGCATCACAAGCTGTAGTTTTTTGGTTAGCTCGCGGTGCATCGGTAACTATGGTAACTTCTAGTAGGTGATGTCTACGCACGCTTCTATTCCTGTAGACGGTGTTGGGCCTCCAAGAGCAGAGGTTTGTAGAACAGCAGCAAGTTTTCCTTAAGTGAATCACCCAAGGTTTATCGAACTCATGGAGGTAGAGGTCAAAGATATCCCTCTCAAGCAACCCTGCAATTACGATACAAGAAGTCTCTTGTGTCCCCAACACACCTAATACACTTGTCAGATGTATAGGTGCACTAGTTCGGCGAAGAGATAGTGAAATACAAGTAATATGGATGATTGTAAGTAGTAATTGCAATCTGAAATAAAGATGGCAGCAAGCAAACATGTAACAAAACTTGTTGGAAACGGTGTTTCAATGCTTAGAAACAAGGCCTAGGGATCATACTTTCACTAGTGGACACTCTCAACATTGATCACATAACTTAATAAATAAATGCTACTTTCTACACTCTCTTGTTGGATAACAAACACCATTCATTGTGTAGGGCTACAAAAGCACACCTCAAGCCGGAGTAAACAAGCTCCACAACATCCGGAGTTCATATTAAAGTAATATCTAGAGTGCATAATAGACCATTGCAATTTAGACCGAGTACTAACATAGCATACACACTGTCACCAATAGCTATGAAAGGGGGAATAGATCGCATCAATACTATCATAGTAATAGTTAACTTCATAATCTACAAGAGATTACAATCATAACCTACGCCAAGTACTGCATGATGCACACAATGTCAACATTACATCATGGAGGAGGAATAGACTACTTTAATAACATCACTAGAGTAGCACATAGATTAATAGTGATACAAAGCTCATGATCACATAAAGATCACACCATGGGAGAGAGAGATGAACCACATAGCTACCGGTAGAGCCCTCAGCCTCGGGGGAGAACTACTCCCTCCTCATCATGGGAGACAGCAACGGCGATGGAGATGGCGGTGGTGTCGATGGAGATGACTCCGGGGGAAATTCCCCGTCCCGGCGGCGTGTCGGAACAGAGACTTCTGTCCCCCGAAACGGAGTTTCGCGATGACGGTGGCGTCCCTGGAGTCTTTCTGGAGTTTCATCAATTGGTGTCGGGTTTTTAGGTCATGAGGGATTATATAGGCGAAGAGGTGGCGCAAGGGGGTGCCTGGGGGGCCCACCCCATAAGGCGGCGCCCCCCCCCCTCTTGGCCGCGCCGGCCTATGGTGTGGGGGCCCTGGGCCTCCACTCCGTCTCCCCTTTGGTGTTCTTGTCCGTCTCGGTAAAATAAGATGTTTGGCTTTTGTTTTGTCGAATTCCGAGAATATTGCCCGAACAGCCTTTCTGGAACCAAAAACAGAAGAAAACAGGAACTGGCACTTCGGCATCTTGTTAATAGGTTAGTTCCGGAAAATGTATAAAAACATTAAAAAGTGTGAGCAAAACATGTAGGTATTGTCATAAAACTAGCATGGAACATCAGAAATTATAGATACGTTGGAGACGTATCAGTAGGCAATACCACCCCTTATGATGAATTGTTTACCTGAAATACTTATTCTGACAGCATTATTGACTGATATGTGATGGGTAACCTCACCACTCAATGGAAGATGTTACCACATCACTGGTTTGAGTTGCAACCAAACAATGGGGAGTGGCTTTTATCTTCGATGGAATGTTGTAATGTAGCCAACCAAACACCGGTGATACTATTCCTAGACTCATGCAAGAAAATGCTTTGTGGTCAACCAAACAAAGTCCACAACGTAACCTAGAGGCCACCCCCCCCGGACATGCCCCCCTAGGGACATGTGCCCGTGAGCCCCAAACAACCAATCACGCCCCTAGAGTCTGGAGGCCAGGTTGCACAAAGCAATCCACTGTAGCTCGAACTCACAATAGGGAGTCACTCACGGACTACGAGAGTGTTTTCAGCGATCTTATGTTCTCACCTACCGAGATAGGTGACATGTGTCATTTAGAAAATATCTTAGATTAATCTAACTTGTGCAAATTTTGCATCGATTGTTTTTGCCCAAGTGATGTCTACGCACGCTTCTATTCCTGTAGACAGTGTTGGGCCTCCAAGAGCAGAGGTTTGTAGAACAACAGCAAGTTTCCCTTAAGTGAATCACCCAAGGTTTATCGAACTCAGCGAGGTAGAGGTCAAAGATATCCCTCTCAAGCAACCCTGCAATTAAGATACAAGAAGTCTCTTGTGTCCCCAACACACCTAATACACTTGTCAGATGTATAGGTGCACTAGTTCGGCGAAGAGATAGTGAAATACAAGTAATATGGATGATTGTAAGTAGTAATTGCAATCTGAAATAAAAATGGCAGCAAGCAAACATGTAGCAGAACTTGTTGGAAACGGGGTTTCAATGCTTGGAAACAAGGCCTAGGGATCATACTTTCACTAGTGGACACTCTCAACAATGATCACATAAATAAATAACTTCTCTTCACTTGTGCTACTTTCAAACACTCTCTTGTTGGATAACAAACACCATTCATTGTGTAGGGCTATAAAAGCACACCTCAAGCCGGAGTAAACAAGCTCCACAACGTCCGGAGTTCATATTAAAGTAACCTCTAGAGTGCATAATAGACCGTTGCAATTTAGACCGAGTACTAACATAGCATACACACTGTCACCAATAGCTATGAAAGGGGGAATAGATCGCATCAATACTATCATAGTGATAGTTAACTTCATAATCTACAAGAGATTACAATCATAACCTACGCCAAGTACTATATGATGCACACACTGTCACCTTTACATCATGGAGGAGGAATAGACTACTTTAATAACATCACTAGAGTAGCACAGAGATTAATAGTGATACAAAGCTCATGATTACATAAATATCACACCATGAGAGAGAGAGATGAACCACATAGCTACTGGTAGAGCCCTCAGCCTCGGGGGAGAACTACTCCCTCCTCATCATGGGAGACAGTAGCGGCGATGAAGATGGCGGTGGTGTCGATGGAGATGACTTCCGGGGGCACTTCCCCGTCCCGGTGGCGTGCCGGAACAGAGATTCTGTCCCCCGAAACTTGTCTTCGCGATGGCGGTGGCTACAGAACTCTTCGTGGAATATCATCGGGTGTTTTAGGGTTTTTGCGACGGAGAGAATATATAGGCGAAGGGGCGATGTCGGTGGAGTCCCGAGGGGCCCACACCACATGGCGGCGCGGGCAGGGTGGGGCCGCGCCCCCCTAGGGTGTGGCCGCCTCGTGGCTCCTCTTCGTCTCCTCTTCGGTGTTCTGGAAGGCTCCGTGGAAAATAAGACCGTGGGCTTTTGTTTCGTCCAATTCCGAGAATATTTCCTATGTAGGATTTCTGAAACCAAAAACAGCGAGAAAACGAGAACCGGCGCTTCGGCATCTTGTTAATAGGTTAGTGCCGGAAAATGCATCAAAATGATATAAAGTATGAATAAAACATGTAGGTATTGTCATAAAACTAGCATGGAACATAAGAAATTATAGATACGTTGGAGACGTATCAAGCATCCCCAAGCTTAGTTCCTACTCGCCCTCGAGTAGGTAAAGGATAACAAGGATAATTTCTTACGTGACATGCTACCAACATGATCTTGATCAATACTATGTAAAGCATATGAGATGAATGAAGTGATTCAGAGCAATGGTAAAGATAATGACTAAACAACTGAATCATATAGCAAAGACTTTTCATGAATAGTACTTTCAAGACAAGCATCAATAAGTCTTGCATAAGAATTAACTCATAAAGCAATAGATTCTTAATAGAAGGTTTTGAAGCAACACAAAGGAAGATATAAGTTTCAGCAGTTGCTTTCAACTTCAACATGTATATCACATGGATAATTGTCAATACAAAGTAATATGATGAATGCAAATAAGAAAGTATGTGAGAATCAATGCACACAGTTGACACAAGTGTTTGCTTCTAAGATAGAAAGAAGTAGGTAAACTGACTCAACATAAATTAAAAGAAAGGCCCTTCGCAAAGGGAAGCAGGGATTACTCATGTGCTAGAGCTTTTTATTTTGAAAACATGGAAACAATTTTGTCAACGGTAGTAATAATTCATATGTGTTATGTATAAAACCTCCTATAAGGTGCGAGCCTCATGCATCGAATACAAATAGTGCTCGCACCTTGTCCTAATTAGCTCGGATTTCCATGGATTATCATTGCATTACATATGTTTCAACCAAGTGTCACAAAGGGGTACCTCTATGCCACCTGTACAAAGGTCCAAGGAGATAGATCGCATTTGATTTCTCGATTTTGATAGATCCCAACTTGAGGACATCCATACCGGGACAACATACAAAAAAATAATGGACTCCTCTTTAATGCTTAAGCATTCAACAGAGGATAATATTCTCATAAGAGATTGAGGATTAATGTCCAAACTGAAACTTCCACCATGATACATGACTTTGGTTGGCGGCCCAATGTTCTTCTCTAACAATATGCATACTCAAACCATTTAATCACGATAAATCACCCTTACTTCAGACAAGACGAACATGCATAGCAACTCACATGATATTCAACAAAGGTGTAACAGGTTGATGGCGTCCCCAGATAACATGGTTACCTCAACAAGCAACTTATAAGAAATAAGATACATAAGCAACATATTCTTTACCACAATAGTTTTTAAGCTACTTTCCCATGAGCTATGTATTGCAAAGACAAGGAATGAATTTTTTTTAAGGTAGCACGCAAGAAATTTACTTTGGAATGGAAGAAAAATACCACATAGTAGGTAGTTATGGTGGACACAAATGGCATAGGTTTTGGCTCAAGGTTTTGGATGCACGAGAAGCATTCCCTCTCAGTACAAGGCTTTGGCTAGCAAGGTTGTTTGAAGCAAACACAAGTATGAACCGAGTACAGACAAAATTTACATAAGAACATATTGCAAGCATTATAAGACTCTACACTTGTCTTCCTTGTTGCTCAAACACTTTTACCGGAAAATATCTAGACCTTAGAGAGACCAATCATGCAAACCAAATTTCAACAAGCTCTACGGTAGTTCTCC
Organism: Lolium rigidum; assembly: GCF_022539505.1. Lineage (NCBI taxonomy): Eukaryota > Viridiplantae > Streptophyta > Magnoliopsida > Poales > Poaceae > Lolium > Lolium rigidum. The sequence continues at coordinate 177,008,562 of NC_061509.1, forward strand.
ACTAATAGGTTTAAACTACATGATGCAAGAGCTTAAACATGATCTACTTCAGAGCTCAAAACAATTGCCAAGTATCAAATTATTCAAGACAATATACCAGTTACCACATGAAACATTTTCTGTTTCCAACCAAATAGCAATAAATGCAGCAGCTTTTAACTATTGCCATGAATATTAAAGTAAAACGAAGAACACAAGTGTTCATATGAAAAAGCGGAGCGTGTCTCTCTCCCACACATAGATTGCTAGGATCCAAATTTATTCAAACACAAACAAAAGTAAAAGCACACAGACGCTCCAAGTAAAGCACATAAGATGTGACGGAATAAAAATATAGTTTTACTAGAGGTGACCTGATAAGTTGTCGATGAAGAAGGGGATGCCTTGGGCATCCCCAAGCTTAGATGCTTGAGTCTTCTTGAAATATGCGGGGATGAACCACGGGGGTATCCCCAAGCTTAGACTTTTCACTCTTCTTGATCACATTATATCATCCTCCTCTCTTGATCCTTGAAAACTTCTTCCACACCAAACTCAAAACAATCTCATTAGAGGGTTAGTGCATAATCAAAAATTCACATGTTCAGAGAGGACACAATCATTCCCAACACTTCTGGACATTACCCAAAGCTACTGAAAGTTAATGGAACAAAGAAATCCATTCAACACAGTAAAAGAGGCAATGCGAAATAAAAGGCAGAATCTGTCAAAACAGAACAGTCCGTAAAGACGAATTTTTTAGAGGAACTTAACATGCTCAGATGAAGAAGCTCAAATTTAATGAAAGTTGCGTATATATCTGAGGAACATGCATGAATTTTGGCAGAATTTTTAGAGTCTCCTACAGAGAGATCTACTCAAATTCGTGACAGCTAAAAATCTGTTCCTGCGCAGGAATCCAAATCTAGTATCAACTTTACTATCAAAGACTTTACTTGGCACAACAATGCAATAAAATAAATATAAGGAGAGGTTGCTACAGTAGTAACAACTTCCAGGACACAACAAAACAGTAGCAAAATAAAAACTTGGGTTATCTCCCAAGAAGTGCTTTCTTTATAGCCATTAAGATGGGCTCAGTAATTTTAATGATGCTCGCGCAAGAAATAAGAGTTCAAGCAAAAGAGAGCATCAAAAGCAAATAAGAAACAGTTTTAAGTCTAAGCCACTTCCTATGAAAAGGAATCTTGTAAACAAACAAGTCATGTAAGCATAATGCAATAAGCATAGAAAGGCAACACAAGCGCAACTTCAAGATTATCAACATAAAGAGGGGAAACTTAATATTATTAAGATGCATATAACCATGTTTCCCTCTCTCATAATAACTTTCAAGTAGCATCATGAACAAACTCAACAATATAACTATCACATAAAGCATTCTTATTCACATGCATAAAAGTATCATTACTCTCCACACAAGCATAATCAATTTTATTAGTAAAAGTGGGAGTAAAACTATCACAACCATCATTGTAATTATCATAAATTGCAGGCATGGTATAATCATAATAAAATTTATCCTCCATAGTAGGTGGCACCAAAATACCACTATCATTATAATCATCATAAATGGGAGGCAAAGTATCATCAAAGAAAATTTTCTCCTCAAAACTTGGGGGACTAAAAATGTCACAACCAGCTTCCCCCAAGCTTAAATTCTTCCATAGCATTAGCAATAATAGTATTCAAAGAGTTCATGCTAATAACATTGCTACAACTATTTTGCAAACAAAGTTCCATGGGTTTTTTAATTCTCTCTTCAAACACATCATGTCCTAATTCAATATAAAGTTCATAAAGATCTCTAATTTTGTTGTTGTTTTCCATTATGCCTAACTAGTGAAAATAAAAACAAGAGACAAAAAAATAAAATTGCAGAATCTAAAGGAGATAGCTTCGAGCACTCACACATCGGTAACAGTGCTAGGAAATAACTTAGTAGTCGGAGGATGTGAATACCTTTTACCTTACCTCCCCGGCAACGGCGCCAGAAAGTAGCTTGATGTCTACGCACGCTTCTATTCCTGTAGACAAGGTTGGGCCTCCAAGAGCAGAGGTTTGTAGAACAGCAGCAAGTTTCCCTTAAGTGAATCACCTAAGGTTTATCGAACTCAGGGAGGTAGAGGTCAAAGATATCCCTCTCAAGCAACCCTGCAATTAAGATACAAGAAGTCTCGTGTGTCCCCAACACACCTAATACACTTGTCAGATGTATAGGTGCACTAGTTCGGCAAAGAGATAGTGAAATACAAGTAATATGGATGATTGTAAGTAGTAATTGCAATCTGAAATAAAAATGGCAGCAAGCAAACATGTAGCAGAACTTGTTGGAAACGGGGTTTCAATGCTTGGAAACAAGGCCTAGGGATCATACTTTCACTAGTGGACACTCTCAACAATGATCACATAAATAAATAACTTCTCTTCACTTGTGCTACTTTCAAACACTCTCTTGTTGGATAACAAACACCATTCATTGTGTAGGGCTATAAAAGCACACCTCAAGCCGGAGTAAACAAGCTCCACAACGTCCGGAGTTCATATTAAAGTAACCTCTAGAGTGCATAATTGTAATGTCCCAGGTTTAGAGACAATTGAGGGGTAGATTTTAGAAAGGGGTGTGCATTGCATCATAAATTCTGGAGAAATTTCGCGCTTTTAAAAGAAAACTGCATCGAAGGGGGACAAGTTTCTCTGTCGGCACCTTACAGGGTTAGGGTTTCGAGAGTGCGATAAATTTGGACCTCACTTAACTCAATTAGGTTTTTGAGAAGAGAGAGAGAGGTTAGTGCATCACAACTTTAAGTTGCATGATTGAATTCAAACAACTTGTGTTTGAATTTCAAATTCAAACATCACATGATTATTTCATAATTCAAATTGAGGTAATTCATTAAACAAATATGAATAATCAAGAATATAAATAGTACAACTATTAAGTAAAGCTCATTAGAGAAACTTTGAGCTTTATTGATAATCACACAAGATAAAAAGTCATTTACAATATCCAGAATTGAATTATGAAATATTACAACACATTACAAAAATTGAAGAAATAGAAAAAGAAAAAAGAAAATTACAAGTTAATGAAATGTCCTAAACTACACAAAATAATCTTCTTGAAAGGCTTGATCCAGTTGATCTTGATCTTCAGCTTGATCATCTCATTGTTCCCTACACAAACATGAAACAAACAAAGGATTATGCCAAGTGGCATTGCCACTTGGCAGGTTAGCAAGAAAATGAGAAGTTGAGAGGATATTATCAAGATCGGCGAGGCTGATCCACCAAATGGACCAAGTTCCAACCAGGAACCACACAGGCAGCTCACAAGGCAGTGTGCATGCCCACCAGCACACACAGCCTGGGAGAGTCACCAAAATGACCAGGCCCTGTTGTCGACCAGAGAGGCAAGGGCAGGGCATATATAAAGTTTTCACAGCCAAACCCGAGCCATTTCATCGACAAGCATCACCAGGGTAAGAACACAACAAGAACAGCAAGAACAGGAAGAACAGCCACTGCTGTTCAACCTATTCCAGTAACCACAGAAATTAACCCAAGCATCACAAGCTTGCAAGGAGGAGAAGGGCAAGCAAACCAACCAAACCAGAAGCAATCCTCTACACCAACAACTTAATATAGGAGCTGGAGTGAGGTATACACAAAGAATCATGGGCAAACATCTGTTTTGCTCATAAATAAGCATGTGCATCAAACACACATAAGCCATAGGGTGTGAGTACCCTGTTTGTGTCATCATCTGGCTACCAAGTCAGATGGTGCAAGCAAATATGGTTGAAGCAAATAGGAAATCACCAAGGGAACACTGGTTAACCAAAATAGTGGCTCAACTAAGGCAATCCATCAAGGAATTGATCCTATCTATTCAACCAGAGTCACTTAGCACCTAAAACCTAGCACACCATCAGACAGATAGACAAAATGTGTCTATTCTTGTTTGTCAACATCAAAGATCAATGTTAATTCAACAAGGAAATTAACCAGTAATGCATTCACTAAGCCACAGCAAGCCAACAAAGGTGGGAGCTACCCAAACAGCAATGAATTGTTGTCAAGGTCACCTCAACCACTGAATCACTCCAAACTAATAAGCCATGCACAGTTATCATCACCCTGTAGGGTTCAAAAGGAGGGCTAGGGTACACAACCAAGTGTTGGCATCCATCTAGCCCTGCCAAACTCAATGAAATGATCACTACTGCAAGTAGTTCACATCACTTATCCATTTTAGTAAAACCAGGTAATACAGATAAGTGAATTATACAAGTAATCAAAGCATCAGAACCTTGCAGATGATCCAATGGATCATTACAAGCATCAGCAACTGCTTGAGCAAGCAAAAGCATGCACCAATACAGATTTTGGTGTCACACAGACACAAGGACTAGCAGTAATAAGGCACAGTAATAACACAACAGCTTTTACAAGCAACTGATGATCACATGATCATCAGAAGCTTGCTAGAGCATGTCAAAGCCTGCTAAGGCCTGCTAGAACCAAGCCTAGCACTAACACAGTAACAACATGAATTAAATAGCCATATAATCTGAACAATTGCATCACAGATAATTAAATAGAAGCATTACAATTGTATCCAGAATTACACCATCAAGGGATGGTGCTGCCTAGCCAACAAACATGCTAAATGGAGCATTTCCGGGAATTATAACACAAGGGATAGTACACCATGAGCACTGGCACTTGCATAATGCAAGGATCATGCATCATGATCAAGCCAGGGGCAAGGAAATGCACACACAGGAGAGGCAAGAGCCATATAGCAACAGTAGGAACAATTTAATAGAGCATAAGCATCACAGTATGCTCTTGAGCAAGAGCTCAAGAGTTACAATAGCAAGATATAGAGAAGAGCAGCACACACAGAAGCAGCTTATGCACAACAGCAGCATACGCATGGCAGCAGCACAGCACAACCGCTAGAATCCATGGCAACAGCAGAGAGCACAGCAGCATACGCGCATTCACAGCAAGCACAACAGCAGAGCACAAGTGAGGAAGGGGGCGACTGAGTCCGACCGAGCCGGTCGGTGCGGCTCGGGTTAGACTCAACCCGATGGGCTCCACTGACAGGTGGGCCCAAGGGGCAAATTAGCCATTTCACAATTTCATTTAAATCAGAAACTTTGAAATTAAATAGAAAATTGATAAAAGCTCTAAAAAATAATTAAAAATATGAAAACTGCCCAGCATAAAATTCTCTATCAGAATAAAATATAAACAGGAATTTTTGAAGACCAATAAGATTAAGTCCTAATTTGATGATTATAATAATCATTAAAATCACACTCTATATTTTCAATGATGAAAATAAGTCCATAACCTCTTTTGGACTTTAAAAACACCTTGACAACATTTCAAGGTAGTATTTTACCCTAAACAGAGGATCCCTAAATCATTCTTAGTATTCACCTCTTACATGAAATAATAAACACCGGAAGGGGGGAAAACAAACCCTAAAAGTTGAATCATGCATAATTGCTTCTTTAACCATTGCCCTTATCGGACAATGATGCTATTTTTCAGCAACAGAGGACAAGGGTCAGTCCACACCATCCAACTGCAACACTTTGCAGTGTTCAGGCAAGTTCATCACTTGCTCATGTCATTTGAGTATTTTTACCAAATTACGTGCAAAGTACTATGTTTATCACTATTGCATAAAAAGCAAAACCACTATTTTCATAACTATGAATATGACTAAGTGGTGGGCAATGGAACCATGGATTGTGTTGATATGGTGGAGGTTTCTTTGCAAGGGTTTATATCCATCTAGGATTAACCAACAAATGTCGTCCAGTGATTCTTGTGCCGTAATACCCGTGTTAACCATAAGATCCGGAGTGGGACGGAGTAGTCAAAAGTGTTTCCACCTCTCGTTCATCAACGGATGCGCTTTACCGTAGTACACTTGTAATCCAAGGGGGCAAGCGGTGAGGCTGGGGAGTCCTAAGTCCCCACGGCATTGTCCGTAGTACACTTGTCGCCCGAAGGAGCAAGCGGTGAGGTTGGGGAGTCCTAAGTCCCCACGGCATTGCGGTCTATGATGGGTTGCAATGACCGGCAAAGGTATCAGGCCGTCGTGCCTGATAGTGGTCGAGGTCGGATGGTATCCTTGGATACGATGGCCGGCGAGGACACATGGTCGGAATTGCAACAAAGCGTGGGTGTTCGAGGTAGCGGAGGAACATGATTGGCTAGACCTTATACCGGGCCTCACACCAAAGGAAGTGTGGACGGGAAAGCTGCCCGGTTGGCACCAAGGTTAAGATCTCTTATGGGTAAATCAACACACCTCTGCAGAGTGTAATGAATCGTGACCTGTCACTCCTCGTTCCGGGATTTGGAACTGCGAACGCTACCAGAAAGGAACTCCATGAAGTTCTAGTAAACCGGTGAAGGCTGACGGACATAGTTCTTCTGAATAAAAGCAACCTTTTGAAGAAATGATTATCAAAACCTGCATTGGTATTAGACTTTCTGGTCTGATATCGTAGCTAGTGCATTAAATACCCCTTTTCTATATTGAACTTGTTGAGTACGCTCGTACTCATACCACTCTTAAATCCCTTGCTTAGATTGTCTGAATCGACTTGAGGAGGACAACGACGACCCTGAAGGAGCAGAAGTCATCGGTTATGAAGAACCAGACCTCTCCGGAGGTATCGAAGGAGTAGACTACCTCATCGTCTACGGAACCGGGGAGGGTTCACGAGGAGAGCAAGCATATACCTACCTAGTAGTAGTAGTATCCGAGCAGTACGAACTCTTAGTACTCCACTGCTCGTTGAGAATAAATGTATAACCTAGTAAGACTCTTATATTGTAAGTTGAGTCGGGTTCGCCTCGAACCCAGGAGTATTCCTCTTAGGACCCAAGAGGAACTCCGAGATGATATGTACATGTTGCTTGTAATAATAAATGAATGAGTTATGGACCTGCTATGTTCTGTTCTACTACTCTAAGGGATGTAATATTTGCGGATTGGTACTTCGTGAATGTTATATCAACGACTGGCATACTACAACATGCAGTGGTATGCAGGGTCACCACAGTTGGTATCAGAGCAAAAGCTTTGACCTTAGGTTGGAACCTAGTAAATGGGACAGAACGTTAGGAGTCAAATAGGATTAGTAAAAAATTCTCAAAAAATATGGTGTATATTCACTTGAGAATAAAACAATCATATCTTTTAGTGCGATAATTCTTTATTATCTCTATTATGATGCATCATTACTAATATTATATTCTTTCTATTCTACAACCAACTATGGCAAGTTCACGTTCGGGGCGTAACGTGAAAGTGAAGGAATCAACCTTGAGTGACTATGACGGAGGACTCGCGGACATTCTTCGTGCTATGTTACTTGAATTTGGGTGCGATCCCTAGATCCAAGTAATGAAATACATGTACTACGATGGTGCAGTATTGGCGAAGTGTAGGGTAGGACTAAGACTTCCAGAATCCCTAGGAATGAGTGTAGTGATGCCAGCAGGTGAGGCTAGAACCATTAATACAGCCTACCACATAGCCATAATGAAAGCCATCACAGATATTCGGGAACATAAGTTTAAAGAGCTTATCGGTTCCGAATTCGCACATATTCCTCATATGGAGGAGGAAGATGATCCTATGCTTAACCACTTCAAGCTTGCAAAACGAAAACCAGCAGAAGCAGCTAAGTACATGGATAACAGCCGCAACCTACTGACATTGTTTTTTCAGTTGAACCGACATTTGTCGGGAGCAATTGACACAATGTTGGAAGAATTCACTAAGCCCAAGGAGGAGACAAAGGGAAAGGAACCAATGGAGGGTGAGGTTCACACACCAGTTTATTCAGCTGGTGACTTCATTAGTATTGACCATCCAGAACAACAAACCACACCCATTACATCTAGGTACTTTCCTAGTAGTTCCCAAGGAGGATATGAGGGTGGAGATGAATCCGGAAACCATCAGCGTTCCGAGACTCCTATAGAGAACTTCACAGGTTGGCGTTGGGGATCATTCATGGGAACCTATAGCGATCCAGTCAGGTGTAATCCTGAGATGGATGAGTGATACGTCCCAAACGTATCTATAATTTCTTATGTTCCATATTACTTTATTGATGATACTCACATGTTTTATACACATTATATGTCATTATTATGCATTTTCCGGCACTAACCTATTGACGAGATGCCGAAGAGCCGATTGTTGTTTTCTGCTGTTTTTGGTTTCAGAAATCCTAGTAAGGAAATATTCTCGGAATTGGACGAAATCAACGCCCAGGGGCCTATTTTTCCACGAAGCTTTCAGAAGACCGGAGGAGATACGAAGTGGGGCCACGAGGCGCCGCCACACTAGGGCGGCGCGGCCTACAGGGGGCCCGCGCGGCCCTAGCGTGTGGGGCCCCCGTGACGCCTCCTGACCTGCCCTTCCGCCTACTTAAAGCCTTCGTCGCGAAACCCCCCAGTACCGAGAGCCACGATACGGAAAACCTTACTAAGACGCCGCCGCGCCAATCCCATCTCGGGGGATTCAGGAGATCGCCTCCGGCACCCTGCCGGAGAGGGGAATCATCTCCCGGAGGGCTCTTCATCGCCATGATCGCCTCCGGATCGATGTGTGAGTAGTCCACCCCTGGACTATGGGTCCATAGCAGTAGCTAGATGGTTGTCTTCTCCTCATTGTGCTATCATGTTAGATCTTGTGAGATGCCTGATACGTCTCCAACGTATCGATAATTTCTTATGTTCCATGCCACATTATTGATGATTTCTACATGTTATATGCACACTTTATGTCATATTCGTGCATTTTCCGGAACTAACCTATTAACAAGATGCCGAAGTGCCGATTCGTTGTTTTCTGCTGTTTTTGGTTTCAGAAATCCTAGTAACGAAATATTCTCGGAATTGGACGAAATCAAGTCCCAGGGTCCTATTTTGCCACGAACCTTCCAGACGACCGAAGAGCATACGAAGTGGGGCCACGAGGTGGCGACACCACAAGGCGGCGCAGCCAAGGGGGGGCCCGCGCCGCCCTATGGTGTGGGCCCCTCGTCGGCCCCCGACTACGCCCTTCCGCCTACTTAAAGCCTCCATCGTGAAACCCCTGATGCGAAAAACCACGATACGGAAAACCTTCCAGAGACGCCGCCGCCGCCAATCCCATCTCGGGGGATTCTGGAGATCTCCTCCGGCACCCTGCAGGAGAGGGGATTCATCTCCCGGAGGATGATGTCTACGGGAGCTTCTATTCTTGTAGACAGTGTTGGGCCTCCAAGAGCAGAGGTTTGTAGAACAGCAGCAAGTTTCCCTTAAGTGGATACCCAAGGTTTATCGAACTCAGGGAGGAAGAGGTCAAAGATATCCCTCTCATGCAACCACTGCAACCACAAAGCAAGAAGTCTCTTGTGTCCCCAACACACCTAATAGGTGCACTAGTTCGGCGAAGAGATAGTGAAATACGAGGTGGTATGAATAAGTAGTAGCAACGGCACATGAAAAGTGCTTTGCCCGGGACGATAAACAAGCGAGTAGTAATGCAGCAGTAGTAACGCAAGTAAAACGATGAAACAAGCAGCGATAGCAGTATTTAGGAACAAGGCCTAGGGATTACACTTTCACTAGTGAACACTCTCAACATTGATCACATAACAGAATAGATAAATGCATACTCTACACTCTTGTTGGATGATGAACACATTGCGTAGGATTACACGAACCCTCAATGCCGGAGTTAACAAGCTCCACAATAATGCTCATATTTTAGTAACCTTTAGTGTAAGATAGATCAAAAGACTAAACCAAGTACTAGCATAGCATGCACACTTGTCACCTTCATGCATATGTAGGAGGAATAGATCACATCAATATTATCATAGCAATAGTTAACTTCGCAATCTACAAGAGATCATGATCATAGCATAAACCAAGTACTAACACGGTGCACACATCGTCACCTTTGCACACGTGCGGGAGGAATAAAACTACTTTAATAACATTGCTAGAGTAGCACATAGATAAATTGTGATACAAACACATTGCAATCATAAAGAGATATAAATAAGCACCTCACTATGCCATTCAACGAGTGAATAAGTATTCTGTGAAATATAGCCTAAGAGACCCACACGGTGCACACACTCGTCACCTTTACACACGTGGGACAAGGAGTCTCCGGAGATCACATAAGTAAAACTCACTTGACTAGCACAATGACATCTAGATTACAAGCATCATCATATGAATCTCAATCATGTAAGGCAGCTCATGAGATTATTGTATTGAAGTACATAGGAGAGAGATGAACCACATAGCTACCGGTACAGCCACGAGCCTCGATGGAGAACTACTCCCTCCTCATGGGAGCAGCGACGGTGATGAAGATGGCGGTGGAGATGGCAGCGGTGTCGATGGAGAAGCCTTCCGGGGCACTTCCCCGCTCCGGCGAGGTGCCGGAACGGAGACTCCTGTCCCCCAGATCTTGGCTTCGCGATGGCGGCGGCTCTGGAAGGTTTTCCGTATCGTGGTTTTTCTTATAAGGGTTTTCGCGACAGAGGCTTTATATAGGCGAAGAGGCGGCGCAGGAGGGTCGAAGGGGTGGCCACACCATAGGGCGGCGCGGCCAGGGCCTGGGCCGCGCCGGCCTATGGTCTGGGTGGCCTGTGGCCCCCCTCCGGTCCTTCTCGGGTGTTCTGGATGCTTCCGGTGAAAATAGGAACCCGGGTCTTGATTTCGTCCGATTCCGAGAATATTTCGTTACTAGGATTTACGAAACCAAAAACAGCAGAAAACGACAAGCGGCACTTCGGCATCTTGTTAATAGGTTAGTTCCGGAAAATGCACGAATATGACATAAAGTGTGCATAAAACATGTAGGTATCATCAATAATGTGGCATGGAACACAAGAAATTATCGATACGTCGGAGACGTATCAGCATCCCCAAGCTTAGTTCTCGCTCGTCCCGAGCGGAGTAAAACGATAACAAAGATAATTTCTGGAGTGACATGCCATCATAAACTTGATCATATTGTAAACATATGTAATGAATGCAGCGATCAAAACAATGGTAATGACATGAGTAAACAACTGAATCATAAAGCAAAGACTTTTCATGAATATTACTTAAAGACAAGCATCAATAATTCTTGCATAAGAGTTAACTCATAAAGCAATAATTCAAAGTAGATGTATTGAAGCAACACAAAGGAAGATGAAGTTTCAGCGGTTGCTTTCAACTTATAACATGTATATCTCATGGATATTGTCAACATAGAGTAATATAATAAGTGCAATATGCAAGTATGTAGGAATCAATGCACAGTTCACACAAGTGTTTGCTTCTTGGGGTGGAGAGAAATAGGTGAACTGACTCAACAATAAAAGTAGAAGAAATGTCCTTCAAAGAGGAAAAGCATCGATTGCTATATTTGTGCTAGAGCTTTGATTTTGAAAACATAAAGAGAGCATAAAAATAAAGTTTTGAGAGGTGTTTGTTGTTGTCAACGAATGGTAGTGGGCACTCTAACTACCTCATCAACCAGACTTTCAAGAGCGGCTCCCATGAAGGACGTTATCTCTACCGAGCAAGGTAGATCATCCCTCTTCTCTTTTGTTTACACATGTACTTTAGTTTAGTTTTTCTTTATTTATGGATGACACTCCTCCCAACCTTTTGCTTACACAAGCCATGGCTAACCGAATCCTCGGGTGCCTTCCAACAATCACATACCATGAAGGAGTGTCTATTTGCAAAATTAAGTTGCTTAACGATGAATCAGAGCAAAACATGTGAAGAGAATTATTAATGCAAGTTAATTAATCGAGGCTGGGAACCCCATTGCCGACTCTTTTTGCAAAATTATTGGATAAGCGGATGTGCCACTAGTCCATTGTGAAAGTACTGTCGAAGTAAATGACAAGATCGAAAGATAAAACACCACATACTTCCTCATGAGCTATAAAACATTGACACAAATCAGAGGTGATAAATTTTGAATTATTTAAAGGTAGCACTCAAGCAATTTACTTTGGAATGGCGGAGAAATACCATGTAGTAGGTAGGTATGGTGGACACAAATGGCATAGTAGTTGGCTCAAGGATTTTGGATGCATGAGAAGTATTCCCTCTCGATACAAGGCTTAGGCTAGCAAGGTTATTTGAAACAAACACAAGGATGAACCGGTGCAGCAAAACTCACATAAAAGACATATTGTAAACAGTATAAGACTCTACACCGTCTTCCTTGTTGTTCAAAACTCAATACTAGAAATTATCTAGACCTTAGAGAGACCAATTATGCAAACCAAATTTTAGCATGCTCTATGTATTTCTTCATTAATGGGTGCAAAGTATATGATGCAAGAGCTTAAACATGAGCACAACAATTGCTAAGTATCACATTACCCAAGACATTATAGCAAATTACTACATGTATCATTTTCCAATTCCAACCATATAACAATTTAACGAAGAGGAAACTTCGCCATGAATATTATGAGCTAAGAACACATGTATTCATATGAACCAGCGGAGCGTGTCTCTCTCCCACACAAGCATGATGTAATCCAATTTATTCAAACACAAACAAAAATAGAAACAAACAAACAGACGCTCCAAGTAAAGTACATAAGATGTGACGGAATAAAAATATAGTTTCAGGGGAGGAACCCGATAATGTTGTCGATGAAGAAGGGATGCCTTGGGCATCCCCAAGCTTAGACGCTTGAGTCTTCTTGAAATATGCAGGGGTGAACCAACGGGGCATCCCCAAGCTTAGAGCTTTCACTCTCCTTGATCATAGTATATCATCCTCCTCTCTTGACCCTTGAAAACTTCTTCCACACCAAACTTTAAGCAAACTCATTAGAGGGTTAGTGCATAATCAAAAACTCACATGTTCAGAGGTGACACAATCATTCTTAACACTTCTGGACATTGCTCAAAGCTACTGGAAGGTAATGGAACAAAGAAATCCACCCAACACAGCGAAAGAAGCAATGCGAAATAAAAAGCAGAATCTGTCAAAAACAGAACAGTCCGTAAAGACGAATTTTAAAATGGCACCAGACTTGCTCAAATGGAAAAACTCAAAACTAATGAAAGTTGCGTACATATCTGGGGATCACTCACGTAAATTGGCATAATTTTCTGAGTTACCTACAGAGAATTAGACCCAGATTCGTGACAGACAGCAATGCTATTTCTTCGCAGCAATCCAAATCTAGCATCAACTTTACCATAGAGACTTTACTTGGCACAAAAACATGATAAGGAGAGGTTGCTACAGTAGTAAACAACTTCCAAGACACAAATATAAAACAAAGTACTGTAGCAAAATAACACATGGGTTATCTCCCAAGAAGTTCTTTCTTTATAGCCGTTAAGATGGGCTCAGCAGTTTTAATGATGCACTCGCAAGAAATAGTAGTTAAAGCAAAAGAGAGCATCAAAAGGCAAATTCAAAACAAATTTAAGTCTAACATGCTTCCTATTCATAGGAATCTTGTAAATAAACAAGTTCATGAAGAGCAAAGCAACAAGCATAGGAAGATAAAACAAGTGTAGCTTCAAAAATTTCAGCACATAGAGAGGCATTTAGTAACATGAAAATTTCTACAACCATATTTTCCTCTCTCATAATAACTTTCAGTAGCATCATGAGCAAACTCAACAATATAACTATCACATAAAGCATTCTTATCATGAGTCTCATGCATAAAATTATTACTCTCCACATAGGCATAATCAATTTTATTAGTTGTAGTGGGAGCAAATTCAACAAAGTAGCTATCATTATTATTCTCATCATCAAATATAGGAGGCATATTGTAATCATAATTAAACTTATCCTCCATAGTAGGCAGCACTAAAAGACCAATATCATCATAAATATGAGGCAAAGTATCGACAAAGTAAATTTTCTCCTCAATGCTTGGGGGACTAAAAATATCATGCTCATCAAAGCCAGCTTCCCCAAGCTTAGAATTTTCCATATCATTAGCAACATTGGTGTTCAAAGCGTTCATACTAATATTACTACCAGCATGCAAATAAGATTTCATAGGTTTTTTAATTTTCGCATCAAACAATCCATGTTTTAAATCGGGAAATAGAATAAGAAGCTCATTGTTGTCCATTATGCCAAACTAGTGTAAACAAGAAACAAAAAGATGCAATTGCAGGATCTAAAGGAAATAGCTTCGAGCACAAACACAATGGCGCCGAAAAAGTACTGTTACTCGGAACAAGAGTATGAGTGCCTTTTACCTTTCCTCCCCGAGCAACGGCGCCGGAAAAGTGCTTGATGTCTACGGGAGCTTCTATTCTTGTAGACAGTGTTGGGCCTCCAAGAGCAGAGGTTTGTAGAACAGCGAGCAAGTTTCCCTTAAGTGGATACCCAAGGTTTATCGAACTCGGGAGGAGGAGGTCAAAGATATCCCTCTCATGCAACCCCGCAACCACAAAGCAAGAAGTCTCTTGTGTCCCCAACACACCTAATAGGTGCACTAGTTCGGCGAAGAGATAGTGAAATA